>NW_025224135.1:6529058-6928720 GCF_014066325.1 Apis laboriosa
ATATATATATAAAAAAAAAAGGAATAAACGCATAGAAATTTCAACACCTTCTTCTCGATACCTGTTGCAAAAACAGATACAAAGCTGCGACCGATCTATTCAACCGGAACATTCTATTCTTTGAAATGAATATTATAGAAACGAGATTGCTCTGAGGATGCACGAAATGCATACGTACATTTATAAGATATTTATACGTTATTGGAAAATTTTATTTTATTCAAACAAATTGAATAAAATACAAAGAAGAAAACAGAAGGAAATTTTTCAATAAGAAAAATAGACGATCAATATAAATATAAGTTATTCACCGCACTTTTCACATGTTTTACGAATCAATAATAAAATTCTAATAGAATTATTTAATTCGTTCGTCTTAAATAATATATATATATATATTTACATTATTGAAATAAGAAGCTAATCCTAGCTAATGCGAGATAGTTTATGAATGCTAACAAGAATGGCAAAGTGGCGACTTTCTCTCGGCGAAACCATGCATATAATCGTCATATTGCACACCATGAATTTCCACATTTTCCGCGGCGCTATTAAACCCGGTAATACGGCGAGTAATATTTCATTTCCGGCAGTTTCCTCGATTATGGTCGTGCACAGACACAAGATTCAAATATTTATTATTTCTTCCTGTTTAAAGAGGAAACACGTTCGAGCATTACTCGCAAATCTTTTAACTCTCAATTAATTCTTACGCGTATGATTGCATTTTAATTTTTTGAGTAATAATATTTCTTTTTCTAATTTCATTTCAGTGACATATTTATCCTCGAAATGACAAATAAAAGTGTGAAACAGGAGTATGATTCACACGATTGCAATTTGATTTAAACTATACACCATATGCCTATCTCATTATCCTTGGTTACGATGATGGCAATGATATAAATGGATTGAAAGCATTCCTAGTTTAATTCGCAAAGTTATTGCAGTTACGTTACTAACAAGCCAATCGAATAAAAAATAATGAATTAATTCCATTATGAAATTGTCGATATTCGAATGGAAGGAAAATATGTTAAATATATTGTTAAAATACAATTTTAACAACATATGACACGTCCATTGCATTTGTCCATTTACCGATTAAATTCTGTAAATATTCGGCTCGTGTTACATTTGCCAGTTTTATTTATTTATTTTTTTTTTTCAATAATTTTTACTGCATTCGAAGCAAATAAAAATATAAAATAAAACGTAATATCTGATTGCATCCGATATTTAACACGAGAATTCAAAAAATTAAATGAATCAACATGAAGCACGTTAAACAAATTATTATTGTAAAATTACTTTAAAACTGATATAATATAATCTGTAAACAATTAAAATTCCCAACTTATATAACAAAAGTTCCGCGTTCGACCACGTTACACGAGAAATAAGATTGGAAGGAATGAAACTTTGTTTAGAATAAAATAAACGGAAGGTTCGCACAATCGAAGTCGTTGAACCATAAAAGCGTGTAATATATCGATCGCGAAGGGGTTCTTAATCGTGCCGAAAACTTGGTTAGAGGGATATCGAATGAACGTTTTCGAACAATTCATGGAGCACTGTCTAGGCTGGGTCAGGGCGCGTCAGACTATTTCACTCATTGCATCGGGCATTTTGCGAAAAATTGTCTTTTCTTCGCCGGTGCACGTGTCGCTGTTTAGTCCTCGCCTTTTTCATGCTCTGGTTACGATACGAGTGGAGGCGAGTTTTACATCAGATTGCACCGACCTCTTACAAGCGTTTAAAGACAGCTAACGAGACAGTTCGACAACGTGGCACGAACTGCAAAACGATTGATTTTCAGCCCTTAAAAGCGTTACGATTCGTTTAACTTGATATTAAAAAATATTGATGATGGTAAAAGTATAGTCAATCGTTCTTTATATTATACGCGATCGTTTTTGTCGAATTATTTTTATGAAAATAGATTGCGGATTTTTATGTAAATTTTTGAAGAACATGAACCAAAGGAATGGAGTTTAAAAATTTTCTTTCTCAAATATCATAATGCGCACTATATAATTTTATAAATTTTTGTTGACAAAAATTCAAATTCAAATTTTGCAATTTTGCATAAATGCACAGATATCCGCAGTTTATTAATAAGTTCGTTATAAAGAAGCTGGGATATGACATACATGAAGTAGCGAATATATTAATGTATTAATTAAAAAGGATTAATTTTTCACCGTAGAAAAATGGATCGAAAAAATGGAAGGGAGAATCTTTTGCTAGGTGTTCATAAGGTAACAAATGGGAAGAGAGATAGTCTGGTGAATAGAAGGGAATACAAAAACGAGGATAACAGCAGGAGCAGATCGATAATTCGTATCTACGCCGTGAAAGAATATATTACTCCAATAAAAATCGACATCTCGGACGATTAAGACGGGTACAGAATAAAGTAGCCTAGAATTCGAGCGGGGCCGTTTATACCACTAGTGTTTCTCTCCTTCATAAAATTAGCCTTTGTCACTTTGGGATCAGCACTCTCAGCGAGGTTGAATTAAGAACGTGCCAGCTGTTCCCGTGTATTAGAGCCCGGCCCATCGTTGTCGCCTTTATACGCCGAACGATCTTTTACCAAGCATTTATTGCCCTGCTCGAATTTACGATATCCTTGCTCGGCGATTGCCGCTCGAAATTTTACGAGTGCAACCATTTCAACTATTTTTCAATTCTTCAATCGACATGATTGCGATTTCTTTGCTCTTTGATGGATAAGATTACGTTTTTGGAATCTTGGAAGATGGGATTCTCGATGGATGGATCGTTAACGAAAGTGGTATAAATATTTTGAAAAAGAATTATTTTTGGGTTCAATTGATGATCTCAACTAAGAGATAGATACTCTCAAAATTTTTTAAAGAGGAAATTTTTCAAGAAGCAATTGAACTAATGGACTAATTACGAAAGTGGCATAAATATCCGAAGAAGAATCAATTATTCTCCCGTGGCCCGGAATCGAGCGTTCAATTTCAATTTTCACGGATCATTTGTCATGATAAAGAACGGACGACAAATCCAAAATTTATTAAGAAAGAAATCCACGTATAATTCAATAAATATATAGATCTTTAAAATCCTAGACGAATTAAACGAAAACGAATGAATTATCCTGAAGAATGGCTTGAAACTCCCAAGAGTTTCGCGTGTCATTTATCGCGACGTAGAACAAATCCAAAATTTTTCAAAGAAAGAAAGAAAGAAAGAAAGAAAAAAATCCGCGAAATATAATCGAATCCACTAAACGCGATCGCGATCTTCAATGATCAATTGCACCACTTTGGGAAACGTCAGGATAAAAAATCGAGATCGTGAAATATCTGTCCTCGCCACTTTTTCACTCGGCATTGTCACTCGGTTAAATCACGACTGGGTCAATTGGACATCGATTCCGTCGTCACGAATAGAGTGTATTAATCAGTGGTTATCTCTGATGCTTGGTCGTATCCGTTCGAGCAACGTTTCTAGGACGGATAATGGATAATCGTCGGCCACCTGTCCCTGTCGTAATCTCACGAGGTGTAATTAACGAAGCCTCGTTAACATGCGGACTAAGACAAGAGGTCAAAGCACCCGTGGAAACTACGCGCATAAGCCTTTAACAACGTATCGTCTCTGCCTACCTAATTTCGTTCGACTCGATATACGGATCGGCGATCGTGGATACCTTTTACACGTTCAAATCTTATCTGTGGGACAAATTTGGGTGGTCCCTGTTTGCACGCGACTATATATCGACCGGTTTGACAGAAATAATAATAAATGAAGACCGTAAAAGAAGGGAAAACACGATAAGTCAATTTCTTTGTTGATTTTTTTGACTTTTTGGTGTTTTTACTTATTGATTTTTGATTAGGCGGTGCGATATGGAGGATGAGAGAGAAAGAGAGAGAGAAAGAGGAACAACCTGTTATATGATACGAGATAAAATTGAAGAAAAAAGTGGAAGATCTATACTCATCTCGAAAATTTTGTTAGATATATATATATATATTTTTAAAAGGTGGAAGCGTACAGATCTTTTTTATTAAATTTGTTATAATTTTAATTGATATTTTTGAAATGTTCAAAAAGAAAAATTAAATTTAAATAGGACAGATTCAGTAAAATTATATATTATATTTTCACATGATGTTATGTTTTAAATAAATTATCATATTTTTCCCTTCAAAAGTGATCCTCAAATGAAATTAAAAATTAGGAAAAATTAAAATATTTCCGTGCAACGAATTTTATAGTTAATTTAATAGATGGTAAAATGTCCATATACGTCAATTCATTTGTTTAAAAAAAAAACAGTGGTATGTAAATTTATGGTTAGATACATAAATTTCTATTCTAACTCAATGTTAGTATTAATACGAACTTGTCGAGTTTATCAGGAATTAATTGCAAACAAGAAATTATGTTCTTTGTCAAAATATGTTGCTTGATAGCAATTAGAAAATTGCTCAATAAAATAAAACAAAATATACAATGATCGATTGTATTATACAAGCCAGAGAAAATTTATAGAAGTATTAGAATTTTAACGACACTATATTTCTTTATTTTTGACATTTATCGTCCTTTTAAATTATTCAGAAATGTTATTTAGCTATTTCGATTAAAATAATTATTATCCAAATGAATTCATAAATAATGTAATAATTATGACTTTATAACAGCATATTGAAACACAAAAAGTTTATTATATACCAAAATATTGACTATATGAAATTCAAAAAAAAACATGAAATAAACAAATAAGAATAAAATGAAAAATATTGTTCATATTTAAAGAGTTTGAAATATCGTTCAAATATTTGTATTCATCCTACTTTTATAATCTTTCGTAATTAAAGAAAAATATTTCCATATTCATTTTTCCATATTCGATTTCATATTTTAAAATGAACTGTGGAAATAACTTTGAATAAAATTCTCTTTTGGAACTTTTCGCTAAATTCAATTTTCGAAAGTAACCATTTTTTGTTATCTATCTTATATCGTTTATAAGTGCCATCTATTTGATATTTACGCTATGTATCAAATAAAAGTGCGTAATATACATTTCCGTTCATATATATTCATGTAATTTCAGAATACGTTTGTCTATTTAGAAAAAAAATGGAAGAAAATTATTTCTATCAACGTCAAAATGCTAGGACAATTTATCTATAATACGCAATGATACGATCTATCTATCTAAAGTAATATAGTCGAGTCTCGAAACATGCGCGTTTAAAGGGTAATGAAATGTGGAATTCTTTTAACGCTACGATCTATCCACTTTAAACGTCGCAGTCGTGAGCGAAAGAAAAAGTTTGCCCATCGCCTGACGAATTCCAATGTTTCTTCTCTGAGCAACGCGTTACACGGTGAAAAAAATTTTTCGAGAACTGGTTTTTGAAACTAAGAAACTCGTTCCGACATAATAGAGTGGCCCGAAGGATTTCAACGTACATACGTGGAAAGGTGCACATTCGTTAAGCCACGACACGGATCGGTCTCGTTGCCATTAATTTAATGCGAATAAATATCGCATCTATCATTTTCTCCCCTTCTCGCCTTTCCCGTTCTCGCGATGAAAAAATAACATTCTTGATAGTAAAACAGCAAGCACTGTGAAATAACATTTTAATTCTAAAGAAATTTTGCATGTATTCGTTTCGCATTCTTCCGACTATGTCAACGTTAAATTTTTATTCTCATCCTATACTATTTTCTTATTCGAATATAAGAAAAGACGTTATTAAAAATTTCTCCGTATCTCTCCTTATTTTTATGCTTTCATCTCTTTTTTTCTTTACTTTTACGAGTTACTTGACAACACAAAGCAATGAACAAAGAAACCGAATAATCGAGTTTGTTGACATTGCTTGCGAGACGAGCACGTTCACGATACCCTCAGTAAAAACATCGCATTGCTAAGGTTCGTCAGGCTAAACAAACGGTTCAGGTGTATCTGTAAATCTAAAATTCCCAGAATCGCCAAACACCATCTGCGCCACAAAACGGAATTTCGTTTATTGTTATAGAATACACTGCCAAATCAATTTAAAAAAAAATTCACAACAAACGTACATGTTTATATTCGATATCGTATATTGCGATTCGAATGCGAAGAATCGAATGTTTTTCCCTTTGATACGGTTCAATCGAAGATATAAATATAATACAAATTTTGATCGGTCATTCAAATTTGTCAATGATATAAAGAAACCGTTTTTTGAGATTTCATTATCATATCGCGAATTTCAATATTTTCGATTCCGTAATAAATTTAAAGATAAGAAACATAGATTATACAAAAACGGATATCTTACGTCAAATTTTTTTCTTAAATCGATAATTTTCTTTCTCGCGCCATAAAACCGTGATGCTTTGGAACGACGCCATTTTGTGTCTTACGCGATCGAAATATTCGGTCGATAAATTTGAAAATTTTGCATCGGATTAACGATAATTATGACTTTATACGTTGAAATCCAACATCGACCACGTGAATCGAGCATCTTATATCGAATATTTTTCATGAAAAATGGGTATAAATTATATATATATCCTTGACTGTCTCACATTCAAATGTTTCGAGACACTTGTATGAATATGGGACGCACCTTTTTGAATGTCGAGCTTCACTCCGGCTCCCCTTTCTCTCACGGTTCCCGTCGTCCGTTGCTTTAGATTCACGTAATCCAAATCGAGGTAGTTGATGGCGTAGATTCGAATAAACACTGTGTCCGAGTCTCACAACGCTTCGTTTCGAGTAACGCTCACTGAACTCAATCGAAGTGCGTACACGCGACAGAAACGAAATCACCGAATTGTAATTCGCTTATTTTCCACTGTCACACCGAATATTCCACTGTATATCGAGCCCGTACACACGAATTCACACGCGATCAAAACAAAGAAAAGCACGACACACCGGAGAAGGCCGCTTCCACGTGTAAGCCGGCGTCCACTGGAAAAGAGCGTCCGTCACGTCGGAGCGGCAAGCCGAAACTAGCGCGCCGCGCGGCAGTCAAGGAAGGCGAGCCTAGCAGGCCTCTCTACCATCTCTCTCGCACGCCACCTTTCCCTCTCTCTCTCTCTCTCTCTCTCTCTCTCTCTCTCTCTCTCTCTCTCTCTCTCCCTTTCTCTCATCCTCATCTCTCTTTCTTCCTTTCGCGACGCTTCTCTCTCTCTCCTTCTCTCTTTTTCTCGCTACTCCGTTTCTCTATCTATCCGTTGTCCTCCTCCTCCCCTCTACGGACCCAGGTTCCCCTTCACGCGCAATCCCTTCCTCTCTGCACGGTGTTCCACGGCCGACGACAATCCCTTCTCCACGAACGATCTCTTACAGTCCAGCCAACCCAGTCCCTTTTCCAGCCGAGTCCCTCTAGTCCAGCACGAATATCCATCGTGTGTACCGTGCTCTTTTGCTCTCCCCACTTGGGAGAAGCTCGGCCACGATATGCACCACTGTACAAGAGTGCACGCAACTTTGAGAACGATGCTCCTCTATGGTGTATACGCGGACGTCATATTTCGACTTTTGATGAATAGACGGTCTCTGAATATAGAGAATTTAAGTTGATCTATATAAATATGATTGCAAGGTGAAACATGAATGAGCGGCTTGAATTCAAGTCTATGTTTTCGTTCGTTTATTCCGATTTCACACTTCGAAACAATTTAGTCTGTTGTACAAATTTTAAGTATAATTTTGATTTATCGAAAATTTTAATTGTCGATTTTAAATTGATTTGTATTACGATTGCGCATAAAGGATGAAATAAAAGTATAAATTTTATTTGGTTTATATTATTGCGTACAATTTGAAGAAAAACGAGTTTGAATGTGAAATTTCTTGACGATTGTTTCGTCATTGATAAAATTTAGTACGATTTATATCGATGTCCATTTTTCTGAACTGACAACACTGTAGTGATGTCGCAATATGTTATTTATAGAGATATATTAGAGCTTTTGAAAGTGCCTTGGCTATCAGTACGGCGCCTCAAAAGATGACTCTTTATGTCATATAACTTCATATCAGTATTTGCGATTACAATATCTTACCGTTTCGAGAAATTGTCGATGACTAATATCTACATCTGCTCACGATATTATAAGATTCTTTGTCATTCTCGAAGATATATCTTAAACTATCCTTTACATATTTATCCATAAAAAATTAATTTTTTATACATTATACCGTGATTTACCTACGTAAAAAACTTTTACGTAGGTTCTATCGCTCGACGAAAAGAAAAGAAAAATCGAAGCAAGAAACATTTGCATAAATGCAATTTATCGATAGCGTAATAAAGTAACGTATGCCGAACAAATATAAATTGGAAATAGATGTAATAAGTATAAATTGGTAATAAGTTTATTTGTCAAGATATCTTATGCAAATTTCATATTTTTTTTTTAAATTATTACCTTCCGGAATTTTTGCTACGTATTTCTTTACGTGACTAAGAAAAATCTTCGAGTGTCTCTTATCCTCGGGCATTTCAGAATCAGTAAGCCTCTAGGATCGGTTTTAAACTCTTCGCTTATTTTTTGGACAGCCAATTTGTAAGCGAAAACATCTCCAGAATTAACCAAGGTCTCCTTCTCTCTTTCTCTCTCTCTCTCTCTCTTTCTCTCTCTCTCTCTCTCTCTCTCTCTCCTAGTCATAACCATTATTTATAATCTCGATTTTCTTTTTATTACTGTCTCATGTTTCCACAGTTTTCTCTTATTTACTGCCTCGTTAGAACTGTCTCGTAACGAACTTATCGTATTAACAAAAGTCACGCGATTCATCGACCGATATATCGTCCGCGATATATTAAGACGACACTCATTGTTGATTGCGTTAACGTTCTAAAAACTGATAAAACAGAAACTGAAACATCGAAACGTCAATCTCAATATCTTCTCAAATAATCTTTCTTTTTTTCAAAAGTTTTCGTTTCCGTATTTTAATATCCGCTTTAATAAATATCTGATACATCATTCTTTTAAAATTCATTGAAAAATTTGCAGAAAATTCTCGAAAATTCGTATCAGATTTTTTTTTGTTTATTATTTTCAATATTTTTCTTCCGTTTCAAAAACAATTCTTCCTTTGTTTCGAACATTACTTATGTCTCTTTCTCAATTGATAAATAATTTTGAATAAAATGTCTTAAATTATGCATATCTTGAAGAAATTAAATTACATTCTGAAACGTAATCTCGATTTTCAAAATGTCTGTTCCACCGGTGTTCTTCACACCGATCATAGCAACACCTATCGCTAGTTATAGACACCGCCAACGATGGTAAATTGCGTCCGGATCTGAACAAACACGTGACCACACTACTATTTACTCCAGTAGTTGGTAGTGACTAGAGGTAACGGGCCGGCCATGTACCAGGAACTTGCAGGAAGGGTGTACAGATCAAAGACCCCTATATATTTCTCTCGTTTCCTCCTGCTCCCGGTTCTCGAGTATCCTCTCTCATTGGTTTGAAATCGTGTTGGGATAACGTTGCCTGCTTGGTCACATCCAAGTTTTCCCGGACGCGTTCACGCTTAAGCGTTCTGTTAAACCGAATTTCCGTTAATCTAATCCGTCCTCATACACGACATATAAAAACGATTGCTCGCATTCTTCGGTTACAAACTTAATTATTTCATCGTTGACACAGAGGCGGCAAACCTGTTATTTAAGCATTATAATTAGAAGATCACAGGAAACTCGTAAGTGGAAAATACAGGATGAAATTCTCGCCGATAGATTCAAAAGTTGTATCGATAATAATTTCATAGTTTGCGTCACGGTTTTCAACAACACGCGTGAAACATTACGATAATCGTTTCAATTATAACAGTATATCATCCACCGTGATGCTGATAACGGAACGAATCGGCACAAACACACATCTGATCTTTTCGGATAACTGTACACTGAAAATCGTATATATTAATATATATATAAATATTTTGAATTGACCGGCGAGAGAGAATTCATTGCCAAGTAGAATGCTCATTAAGATAACAGCGCTACGATCCACTAGAATTTTCAATGCATCCTGCGTCCCTCTAGCGGCCGACTCGTTATCCAACCAATTTGGCAAGCGAAAACCTTCGCGCTGTTTACGTCGAGGCTTCGAGTCGGCCCCTGCACCATCAACATCCGGAGTGGGGGATCACGGCGAGGATGGCCTGGAAAAGGAGCGAGGCAGAGAAATAGGGATGGAATGGGACGGACAGCCGGCTGAGGAGGGTAAGAGAGGCGGCTGGATTTCTAGAGGTAAAGAGCGGTCAAGTCGGACGAGCCCAAGAGAGAGAGTCGAAGAATCGGTCGGCCATGGCACGACCAACCGCGGTACATACTCAAGGCTATCAACCTCTAAGCTTCCATTAACTGCTCCTCGCCGCCGATGTGTGCGACCCCGTGTCCGTGTGTACACGTCCAAAGGGTCATACCCATTCCGTACCATTTTACATTCGATGCCCGCAATTTTGCGGTCCTAAGCAACCCGTCTGATTGCATTGCGAGAATTTTTATCGCGCCCTCCTCGCCTTTCTCGTTCGACGTGGGGGTATTCAGATACACCGTGCATATATACTCACGTCGAGCCAACGATTATTAATTCGGTGAGAACCTTCGGTGTCTTAATGGGTCGATTAAATTGTTCGATTCGTTCCTCTTAAAATTGATCGATCATCGGGGTATCGAGGCCGAATACGAGCGCCGTTTTTCGACTTGCATCGTACGAGGCTATTATATATATATATATTTGGAGAACGTTGAAGATCATTTTTAATACCAATCGGTTAGTTTTTCCTTTTTTTTTTTTTTTTTTGTTTGTTTTAACGAACAAAGATGCGGTGGCGGGATACACCGGTTCGACGCAGAGGGTGGCGCTAACAGGTTCATCCGAAGCGCACAATGAGTCATGCTCGGAATGTAAAAACTAGTCCAGGCAAGGCAGCGGGAACGAAATGCGTTGAGGTATATCCGCGGACTGATTCAGATTCGTCTTCGAGAACAAGCCTTTTTCTCCTCCTACAAGAAACGCGATATCTTTTAGTAAATAAAATATGCGATCGAATATTCGGCTCGATAAATTCTGCGGATATATATATATATATATGTATATTCTCGATATTTTTATGCAAGGAATTCCAGTTGGAAAAGAATCTTGTCGAAAGCAAGTCAACCGTGGAAAACTAATAACGAGTGGACTTTTCTGGTTTGCGCGCAACAGTGTAGCTCGGCCGGTACGGCTCGATCCCCGATCGAGAAGATCTCGTCGAGATCGTGACCTTCGTTCGGTCATTATGGCCGTCATAAATCATTTGGTGAAATTACATCGCAAGCTTGCGTGATGAGAGAATTACTCGTCGGTGTATAAGAGAATATTCTCCGTCGAGATGTACGAAACAGTTTCGTACCAGCCGAGATTGTACGAAGCCCCGAAAGATTGCCCCATCGGGACTCGATGCTTGCGTTAAGATAAATACGTGCATTTCGGGAAATTTAAGCAGGTGACCCGTCTCGTAATCGTCGAATCCGAACACGCGATTCGCACATTCCGATGGAGATAGGAAAAAAATACTGCGATCAAACATCGATGTTAAATCTCCAATTTCTACTGTAAATAAATAATATCTTCATTGCACTTTTAAAAATAATACGTATCTGATATGTTGGCTGTTGTATAAAAGGATGAAGATGGCTAATCAAATTGATTTATCGTTGATTAGATATTCGAATCGTGTGACTGATTAAAATATAATCAATATTATTATTATTATGTTAAGAGTTTCGTGTTGAATGACGATATATAAGAAGGAAAGAGAGAGATTTTGAAATTATTGACAATTCATAAAGTTTTAAACAAGAAAGAGAGTTTCGATAACAGAATAATAGGTCGCGGTGTATCGAATTGTATTATAAATATTGTATTATAAATTGGGGAGGGGATAACAATTCGACAAATCGAAACGTATCGAACATGATATATAATACGAATCATCAATTATAAAATCTGGAAATGAAATTCTTATAAAAAATGTTTTCAGGCTTTTAAGTTTCGAGCATAAAAAAACAAAACACACAAATACACAAATAGAAATAATAACACACGAATTGAATGTACAAATGATATTTAGAAATATGTATATGTGAATATACGTGAAATATATATGAGAATATATATGGGTATGTGAATGAAAAAACAAAAAAATTTTATATATAATTATAATATATATATTATTATAATTATATTATAATTATATTATTCCTTTTGTTCCTATTCGTTCTTTAAATAATAATTGAGATACATCTGTGTGTAATACTATCCAGGATCTTGGAATTATGTTACAATTAAGTCTCTTTGACAATACACGAAAATCGAGCAACTGCGCTTACATTACTATGGAATCAAGATTGCAATTTAATATCACCTTTGTACCACATAACATCAAAGTGGCTAATATTGATCAGACGAAATTGTTGTCAACAGCAGTGGAGAACTTCGAGTTCTATGATTCTTGTTTACGAGATTTGCTATGATCAACGCCAGAACCTTGCTCCTTACAGAACCTTGATCATTTCGAATTCTGGGTCATAGAATCCGGTTTTGATCGAATCCGAATCCATAGAATATTGAATTTTTAGATATAGAATCATAAGATATCTTTTATTACGTTGCGAAGCTTTAAATTAAAAAAATTTCCAGAATTAGCATCAATCCAGAGATATAACAATCGTCGACATAATTCAAAATTAAAATTCTAATCATAAAATAAGATACCTTCGAGTCTCAGATCTGAAATTTTAAACACCTAGAACCTTGAATCTCCAGATTCTCCACAATTCGACATATCAAAATTTTGATGAAAATTTCAGATCTTTATCCGTTTAAGGATCTTAAACCAAGATCTGGTAAATTAAAAATTATTTTTAACTTCAAAATCAAAATTACTCGAGGAATATTATTATGAAAATTATTTTTATTATTCTTGTCCCGAAAGTTACGATCTCAAGAACTCGGTGTTTCCATTGCAACAGAGAGTTTGAGGTTTACTCTCACCGTGGAATTCTCGTTCCGACTCTTACGGCGTAGGATCATTGAGTTTGGCCTTGTAGTAGTCCGTGAGTCTCATGGATTTCGAAGTGCCGCTGACCCCAAGCCTTCCCGCAGTCGCTCTTTCAGCGCAGGAGTAATGGATTTCGTGGTTTCGCGAGATTACGATGATCCGGAGCGAGTCTCGGTGATTTTCGGTATTCCTGAATCTACGACGCTGATTAAAATTCTTATTTCTTTTTAAAGAAATAATTTTATTTTTTTTGTCGCGCATATCACTTCGAAATTATAATTTTATATAATATATATATATATTATATGCACCTATTTGCACTTTGATTTTATCTCTCAGTCTCCTTCTTTCCTTCTTCTTTTATTTTAATTACATTATACAATCGAGATAAAGATCCTCTAATAAACAAGCATTTGACACGACTCGGATAGTAGACAGTATTCAGGAATGTAATATCAGCAATTTCAGTGTTGTAACAAGTTTTCCATTCCCGTTAAAAACAACGCACGTCCCGGCTATTTTCGTGTATCTCGTTATAACGCATATTTGATTACGTTATTATCCATTATCAAGAATCGATTGGCACTCTGGACGAGCGCAACGAGAGGTGCACGCAAGCAGCCGCTCTTTTTTTTTTTTTTTTTCCCCCGCCCCTTCATACAACAATTTGTTCGACCAGCCTTCCGATTTCGAATCGAATTAATTCCTCCCATTTTCCATCCACGGTTTATAAACGATCAAACGCGATTATCGAAGGTCATGCTGCTGCACAAATGACGTAAATCGGCAACTCGTTTCAATCGGGGAGAGAGAGCATAACAAAACGAGCATCGTTTGGAACGTTTGATTAAAACTGCAATCATAGCGCGTGACCGCAGAATCCGATAGAGGCTGAAAATCATCTTTCCGATTCCTGTGTAGGACAAATGACTCGTTGACGATTGCGGTTCCCTGTCCGTCTGTCCGCGCATCAACACCGTTTGTTTCCGATTAAAAAAAATCCGTTAAAAATGTACACGCCAGCCAAGGAAGATTCGACTTTTCGTTTCGACTTCGTCTCGAAACGACTCGAATTTCCACGTTCAACCGCGCTCTGGTTTCAGTGGAAAGGAATTCGGTACAATTACACGCTTCACCGATCGAGAGTCCTTCGAGAATGATCTCACTGCCATCTCATTATACGGCCGATAATTTATTATTTGCGGTGCGATTATTGAAATTTGCCCGAGCCAATAAGCGTGTTTATCTTGTGGATAAACGAGAGATAAGTTCTTTCTCTTCTTTCCCCCCCCCCCTCCCCCGATCAATTTTTCAACGTTCAACAATCACCGGAGAAAAATAACATAACCCCATTCCTATTATGGAATAAAACATCGAAACATTCCTGCACAGATACGTACCGCGCACAGTGTGCACAACCTATGTATTTTCTCGATATTTTCGAGCCGCAAATACCGCTGGTATTTTCTCGATGCGCTTAGAAATAAAGCGCCGTAGATTACCCTTCGACGCGTTTGACATTTTGCAACTAGAGATAAGCTAGCCAGCAGGAGAGAGAGAGAAAGAGAAGAAAAAGGAAATGTCGCTGGAAAAGAGTCTGGGCTTGGAGATATTCCGGGGGACGGACCTCCGTGTCTCGGGGTGCGTACAGGTGGAAAATACCGATAAAAAGTTTCGTGAAAGAATTATGAATCCCGGTGGGGCCAGAAGAGGGCGTGGGCGCGAGTGTAAACCGGTCGGCCCGTCCATTCATTCTCCTCGCATCCTAGCTACCTTTTGCCAGGGGATTCGATCGCAAAATATTTCAATACACGCCCGGATGGTGGCTCGTGGTGGGACGACCTTGCCCCCCTCGTCCACTATCCCCTCGTTCATTCGCATCATTTCCATCGTATACCGCACATTCCACCCCCTCTCGCCCACCCTTTCACGAAAAGGAATCCGCGGTCGAGCGAATGATCGCAGGGATACGAATCGAGGCGAGGCTCGCGATCGATCGTTCGCCGGAGACGTTTACTTCTTCGTTCGAAGCGAATATTCGAACGACGTTGGCAACGATTTTGGAGAGCCGCGATTTTCTTCCTCCATCCTCTTCGAGTTCAAAGTTCCTCGCCAAGAAGATTTCTTCTATCTTTTTTGCAGGATGGAGAGGCGAGGGAGTTTTTTTCCTTTTTTTATCTTTTCTTACCACGTCATCGAGGGAGTCGAGTAACAAAGCGCGGTTAATTTTTGAGTGGCTCCTATTCTAATTTACCGTTGTACGCGGCGGCGTTCTTGCAAGGAGGGAAGGAATGCCGGAATCCTTCGAAAAAAGGGGATGCTTCTCTTTAACGGGGGAATAAGTATGATCGAGATATTTATCGTCTGTATGATTACTTTTTTAAGGGAGAGGATCTCGTTCTCTAAGAACCCTCGCCTCCTCCTTCCCCTAGATGAGATTTATTCGATTTCCTTTTTTGCCCGTCTCGGCAATATTTGAAGACAGATAATTTGCAGCGACCAGTTGGAAAGTATCGTAAACGCAATTAAACGCAATCCTACACACGATCGTATCAATCTTATTAACGTTTGCGATACTCGACGGCGATCACGACGACGATGAGGTTGTAAATAATCGAATCGTAACGTTTATCGTGTGAGTTGGAAAATGATTAGCGAAAGGTGAAGCAATAAATAGCTGTCTCAAAAGTTAGTGGTTGTGGCGAATAGTAATCGGCCACAGCTATCATCGGCAATGTTATTTTATATTCATTTCTTGTGTCGTAACTTAAGGAAACTTTAGCTTTAATGCCCGTCTAACCTTCAATTACCAAGTTTTAATACACGATTACGCTTAAAACTTTTTACTTAATAAAGAAACGAACGGATCGTCTTTTTTTTTTCTTCTTCTTTTCTTTTTTTTTTTTCTTTTTGCATTGCGGGGCAATGCAATAACCGCTCGTGGAAAATCGTAATTGGCCATGATTTAATGAGCTTTCCAGTTGTTACAACTGGAGGTAAATTAAAACTGCCACTAACAGTTACGATTAAAGTCCCTCCTCCGAGTTTTGTTTTGTCCCGCGCGAAATTAAGATCGAATTAGGGTCACGCGCGAAAATTTCTCCGAATCCAACGAAAAATTTAAATCATTTAATTTTCACCACCGGCCATCAATTATCTCGAGGTAAGCGTGAATAAGTAAAAAAAAAAAAAAAAAAAGAAAGAAAAAAAGAAAAGGATAATTAATAATACGTCAATTTTTTAATATTCGTAAAGTGTAAAGTTAACGATCGTTCTCAACGTGCGTGCAAATTAAAGTGAAAGTAGAACCGGAAGATCGAAGTACTGTCAAAAAATAACCGTTCAAGTTGGAAATTTTTTTTTTTTCATTCTCCCGAAAAAAAATCATAGAATCCTGATCTGACGGCGATTCGAGATTCGTTTTGTTCCAACGGGATAAGGAAAGGATAAGTCGCGAGGCGATAGGAGGTACTACGATGGGTACAATGGGAGGCTGGAAAGGAAAGGTGAAAGCCAACGGATCAACGCACAAATCAAATCGTGTCCGGCCAACATTTTACCAGGTGGTTCCCAGGTGGTGGTGGTGGTGGTGGTGGTAATCCAGCCCTGGCTCACCTCTCCAAGTTAGTTGCAATATTAATCAAGGTGTTACACTTTCTGTAATCCGCGGACCAAATTTCAAACAAATTATTCCGGGATCCGGACGGACACGCAGCCAGTGGCGTTTTATAAATGGTCCCCCGGTGAATAAGGAATTACGGACATTAGTAAGGGGTTGTCAACGTCTCAACCTGCTGCACCAGCTGCATCGGTACCGCTTCCCGAGCCAAAGCGAATTAAGCGGTCTTAAACGCTCTTTGATAATGCCGTCGACGGATTGAATTATTTTTCAGCCCGGCCGCATCGACGCCTTAATTTTTAACGGCGTTTCGAACGACCGTAATAAAAATCTCACTCTCCGCCATTGCCGCCGCCGCCGCCGCCGCCGCCGCCGAGATGGCCGTCTTTACGAGAAAAGAGAAAAGAAAACGCATCCGTTTGTTTGGAAAAAAAAAAAAAAAAAAAAAGAAAAAGAAACGTTTTCGCGCAATATTTTTCCTCTGCGATGATCTGTTATATCTCCCCTTATTAACCAACCGGCAGACTCGTCGGGACAAGAGTGTGTGTTACCCGTCCACTTTAATCCAGTTCGTTTTCTACTTCGATACCTCTCCTCACCGATAATTCTTCGCGATAAAGAATAATTACCGGTAGCTTCGTTGCTGTTTAGCTGGTCGGTATAAAAAAAGAAAAAAAAAAAGAAAAAAAATTTCCTTTAACGCGGTTAATAGCACGCTGATGTCTTATTATCGTTCGTGTAAATCTTGTCAATTTTAATAATATCGCGGAACGTGCGATTAACTCCGTCTTCTTCTTGGTAACTTGGTAAGTACTTTTATATATATATATACATATATAAAACGTACTGGTACATATCCTCTAGTTGCACGTACGCGCGACGATTTTGCACTTATTTCGCGCTTAGTACGCGTCAATTCGCTAGTCGATCCCTTACGCCGAACGCGTAATTAGAATGGCGGTATGCGAACGAGCGAGACGCCGCGAGATTCCTTGGATCTCTCGTAGTTAGACGAGCCCGTGGGGCAGCCATTACCTCACCGTTGGAACGTTGAAATTGAACGTTGCTCGATACCAGCCGGTTTATACCACCCTGTAACGGTTATTCGCGAGTCACCGCCTTAGCGTATCCTGCGGAAACGCTAACCGCTCGTATCAACCTCAACGGTAGCCTAGGTTTCAATTCCTCCGACGAGAGATTCTCTTCTTTCCTTTTTTTTTTTTCCTTTACCTCGGCCACTTCCTCCTCCTCCGGCTGCTTCTTTCTCCCCTCCCCTTCCCCCATCTTTCTTCGTTTCCTCTATCCTCCCTTTTTTTATTTCTCTTTATCCCGCGTACAGCGGTATCGGCTATCGATAATAATCAAGCCGGTTGTGTGTGTACACTCGGCAAGCAAACAGCAGTTTCCTCGAGTCCCGTGACAAAGTCGGCCATTTTCGAAAGCTGTCGTTTTCCACGCACGCCGTGGACACGTCCCAGCCGCCTAGTTTGCTCGGCAAACACGCTCACCGTGTCAACATACGTATGCGAGTAAGTATTCATTATAGAAATTCTCGCGTACACAAATATAACTTGGATAAATTGGAATCGTACCGTTCGATTTGGATTCAATTTTGGGGATGAGGATGGCGCGCGAACGAGAAAAGAAAGGAAAAGAAAAGTGAAGAGAAGAAAGGGGTGGTGGCCGATTCGCGAACGAGAAAGAGAAAGAAGAAAGAAGAGAAGAAAGAGGTGGTGATCGATTCACGAACGAGAAAAGAAAAGACAAGAGAAGAGAAGAAAGGGGTGGTGGCCGATTCGCGAATGAGAAAAGAAAAGAAGAGAGAAGAGAAAAAAGGGGTGGTGGACTGATTTGCGAATGAGAAAAGAAAAGAAAAGGAAAGAAAAGGAGAAAAAGAGAAGAGAAGAAAGGGGTGGTGGTCGATTCGCGAACGAGAAAAGAAAAGAGAAGAGAAGAGAAGAAAAAGGGATGGTGGTCGATTCAAGAAAATAAAAGAAAAGAAAAGAAAGGGGTGGTGGCCGATTCGCGAACGAGAAAAAAAAAGAAAAGGAAAGAAAAGAAAAGAAAAGAAAAAGAAAAGAAAAGAGAAGAGAAGAGAAGAAAGGAGTGGTGGGCCGATTCGCGAACGAAAAAAGAAAAGAAAAGGAAAGAAAAGGAAAAAAAGAGAAGAGAAGAAAGGGGTGGTGGTCGATTCACAAACGAGAAAAGAAAAGAAAAGAGAAGAGAAGAAAAAGGGGTGGTGGTCGATTCAAGAAAATAAAAGAGAAGAAAAGAAAGGGNAAAGAGAAGAGAAGAGAAGAAAGGGGTGGTCGACTCACAAATGAGAAAAGAAGAGAAAAGAGAAGAGAAAAAAGGGGTGGTGGTCGATTCGCGAACGAGAAAAGAAAAGAAAAGAAAAGAAAAAAAAGAAAAGAGAAGAGAAGAGAAGAAAGGGGTGATTCGCGAACGAGAAAAGAAAAGACAAGGAACAAAGAAAAGGAAAGAGAAGAAAGGGGTGATGGTCCGATTCGCGATCGACGTGTTAATTACACGGTGAGGCGGTGAGGAGTGGTAACGAGCGAGGCGGAGGTAATCGAGGAAGGTCGATCGTCCGGTCCAGCTCGTAAACCGTGGGCCGAGTTTAGCGGAGGATACTCGAAGGTACTCGGGATTACGAGCGGTGGTTCGAGACGGAAAACGGGATACACGATCGTGTAAACGCGTACACACGATTCCTTCGCGCGGTGTACGCGTTGGCACACATATCGGTTGCCGGCCAATAGTATTCACAAGTAGTATATCGGGAGGGAGAGAGAGTGGCAGAGAGTGGATGGGCCTACGTGATCAGAGTGGCCGATAATGTGGCCAGACTTATGGCGAGCCCTCGCGAATCGCAACCCGTGCAATAAATGTTGTATATATATATATATATATACATATATAAAACGGAGAGCTCGGGTTTATACATGCTCGGGCCGGTGACGTCGCGGCTGATACCGGGAGCCGGACTTTATTTAATTAATGTAACCGATACGTTAGCCCGTGTAAATGCAACTGCCCGCTTGTTTCGATCGTTCATTTGCGTCCCTGCCTACCATCGCCGTACCGAATTCGAGCAACGTCGAGCGAGTCGGTCCACGCTTCTTTTTTCACGACGCTTCACACGCGTGCATCCTCCAAGGTATATCGGATCGGGTTATCGATCGGGCACCGGGGCGAAAGCTTCTGAAAAAGAGAAAGCTAAACGACGACCACGAAACCGGTGTCGAGAGAAAAATTTCGATGCGAATTTTAAATTTTCGATTTGTTTCCTTTCCTTTCCTTTCTTTTTTTTTTTTTTTTTTCGAGCTAATCATTCGTTCAACTTCATCTTCCGAAACGAAACGCGGGGAGAAGGAATTAACGAATTAACGAATCTCGAAGGTAAAGTGAAGGCTACGAGATATACGTAGACCAGTATAAATGCATATTTCGTGTACGACACGAAGGCGAAGAATTCGCCACTTATCTCGCGCCAAGTTGGTGCTGCTCCTCCCTGCGCCGAGGGATTATCGTCCTCAACGTCCTCACAGTTTCGATCCCGCGGACGACAATACGTTTCCAATCCGCGCCTTCTCTTTCTTATCCTCCTCCCCCGGGATGGAGCGAGCATCAACCGGTAAAAGTTCGCATTTGTAATGGCATTCCACATTCCGTCCCCGTCGATTTCGGACGTTAATTGGCTCCTACGCAACAAAGCATCCCTACCAAATTCGGAGCGTAATCAGATACCCGGCCGGGGCACGCCGCGGGTTTCTCTACGCGGGACCGGTTGGTTTCAAGTGCCGGCCGACCGGTTGACTCATCCCCGCTCCACTCCCCTCGAGGGATAGAGGGAGGAGGGGCTCGAAACCGCGAAGTCCCGCCAAGGCGACCCGTTTTTCCCCCGACCGTGGGACAGGAATTCCTAGGATCCGTGATCGTTCGCGGGAATTCGCTTTAACGCGAGCTCGCCGCTTTAATAGACACCGGCCATCTCCTTTCTCCCCTTCCCTCTTTTCGATTCTTCTTCCCCTGGATGGAATTTGTCATCGACCGAAGCTTTGCACCCCGCATAGTTCGGCGAATCCTTGCGACGGAGGGGCTGCCTCTTCGGCTTTCAGGAAAACCATTAGAGAGACAGAGAGAGAGAGAGAGAGAGAGAGAGGAGTTTCCTCGCGCCTCACGATTTTCAGCGACTTAGTTTGTTGATGAAAATCGTGCGTTAAAGCGCGAAAAAGGGAAATCGATTGTTTTCCATTAGCCATTATTAAAGATGTTTCTCGAATAAATTTATCTTAAATCAAAATCGAGATGAAGGAAGGAAGATATCATAAATACCGTATCCAAGTTGCACGGTTTAATTAACGACTTGCAGGAATTCGAACGTGCACCCTTTCGCGGGTGCAATTTATACCTCTCTTACCAGGTGTCGTTTTCGGCACGTACGATTATAACACTTATGCAAAGAGGACGATATTAAGAACTTTGTACCGCTCGTTCGAGAAATATTAACGCCATTCGTTACCTTATAATAACGACGAATATTTAACACACCGAAATAAGAGAATAATCAAAGACGTTACTTTCGAGGTTACTTTCATCTCTCGCGGAAACGTGTCGAAGAAAATAAGACGTACAACGCGCAACGTGGATCTCGTATTCTCGACAAACGTCGCATTTCCAACATTTTATCATCCCCTCTCCAAATTATCGCCGCTCAAATCTTACTCCCTCCCCCTCGTCCCGGGACGAGTCATCGCGTTTTGCACAGTAATAAAAAGCAATCTGCAAACGCTCGTATAATTCGTTTCGAGCGTGGTACGACGTGGCGAAATAACCATCGATAAAAGGCCAAGGAGGAGCGGGACCAAGAGGTATCCACCTCCTGAAGCCAGGATTAAAATTAACTCGAGAGCTTCGTCGTTCTCGTTACACCGAGATCGACGTTGTAAAAAGAAAGAGAGAGAGAGAGAGAGAGAAAGAAAGAAGGAGAGTCGCGTACAACAACCAAACTCTCTCTCTCTCTCTCTCGAGACCGCGATTAAATTATCCGAATCACTTGTCAACTACTACTTGGCGATTCAAGCTTATCAACAGTGCTTTTTGAATAGTATAGTATTTTGAATAGTAATCTAAGGGCATGTACGGGCTGTGTAATAACATGTAGTCACGAACCGGCGTTTATGCTTACGCTTGTAATGCATTACGTAATAAATGCACAACACAGGGCACAAGAAACTCCAACTGTCCACTCCACAGTGCCTGTTGCTCCTTGCTTTATGGAATATACCGTCCCTCCCCTTTTCTATTTCTTTTCTTTCCCTTCCTTTCTCTCTCTCTCTCTCTCTCTCTCTCTCTCTCTCTCTCTTTCTTTTCTCTTCTCCCCTCGAGTACGTTTATGCGTGTAATTCGACGAGACGACTCACGAACCTCGTGAATAAGAGACGCGGAACACGGGAGGCGAGCTCCTCACATGCCTGCCGCCCTCTTTCCTTCGTCCCCGAATTCGAAAGAGCGGCACAACACGCGTTCTATTTTAGCCCGTAACGGAACATCGGTTCGATTGAATTGAATGCAGATGGGGGAGAGGGTGATAAATACGACGGAGAGAGATAAAGAGGGAGAGAGAGAGGAAAGTAGCGATTCCTCGGTTAACTGAGGCGCGTCTTATCTGGACGCGTAAACCTCGCAAGGTGTTCCCACTTGGCGCCATTTTTCCTCTTCTCTCCTCTCCTTCGGTGAGAATGAATGACTCACGCCGATCCTCTTCTACACCCTGGTAGGCGCACGAAAGTTTTCGAGGCGAATTTACCTCCGTGTTTTTATCTTCGATTAACCGTATCCTCCCTTTATCGAAATCCTCTGTTTATCTACGGCTCTCTGCCGCCGTATCAACTATCTAAATCTTGTGGTAAAAAATGGAATGGAAAGAGAAAGAAAATGACGAGGACATTTACATTTTGGTATGTTTCTGTGATGAAACATATAATTGACATAAGAAATTCAGTGGAGTGTGATCTCGAAATAATTGGTCCAAGTTCATTTCGAGGCAATGAAACAAAGTGAAACGCTGTGGAATTAAAATTTATTCGCAAATTTATTTCTATTATAATTGGGTTGCCCGTTGTTGGAATGCAGGGGGCGGGTATTATAGCGTAACCAGCGTGTAATACGTATTAAACTTTTACCCCTCCCCTCCCTCCCTTAAATTTCCATAAATTCCATATGCAACATTGTCATAATACGCGAACGAACGATTAATCCCTGAACAGATGGCGACAATGTTCGGAGATCTTGCTTCCTACGAGAAATTGGTTTCACGTGCGCTATTCGTGTTGCGGCCGTGGCGACATTATCCTCTGGTCTCTGTTCAGGTGTGTTACCTTACTTGTAACATTTATGTAGAAATCGAGCGTGCGCGTACGAGCAAGTCTCGCGTGGATATATTAAAACGAGTACAACAGCGTATAAGGATCGTCCCTGAAGGATGGTTATTTGCAATTCACCGAGGTGTGATCACCCGTTATAATTCTAACGCGACGTCGTAAAGGTCGTAGAGATGTTTGGCACCCCTCTAAACAAGCGAACTTTTAAATGGCGCCGCATCGAATTTAATAATCGTATTTAATTCCACAACAATTTAACAAATCATTTTCGATATTATGCTCGATACATTTCGATCCCCATAATATATTTCTCTCGAGCATTTACTGCTCTTGAAAATGGAAACATTTCAACAACAAAATATCAACTTTCATCGCGAAAAATTGAATTCTCACGTATTCAACAAGTATCTATATAATCCTTATCTTCGTTCGTTATCACCTGAAACTCTCCATCACATATCTCCATCGATACGAAGAGGAGGATATATCGATCTTGTCGATTCTGCGTTGTCTCGTTAAAATTCGTTCATAACTAGCTAGCCGATAATAACTGGAGATGAATCCAAATCAGATTTCCTCGCGTTGGAAGGAAGATGGCCGGATAAACATTTGCAAGGAAAGACGACGAAGGAAGCGGAGAGGATGGAGCGTTATACCGTGGCTGGTTGCCAACCCACATACATCATACCGTGACATAATCATCCTATATTCGCACCCCACTCGTTCGACTTCCCATGCTCCTCTCCACTCCCTTCCACTCCTGTATTACGCTCTGCGGATAGTCTCATCCGTAGTATTACGTTGCGCTATCATAGCTACGATGCAGCGCTTGTGTTAAACGACATCCTACTTCCGCTACTGGCGGCTAAGCGAACGTCGCATAGTGGCGAACGCGGCATTGTGAAATTTCGACACTCGTCGGCGAAAGGGGTCGCGATCATCATCGAGACGCGTGTAATTTCGCGTGTAACTGAGAAAAAAAGGGGGGAGGGGGGGGATGTTTGTGCACATTTTCGTGTCGTGGATGAAATGTGCTTTGAATAAACGATAACAAGGATTTGGACGAATAAGTACATCATGTAATGATAATGCAAGTGCAAACGTTGAAATAAACGGGACGTTGAAATAATCGTTTCGAGTATCTTTGGGTGGATAATTAAAAATAATAAAATTTGAATTCGCTATATATTTTTATTACCATAAGCATTTGGAATAAATTTTTTAATTTATTATGAGGAACTGTAATGAGAGGAGGAATTTAAACCGTTTGAAACGACGGTCATCTTGGTTAATAAAATTGTACGAAATAACAGACGTAGCTAGGCGAATTTCTCCTCTCAAAGTATTCTCGTCCGTGGTATTATGCAGAGCTATCGTTCCTGTGATGCAACGTTCATACTAAACGAGCTGCCTTTACGTTCTACTTCCGCGCATGGTATTCTGATATCTGGTTACGCCCACGCCAGCCACGGCAAAACTCGTCAGTTAAAAGTGCAAATTTTGCTGGAAAATCCTTGCATAAACGCCTTTGTAATAACATATTATTAACGTTCACGTTTTCTTTTCTTTGCAAAAAAAAAAAAGGGGGAACAATTTTATTTTATAATTTTATATCAAAATATAATTGATAAAACAATTTCATCAATCTTCTCAATCTTGTATTTGTATATCTATATTTATATTCATTAACATGGATGGCATTAAAATGGCAACCTCGATCGAATGGCAGCTCGAGATGGCAAAGTTTACCACAGCGTGTCTGTTTTATTCATCGTCCGTGATTTAAGCTATAATTTCACGTCTCTGAGCACGTGCTGAGCCCAGTCAGCTTGAGCAACTCCGTTAATCGCGAAGAGTTACATTGTTTTAGTACCGCATACGTCCTCCTGTTTTCTTAAATTCTTCCATAATAACTGGGAAGAATTTTATCTCCGTTTTATTAAGACTCCGAAGGAGCTTAAGTATCGGCGCGAGAAAATCTTCGTATAAACGTGAAAACTCTTCTTTCCGATTCTTTTTACTTTTTTTTTTAAAGCAAGAAGATTAATTTACTAAATTAATTTACTAAAAAAAAAAAAAAAAAAAAAGAACAATTTAATTTCTCTTCGCGTATTTCAATTTTTCCTCGATATTAAAAAATGATTATCTCGATATTTCGCTTTTACCAAATTTTAATCTCTGGAGCAACATCCAAGCTCCAAAACATATTTACATAGTAATTCACTCGTATACACGGGCGCAAACTTTATCAAATAAAACGTCGAGTGTGTCATCCAGTGTCTAACCGTATAATCGCTTTTACTAACCGAAACACGCCATATTTCATCGTAATCGAGCGTAACGTTGCGCGGCGATTAAAGTTTCAACTGTTCACCAACGGAACGATCATCGTGCAACTTTTAGTCGCGCGTTATATCCGAATTCCACTCTCCTCCCTCTCACTCTCTCTCTCTCTCTTTCTGTCTCGTCGCGTGCAAAACTCGTTTAATATCAAACACTCGCTTAATATCATAGTTCCAACCGACGAAAATACGTTTAATTGAACGTCCTTCGTACACACGTTCCCGAGTTTTTCGCTGTTAATAATCGCGCTATTTAATAAAAGAAATTAAAACTCGACCAAAATATATGATATAAAAAAAATTTATTATATTCTTCGCGCGTTTTCAATCAATCTCTTCAAGGATAATAAAATCAATTGATTTGATCAAGTGAAATATTATCCATGCTTCGAATTTTTTCTTAAATATTTATCAATTAATAAAAACTTTTATTTATAAAGTAATTTTCTCCTTACAGGTTAATATTTCCTTTTGATAATTTATTAAAAAATAATAATAATAATAATAATAATGCAATCTAACAAATCCTATGAAACGAAAAAATTAAAAAAAAAACTGTACTTTCAAAAAATTATTCGAAATCGTCACTAGATGATCCGTTAAACGAGCCGTTTAACACACCCTAAGTGTTTCGGAATAAAATCCGGTTTACGTGACACGCACAGGTTTCGAGAGAGGAATGGGGTGAGCTCGAAACGTATTTCACTATCACGAAAGCGTGAGCGATAAAACTAGCGGTGCGTGGTGGGAAATACGATATCGGCCTTCGGTATACTTTCACAAAGCTTAATACGAATTTATTAGTCCCCCTGATCTTACCTCCTCCTCCCCCTTGTAACGTTTCGACGAACAATGCTTCTTGAACGACGGGCAACGTTTAAATGCGATTCGTTTATACGGATGGATTGGATGGAGTTGCGCGGAGTGAAACGACGATGGTGAATGAATGAATGAATTAAACGGATATTTACCGTTCCTTTTGAGCCGAGTGTCAGTGTCAAGTGACTGAAAGGAAGGATTCTATCGTGGAAGAATGTTTGTACGAGTCACCACTATGCACTACCATTCATCGATTTCCTTCTAGGTTTCAGGGATTTGCTAATTTTACCTGTCACGGTTTATGGAACGTATGGTATTATTCGATACCGAATAAACGAAGAAATTTCATCATGGAATAATTATTTATTTAGCGTAATAAGAATTTTACTCGTAACCACAAATATCGGTTGCAAGCCTCTAAAAGATTAAGAAATAATTTCTCGAATTAAAATATCGAGCAATTCATTTAAAATTCACTTCGATCATTGAATAATTAGAATAATTAGATAATTAGAAGGTTATCTTATAAAAATTTTATTTTTACTATTTTTAAGTTATTTATTCTATAAGACCCTTTTTCATTTATCTTTATATTCCCGAAATGTAAAGAAAAAGATACCTCGTCTCCCTGTTTTAAACCTATCCCAAAATTTCCAGACAAATGACGATACTTGGAAAAACACAATACATACACATTTCCAGAAAAATAAACACGGACTCCCATTCATAACTTCCGCATCGCGGCCGTGTCATGTATCATCAAATATACAAAATAATTCAAAACTGAAATATTCTTTCGCGCATTCTTCACACCGTTGCGTTACGCTTATCTGTCCATCTTCATTACACGGTACACTTGGATCGAACGAACCTCACTTTTCCCCCGCACGGGACCATGAATATGCATATCATCGTGCTGAAAACATTTTGCCCCGCACGCAGGGGGAAGAAAAGGCGACTTTCGATATCGAGATTCGAATATAAAATATATTCCCGTGGCCGATCGATGAGAAATGTGCACCAATGATCGTAATTCCACAATCACGATACGAAGTTAATGGCGTCCAAGATGCGCAACGGGGCGAGGCAAGTTTTAATTGTCACGTGGCCAAAGTTATTTCATACCAGAAATATTAAATCAAAATTGTTGTATCTTGATCTCTAGATGGCGCAAACAGCATAATAAACGTAGCTCTGCGTTTAACTGTTTCATTGAAAGGGCACTCACGATCGGTTAACAAGTTTGCACAATTCAACGATACACCATCTTGCGTCCACGCACAATCTTCTAACGAATCTTGCGATCGTTTCTTTTTTACTTAATCTCGATCGTGAAGCAGAGCATCATATCAGTGTTCATCAGTTAGCTTGAGATTTTTTTCTTTTTAATAAAATTTATATTATATTTACGCGACGAAAAGAGAAAGGACGACGAAAAATTCGCTTTTAAAAATATTATATGAAAATAAGATGCAACGTTTCAAACGTACTCTTATTTGAACTCTTCTCGTACTCTTATTTATTCGAATCGTGAAATCGATCGAATGCAAAATTTCCACTCGTGCCTTCTTCGCGTCGTTCTTCCCTCGCTCGAGGACCTTCGTTCGAAATAATCGTGCCGTTTTTACGCCGTTATACACGCCGACTCGTTATTCGTAGAACTATGGGGAAAGTTGTTTGGGCGAAAAAGGAAGACGAAAAATTCGGAAAATTGCTTTCTCCGCGGGGGAACTGCAGAGGGGGGCCGCAATTTCGCGGGCGCATCTTCTCAGGAACGGGAACAATTTCTTCTGGATGGAATCTTTCTTTTCTTTTTCTTTTTCTCTTGCGGCCAACAGCTTCCCGCTAATTTCACATTAGAAATCTCATGTTCAAGTTCGTAGGGCAAGAAACGAAGGGGATTAACGGCGGACCTCGTTTTATGGGGATCGAAATCGCCCCCAGTATCGGCGAGAAATCGCATTTTCTCATTAAACTTCGCGACCGTTCGATAATTGCAATGCAACACATCAAACACGATCCGCGAGCGTTTGCCCTGGCTAATTGATCGGCCGATGTTGAGTAAGCGTTACGTAAACTGTGCACCGGGTGGATCGATAAAAAATGATTACGTCGGTGATTTTTTAATTAATTAATTAATCTTGCCTGGAATTGGAAGATGAATTTTTACAAATAAATTTCATTTTGCGAGACGTCGAAGAACTTTTATTTAAAATATATATATATATATTCTTTCCAGAGAGATGTTCAAGTTTAATTTATCGTTAAATTATATTTCAAGTTTTTGTTGATGTTTTACAATTTTACATAAATCCGAATGTAATTTATTTCTTTACTACTTCTATGGCCGGTGGAGATGAGCAAAGTTGGTAGATTACGTAAAACAATTTCTAATTGGATGGCGATTTTAAAATATTTGGACATTACAAACGAAGTTTCGTCTCCGCGTAGCCGGGGAGAATCATTTAAAGGCTTGAGAGTTCTTCGTCGCATTGTTACGGGAAGCAAACAATAAGATTGAACAAACGATAATGAAACTCTATGTTTAAAACGACTATTTAGCGTTTGTTTAATGATAGAGAATTGCCGCAATTTTATTATCCATCCCGTCGTTAGTATTCCTTACACGTCCAGTCAATAAGTACTTAAGTTAGAAAGTTGACTTTGAGCTACTTAAACATTTCCTATAGGCATCTACCGTATAAATCTTTATATTACGATCCTCACGTCTCTAAAATGTAAATAACAATCTTTGCACAAGATTGTAAGATACATTGTAAGATTATAGAAATCATTTTCCATGCCGATCATCTCTCGCGCGCAACACGCTTATTATTAAGATCTTATTTCACAGATTGCTCCTCCCCTCCCCGTTTAATAAAGAATTTATATCCATAATTTAATAAATTCGTAATCCGTCCACGTACAGATTATAGATTATTCCGCCATTCGCTTATCGTCCATTGAGAAGCATCCCAGTTATTAAGCGAAAGAATAGATTTCGACGAAAAGCTGTACACGCGTCGAATAAACATTACTTATTTATTATTAAACTTATAATTTACATCGACGATTCAATTACGAGAACACACCTACCTCTTCGAGATCTAGTTTACCCCTTCCCCGGTGTTTATTCGTTCGCAGGTTGGCAAATTCGTACGAAGGATACGACTGATAATTGCATGCCCGATCATCACGTGTCCACCAATTTTTGGCGCTTATATACACGTTTGCCAAACGCTCCTCTGTCTATTGACCCTCCTTGATGCGTGGAACAAACGATTGCAACGGTTAATTGGCATCGCATTTAGGGGCGCACGGCGTAGCGCGGGACAATTATAAATAGATTAGCAACCCGTGTTTGTAATCGGTGCTAATGCCGGCCGGCAATTCTCATTTGTCTCTATGATTGCGGACGAAATTGCAGGACGGGCGTTGCGCATGCATCCATGCAGTCGGAAAACTGCGCCGCTGTCCGATTTCAGCAGGAATGGGGCCCAGTTGGCAGAGCCCTAATGCGCCAAACCCGTTCGATCGCATCTTGAACGGGTGGAGGGGGGCTCGAGGCCCGTTCGATTAAATTTCCGCCGTGTCAATAATTATCGCCGGTCGAACGGTTTGTCGAGCATCGACGAACGAGTAATAGGGATGAATTAATGAAATAAAACGGTGAGGGGAAAAATGATCGGGAGACGAATGACGGAGGGAATAAAGATCAGATTAAAAAGAATGAATTTTGTTGTTTTGCGACGAGATAGCAAGTAAATTGTGTAGGAACGAGGTAAAAGTGTGGTAAGTTGGATGTTGTCGCCAGGTTTTTTTTTTTTTTTTTTTTTTTCTTTCGACTAAGATTTTCCAACTCGTCTTGTCTCGGTCGTGTAACGAATTACGTGGGATGTTAACTACAAGTTTAGCGCGCCGCAAACGGACGAGTTGTTCCATGTTCGATCTCTGTTTAGGCATATCGGCGGTATCGCAAACGAGCAATTACGAGAAACTCGTAATTTACTGTTTAGAATCCATTAGAGGACTTTAATTACCGTAATCATTGCCGTTTATTTCCAAGGAAATATTTCCAATCGATCTTTCATTGCCTTCGATATATAAACCTGCATCCTTAACCTCTCAGCGCAGTTAAGTCGCCTGAGTTAATTGGGTTTAAAGAAACGATTTTTTTCCACGAGTTAAGACCTGCAGTTTTTTGTATAAATACAACTGAATAGACAGTGTGCTTATTTCCTCTCACCTAAAAACGTAGCTGCAATTATCTTAGTCTTTTTCTTCAAGATTTGTCAATGTTTATAAGATATTTTAAGAAAATAGAGAATAAAAAAATCAATTGCTTTCGAATTTTTAATTACTACCTTAAGGGGTTAAACCAACTATCTTGGAAATTTTAATTTTAATCTTTGCTTTCGAAATTCTCAACAATACGTCTATTTAAAAAAAAAAAAATGGATATATCTATCGAATCGCTCATAATATAAAAAAAAATAAATAAATCGTTCAACGAACCAAATTCGTCGACAAAAAAAAAGAATAAAAAAATCGACTGCTTTTGAATTTTTAATTACTGCCTTAAGGGGTTAAACCAACTATCTTGGAAATTTTAATTTTAATCTTTGCTTTCGAAATTCTCAACAATACGTCTATTTAAAAAAAAAAAAATGGATATATCTATCGAATCGCTCATAATATAAAAAAAAATAAATAAATCGTTCAACGAACCAAATTCGTCGACAAAGAAAAAGAAAAAAATTAAAACGAAAAAAAGGAAAGAACGTTCCCTCACAGTTTAACATCGCTCACCACTTGCTCCCCGCAACCTCGATTATTCGTCTTGCAAACGCGACGCAAAAATGCAATAATTCTCGGCAACCCCTCGGTTAAGCTAAATCCTCGGTACGCGTGCAAAAACGCTTGTATCCTCGGCGACTACCTATGAATACCTATGATTTCTTTTCGTGCGAAGAAAGAGAGAGAGAGAGAGAGAAAGAGAGAGACAACCGGGTTTACGACGCTGCAGGAAACTCGAAATAATCGTCGGCCATCGCGGCATAAAGCAATGACTCGGTAAAAAGGGTGACCAAACGGTGGACGTATGTACGTACGCGAGACGGTAATTGTGCGTTTTTTATCGAGGCGGTCTTCACAAATCTGTCGAGTTGTTGAGGTAAAGTGCCTACCACATCCTCCTCCTCTCCTCCCTCCTTAAATAAACCGTATTCCTCAACGGTGGAGTTAAAAGGTCGCCCCCTCCCCTCCCCTCGCGTCCCTTCATCCTCCCTCCCGTCCAAGATGGAAAGCGTACACGCGTGGCCACGCGTAACTTATCCTCGATCCTCCGCGTCGAGATAAGATAAAAGCTAAATAATCCGCTAATTAAAGACCCCCGCTGGCCCGTTCGAGCCACTGCCACCCCGAAACGCAACGGGGAGGGAAGAAAAACGAAGGGCGTTCCTCCCCCTCCCTCCGATCCTCACAGCGCGGTATATATCACTTCGGTTTCTGCTCGTGGTATTTCTGTTATTGCGCGCCGGCCAATCGAATTCCTGCCTTTTGCTCGACTATTAGGAGCAGTATCGGGGACTCGTCTCGATGGGAATCCAATTTCTAATTAAATTTTATCCCCGCGCGCCTCAATGGGAGGATAAATTTTATGAATTTCCGTTCGTGATCATCGCCGGTGAGCGGAGGATCAAAGGGCGTTCAGAGAATTATGTTCTCTTTTTTTCTATGTTTATATACGTAGAGCGATTTATACTATTTCGAGTAGTGAATCGAAATCAGGGGATAAAGGATTATTCACTTATAGAAGTTTTATAATATATTATTGTTTACCTTTTACTTTGATTTTTAAATTTCACGTGGTGTAAGTAGTAAGTTTTATAAATTCCCGTTTCGCGTGTTGACGATTTTTATGAAACGAATTTGTAATAATAAGAAATTTTGGAATATATCCTTTTTCGGAACGGAAGAACTTGAGTAAAAATTCAACTGCTTATCTTCTTCTTCATCGAGCAAAGAAATCTTTGAATGAGCAAGAGGGAGGGAGAACAATGGAACGCCAAGGGAACGGCGTTCGAGTTAAACGCACGACAAATCCACGTTGTTAAAATCGACACGATTGGAATCGTCGAAGAAGGGTTGGAGGCCGATTTGAGCGAAGAGGAACGTAAACGGATCCAAACAGGCGGCCGCGAGCCGTGGTGTCCGGAGAGATTTGAACGAGTCTAACGAGCCACGATGCGAGAAAGAGAGATAGGTTAGAAGGGACGGATCCAGAAACCGGTTGCGACGAGTCAGCGTATGCTGAAAACGATTTTCAGCCGGATTATGATGAGTTCAGACGTTTTCGGTGTGGGTCGTGACAAGTCGAGACAAGTTGACACGGATCGAGGAGATAACTTCAACGCCTTTGTTCCCTCGTCGAGTCGATAACGTTAGCCGTGGGCCGGTTTTTGCTACCTCGCCGAACATTATCGATAAAACGCGGTGATCGCGTGTCAATCTTCCAAGTTCCAAGTGACGAAGAAGGCAAACGTCGTTCGTCCCCGTTCAAACGCGAGGAATTTTATTATTCGTGCTCATCCTTTTCGTGAAATGTAATCAATTACGAATATTTCAGAATAATAATGCACGACTCTGTTACCCTCTGTTCAAATTTTCTATTTGATTAAGATCAGATCAGAGAAAAGGGAATCGTTGATTTCTTTGCGGTGTCCTCGTTGGAATAAATAAATAAATATTTCCGAGATTTAGTTTAACTTTTAAGGAAAATAAAGGAAGAAATAATAGGATGTTGTAGGATAGTTCATTTTCTATTTTGAAAGTTGATAATGAAAAGTGATGCAGTATGCTGTAACCCACCAGGGAATACAAGAGAATAAATTGAATCTATTGAAAATATACGCGAGTCAGATTTTAATGAATCTGTTAATGAACGGTGATCAATATCGTTGAACGCGAAACACAGTTATCGCTATCGCTCTCCATGGTAATTTTTATCATTTAAATTTCGTTCTCATTGGTTACACGTTTCTTTCCCCGGTTATCGGCTGTAACGTGTGACTAATGATCGTGGAACACTACTAACGAGCTTCGACATTTTCATTATCAAAGAGGTTTATGCCCCGCTAATTAATCGGGCTAGAAGATTAATGCCACCGTGAAAATCGTTCGTTTGCACTTGTTATTTCAATTAGACCGGGCCGAAAGTGCGCCGCGGGCGGCTCGTTTGCCTGATATTTCACAGCCGAATAACAATCTCGAAGATCGTCCGCGCGACTTACCGTTTAATACACCGCGTAATATGTTTTAATATCTCGCGCGTGACTTGTTACCAGACCCGTACCCGATGTACCGTGACTCGTGCATGCTCGATTTAATCGAATGACGTTCCTTCGTTTTCAACTAACCCATCCCTCTCCCCACCTTTAACCCACGAGTCACGTGACCGATGCTACAACGTCCGTTATTGGCCGAGAATTGCAACGACGGAATATCGATGAATTGATGTATTTTCGATTCGAAAATTAAATAAAATTTCGACTTTCAATTAACGTAAGAAAAAAATTAATCTTAAAATCTTTGATAGCACGTATATCTGAATACATCTCTTGGCATCGTATCTGGTTTCTTTAAATAGTGGAATAGTAGGATTTCCCTAGATTTTTAATCGCTTAATTCCTCTGATTTCTCTAGATGTGGCTCTTACATCACTCAGTGATTCGAACGATGCATCGTTGGATAATCCTATATAGGATATCTTGCTTCTGTTTATACTCGATTAACTCGAGTAATTTCATACGAACGATAATGCACGCATAAATTTTTGACCACCATTCGGTTTTGTCTTTTTTTATAATATTGCCATTACTGAAAACAGAGAAGGTTAAATTCGCAATCGGTCCGATAATTTAATCTTAAAACACCACCGGGGAGGTCTTGTCTCTCGGAATTTCGACGATGGACGATATCGATACACGATATCTCTTCGTTCGTAGCCTCGTAGATTTCAGAAACGTTCATTTTTCCTCTCTCTTCGAACTTTCCTTTTTGCATTTTTTCCACTATCTCCACTGATGCTCGATACTTGAACGTATACTACGCGTAAGTCTGACTCGAGTAGAGTGCGGACTGGTTCCCCTCCAAACTACTCGCCCTTCAAATTTCCCCATTGGCGACGAGGCCAGACAGGTAGCTGTTAGCTTATGTAGATTAAATTGTTTCGAAGAAGCTCCTCTGCTGTTTATTCATCGCGGGACGACGCTGCTCGAGATAAACGAAAACGATTCGAGGACCATACCCGACTCGACTCGAACGTTGGACAATTTCTCTTGGCCTGTTGTTCGTGCTATACCTCCGTGTTTGAAGACCAGTTACCCGTGTCGCCCATTCCGTTATCTTTTCCTTTTTCTTTTTTTTTTTTTTTTCTCCTTGAGTACAAAGATACGTATTTATAAATATGAGTATCGATATCGGTCGAGACAGGTTAACATTCGATCAATCGAAATGTTCTTTCGTAAATGTTCTTCTGATCGGTAGCGTAGCAATTGACCGATAGGGAATAAATTAGATCGATCTGTGATCGTTACTTTTCTTTTGTAACGACCACTTATATGTATATATACGTTTATGAATGATACGTTGATTCGTTTACGATGTTGCATAAGAGAGAGATTGGATCGGTTATAGCTCCGTACATTTATCATTTTACTCGTGGCAATATGCGTCGTTTATATCTGGTTTTCTTTTTTTTAGATTTTTTTATTACAAAAAAAGGGAGTATAGTATTTTTTTATATAATTTATATTTCTTTCTGTAGCGTTGCGAAATGTGAGCGATGAATAAACCTCTATCTCTTATTCTCGTGTTATATTAATTACGGATTCGTGATAATCATGGATCGTGGTTCTAAATATTTAATAACTCTCTGGCGAACAGAGCACGCAAAAATTATACAAAGATCGTCCGTGATCAGAACATTAATTTCTTTTGCACTGTCAGGATTGATGCGGTAACACGAACGGCGACAATATTTATTTACGATTTCTTTGAAGTATTAGTACTTGAAATATCATCAATAAATTCCTAACCTCTCTACGTGTAAGAAATTAAAAATCGTATCGCTTTGACTTTCGACACTTCGTATGGATGGTTAAAAAACTTTTTGTAAAAATTTTGTAACTTTACTGCAAAAGAATTCTTGTTATGAAACACATATTTTTAATTACGATACGTAAAATATTAAAATGTAAATGTTTTAATTTGTGAAATTATTTCAAGTTAGTTGCACAAATATCACTCGCGCAAATATCAAATTCAAGTAGATATTACGATTCGTTCGAAGAATGGCAAAATCTAACATGTAACAAGAAAGAAAAAAAGAAGAAGAAGAAGAAAAAAAAGGAACCACTTTACTTTCACTCGTAAAGATCGTCATCAGGCCACCAGAAGAAACGTTAGATTTTTACAACGCCGCGTATTTCATCATCAATTACCCGCCCCGTTACACTTGTCCAGGTGAACGTGGTGGCTCGAGCGAGGCTCCTCGCAAGCAGTTCGTCCACGGTTGGAAACGCGGTGAGAAACGACCGGTCGACCGTCATCTTCCTCGTGGGGAAAACAGGGGGGAGGGGGGAGGCAAAGAGGACGATTAAAGTATCGTAAAAAAGTTTTTACGCGCTCGCGAAATTACTCCTGGGTGGTAATCCCGGTCTCTCATTCTCTCACTCTCTCTTTCTCTCTTTCTCTCTCTCTCTCCTTTGCATTGTTCTGAGCGCGAGGAGAAGGCGCCTCCTCGCACGAATTTCGTCCCTTTTCCCTTCCCTTCGTTCTTAATTTACCGTTAACCGACTCGTGTAAGAAATTCCCGGCCGAGAGTATAAAATTCGTTGGATCGAGCCTAATGACTGTCTCGGCCGAGGAACGAAAACAATAAATGCACACGTGCAACACGTGGATATTCTCCCCACGACGAGTGTAACGATTCTGTTTCTATTTTCTCCCAGTGAAATTTTATTTTTATGATTGTGATCCCGATTCTCTTTTTCTGTCTTCATAAATTTGATGTACACGAAGTTGGAAGTTTTTTTGAAAAGATCGTACACCTTTTGTGTATGTGGGATGAAGAGAAGTGGTCATAATCACGTTCTATTAGTTATTTCTCGCGGAAGATAGGATTTAATGTAATATAAATGGGATAATATAAGAGGTAATTCGAATAGAGTTCGTTGTACAATATTTTTCTCTAAATCATAAATATTTCCTTCAAGTTAATTCACCTTTGTTAGGATAAACAGTACGGATAAAATCCTCTTTGGATTGTCAATATCCTGTCCTACTCTTCGACCGCTTATTTATAAACTCTTTACAACTGTATACGCGTCATTTGTCACGAAACAGTTTGTTAGCGGGAACTTGAATCCTGCACGATCATCTTCCTCGTTGCTTCGCAACGACTCTCGGTTCCTAATCATCCTCTCAAGAGGATGAGAGAAAATAAATGCAATATCCTACTTCTCGATGAAATTACGTACAAATTTGTACACGTCGATATCGTATATTATTTCGTTCCTTTTTCGTCGCGATTATTATATTAACAACGATATATCGTATTTATGTTATAGTCCCTTGAAAACTGATCAGATCATTGACAGCTATTCGCCAGAGTGTCGAACGGAGCGCATTTAAACGGCAGCTGATTATTCCCAGGTAGTCGTTAGTCTTTCACAGACTTCTAGTCACTGTCTAATCGAATCGACGACAGTTCCCTCCTCCTGGAGGAAGGTACAACCGTCCAGTCTTGAATCTTTTATGGAGACGAATACATTCGTCGATTAGACAAGTTTTCAAGATCGGTTCTTTTCACGTTCGTTTGATTGGCGACATTTATAATGCACGAATCGTTTCAACACCGGTTGCGTTTTACGTTCACGCTTCAATATAAGTTTCTTGTCGATGATACACGTCGCGTAGAGAATGAATTATGAAGAACCGTATCGGCGGATATTGCCATGCGCCTCTCCTTCTCTCACAAGGAAAAATCTTCTTCTTCTTCGGCCATTTTGTTCGACGAATCACGCTCCCTCGATTTGCGGTTAATTTTTGCTCCTTTTCTTTCTTAACACTTTCTGCCGATTCGTTTCGCTCTCCTTTGTTTCTCTCGTCCTCTTCTCTTCTCTTCTCTTTTTTTTATTTAAATTAAACTGTAACATGTTTGTTTTCTCTCCGAATGTTTCTCACGATGCTTTCTGCCCGGTATTTTCAATACCGTTCGACGTGAAAGCGACTAAATGCTCGATTCTTCTTCAACGCGTATCGAAGTTTAATAAAGTTCAATTTACGCCTTGCGACGTGAGTTTCGCGCATACTTTCACTTGTCAGCCGCATTTGTTCCGCGGCAATTAGTTTCGTGTCTCGATCGAGCGGTGAAATAAATGCCGGTTCGTTTTTAAATTATCCCGGAACGGGGAGAATTATTAAATATCCTCTTTTCCAATAATCGCGAAAAAATAAAATCTTTCTTAATCACAATGCTTTCTTAATCCGTCTTTCTTCATTTCTCTCTCTATCTCTCTCCTTCCCTAATCCAGCGAAACTCACAACTTCTACTACAAGAAGAGACCGATCCTCGATTCTTTAAACAAAACTTACCAAATTTCATCCTCTCGATCGTGACATAAACGAACCGAATATCGTTGATCGCCAATTTTAATCGACGCCGTTTGTCTCCGTATATATACACGCGTGTTACATTATGCCCCTCGAGGGGCGGACCACTCGAACACACGTTGGATGACACACGAGGCGATAATCGAGAATACCGCTCGAGCCCGAGTCTTCTTAAGCCTCGACTTATGATCGGCTAACGGAAATCGCATCTTTGTCCGTTTCCCTCCTTCCCTCCCTCCCCCGGGATGACTGATCGCCGTGAAACGAGGACGGTGGTGGCAAATGGGGATCCCGAGAATCGGATGCGTTTATCATCTCGATTAATTAGAGGGGCGGTAAATCCTCGCGCGTCCTCGACACGTGGAATCGCACTTTCGACGAAAATCTCACGGTTGCGAATTCATTTTGCACGACGAGTATAGAGAGAGAGAGAGAGAGAGAGAGAGAGAGAGAGAGAGAGAGAGAGAGAGAGAGAGTTGAGGAGGAGCGGCGGTTTTGATTAAACGAGTGTTTTTGCGCGACGCAGTTTTGAAGGCAGAGGCGATTGGGGGGGGGGTCGAGGGGGGCCGTGTTCATTTGGCGGGCGGTGACAGGCGAACGCGCGTTTCGGCGGGAAACGATTATCATGTTGAAAACGATGGCGGCGGCGGCGAGTGAATCGAGGAACAAGCGTCGCCGTCGTCGAAATGCCGGTTGAATGCCGACATTGTCGAAAGTCGCAACGGCACACGGTGAAAGCTATTGAACTCGGCTATCTGTTTTCCATTGCGCGCAGGAAACTTCTCCCTCTCGTCCCTCTCCGCGCCCCGTTCTCCCTCAACGTTATGTCGTTCGTTATTCGAAACGAAACGTAAAAACAATGCCGCGCCCGCGATACGCGAATCGCGATTCAACGCGTTTCAGTTCATTAGTTATAACAAACCCGCGCTTTCCACGTGTCCCTTTTGCCGGGGGATAAATTAATAGCCGTGTCAATAATAGCCTCAAAACGCGTTATACCCGCGGCCTGTATCAATTGTATCTTTACCAGCTTTAAAGCGTTTCCACCCGCTTTAGAAGCCTGCCTCGCGAATATTGGATGCAACGTTGGATAATCCGTGTTATAATATATATTAAGGGAGAAAGAAAATTCTATTCGTTCGATTCGAATGAAGTGAATTCGAGACGCAAGAAATCGTGTTGTGTTGTGTCGTCGCGATCGTTTCAATTACGATCAAATGGAAATGTTGGAATACTCGAAATGCCACGTGGCTCGAAGCTTGCCAACGATTTTCATCATTTCGACGATAATTGATCATTATGTGACAGGTTTATCTATAACATACAATGTACACTTTAAAAATTAAATCCTTCTTAAAATTAAGAGAAACTTTGAATATAGCTCCGGAAGATGACGACTTCGACTTTAAAAACGTCTTTTTAATCCTCTTTTATTTCCATCCTTGCTTAGACTTCTCCGTTGCGTCTCGTCTCGTTAACCTTTTCCCGAGTCTAGACAAGTGGCAGACTTGTTGAGAGCGATTCCTGGAAAAACACGAGGCGAGACATCGCAAGGAAAAAATTCACGTCGTAATTTCCGCGTTGTCTTGTGCGAGTCCTTTCAATCTCTTTACAATTCGATATAAAAACGAAACCATTATCTTAAATCGATATTATTCCATCGCGTTTCTTCAAATGTACACGATACACATGTCCCAGTATATCCAGAGAAGCGTCAGAGTAAATCGTGTCTCCGGAAGTCGCGCTCCTTTCCCTTCTCGCGTTATATCCGCGTTTCGATTGGCCGCGGAAAAGTCACGTGGCCGATCGTGGTGAAACGCAAAGTGCGCAAAGTTCACGAGTTCCGATAATGCATCGAACGGGCGCGCGACCAACGGCGAGCTTTTACGCTTTCGCGCGATTTAAAGAGATATACCCATTGTGAATTATGCCTCGCTTCCCTGTACGATGACGAGCATCTCGTGTCCAGTATTTACGGCCATTGTCTTCGTTCTTCCCAGCTCCGGGCTAGTGCCGCGACCACGATCGTGATCGTTATTGAGGCGCGTGGGTCGTCTTCCTCCTCCTCCTCCTCCTCCTCCTCCTCCCTTCCGTGAGATGTGTTTTCAACTTCGCTTGCATGTACGTATTACTCAGATCAATGGTTCCCACGTGTTTCGATAAGACGACCTCGCCGCAACTTTTTTTTTAACCCTCGCCTCTCTACCCTACGGCTCCGCTCTTGACGAACTTGATTCGAAAAATTCGATTGGAGGAGGAGGAGGAGGAGGAGGATCGTAGATATATATACGACGCGTTTCTAGAAATTTCGAGTGCAAATTTTTTCTTCTTTCTTTCCTTCTTCCGACGAGATTACTTACTTTTCGCCGGATATAGGAGAGAGAGGGGAATATATATTCATATTCATCGCGAAGCGTAGCTTTATAAATATTATATGGCGGTGAATCACTCCGAAACGCGTACGTTTCACCGGCTTTTCCGTCGCGCTTAAAATTTTAATCTCGGGCTAAATCTCGCCGCGATTCTCGCCGGTGACGGTGAAATTCGCTGTTCATTGCTCGAAATGGCTTACCGGATTACCGGTATAAATCTTTGCGATTTACATTTAAGTTCTGGTAAAGCAAACGAGTTCCGGTTCGCCCGAATGGTGAATATTAACCTTGATAATTGTAATAGGCTCGCTCGAGAAAAAAAACACCTCCGTTCAAGCTCGAACATCCTCTCTACTCACCACCCTGAGCGAGAAGATGAAGATTTCCAAACTTCGATTTCGAAACTCTACGTCGATACATTTTCTTTCCTCTTCACCCTTTACAAAAAAATATAGAAAGAAAAGATTGCTTCGATTCGTGAAATTTATACATCGCGAAAGAATTCCACGTGTGTAGGCAAAAAATAGAAGAGAACAGAGATTGGACGTCGCGGGACAGTAATATCCCATTGAGCCCGATCCGAGTGCGTGGCACGACTCGAGCGAGTCGTAATAAAAGTGAGCACGCGGAGGTTTCAACGAATGCAAAACGAATGCTGGTTAACCGGTCGTTAAGCGGACGTCGCCGAAGCAACAAGGTGTGACGCGATCGGTGGATTTGTGGGGAACACATTCGCGCGCAACACCGATAACCCTCGGCTCGAGCGTGCATCACCGCTCGTGTGCATACAGTTATAATTGCCGCGATTCCAAGACACGGTTGCGAGTGCGAGTCTACGATTACCCATTACCCGGATGAATATCTCGGATTACGGCACGCCGGCTAAATAAATTACCAAACCATCTCTCTTTCTCTCTTTCTTCTTGGTCACACCCCTCTCCTCTCCTCTCCTCTCCTCTCCTCTCCTCCCGGTACACACGCCGGTTTGCATATTAACAACGCAGTAATAAGTGTGTACCGGTATAAATCTCGGTCGTGATCCTCCATCTGTGACTTTTTTTTTTTTTTTTTTTGCAAATTTTCCACGTTTAATCGGTTATTTATTTAACGTTTCAGGTTGGTCGTGTCATTATTTTTGATCAATGATACGGTCGCCAGAAATGCGACGAAGAAGATTAGAGACAAATCCAGCTTTTGTTGGTCTAGCTTTTGTTTTTTTGGAAAATTCTCTTTAAAGTAAGTTACATTTACTTATTTCATGAAGAAATGATTTTGATTGCGTTTTCTAAACGGCACTAAAATTCAAAATTTCCTCTTTAATTTCATAGATTTATTCAACACGAAGTTCGACGAGAGATCCGTCATCGCTTCTTCGAAGAAGAAGTGTTGCCGGGGAAGAAGACTCGAGGAAAAAAGGGGAGGGAAAGGAAGGATTCTCGATCTCCGAGCATTACCTTTACAAACGCGCTCGTTCTCTTCTAGCCCGGAATGGAAGGGGGAAGGCACGCGGCTGGGGCCAATTTATGCGCCGCGGCGCGCGTAAATTTTGCGCGCGGCTGTACTTTTGCGATCCCCGTGGTCCCCGTGTACGTGAAGCTAGTTATACGGTAACGTTCGCCTCGTTATGAAAGGTTTATTAATTCGAGCTCCCCCTTCCATCGTCCGCTCTCCTCTCTCGCCCCTCGACGGGACGACTCGCCGGCGAGTGGTGGTGGGGAGAGGAGGGCACCGTCGGGAAGGCGAAATTTGCCACGAAGCGTTCGAGGACACGTACGCGCGTTCCTTCGCGCGGGGAACTCCGTCTAAAGACGGAGTGAATGCGGCGGCTGATGAACGATTCGATTCGAAAATCACGGGCCCGTTTTGTCTACCGATTCGATCGAGTGTAATTGAAACAAAGAAACAATTTCAAAAAATTATTCAGATTATTGGACAAATTATTAAAAATATCGCGGTATAATAATTCTAAAAAATAAGGAGCGATCGTTTTCAATAGAATTTGTTTTAGAAATATTACGATTATTAATTTAATATAAATTATCCCCATCTTGTCCTGTATTTATGAGCAAGCATTTATCGGCTGTTTATCGACCGTTTAAATTATGATCAAATATCCTTACACGTCCTCTGTGCTTACTAATCGGGGCAAATTAACCCTGATACCAGCAAGTTAACGGATAATTAACGGATATTTCAACTATCAACAGGACAGATCAAGTCAAACATTATTACGAACGAAAATCAAATCGGTATATACATCGATTTCCGGTTCGCCGTAACCTCCTCCCTGATCCACGGAGGGGGTTTCGATCGTGCACACGATCCTCCCCTCTCCTTCTCTCTTGGATCCGAACTCGGACAAGATACAATGACTTTTTTATCGAACGGCCGTAATCTTTAGTGGAAACAAAACCTTTCCTCGCTTGAGATTTATCGGCCGCTGTCCGCTCAACACACTAACCGGCGCGCAGCGTAGAGATAACTTTCTCCCTCGTGATAAGCCGTAAGGTATAAATCTGAATTGTTTTTATAATTCCCGTGGAAGAGATGAGGTATCGAGATAACGGGGGATTCTAACGAAGTCTGTAATTTGCAGGCCGCCAGCGAAGCGCGATCCACCGCGAGAGTTGGCGGCCCACCGCGAGATGGATCACGATTTAAACCAATCGACGACGCTCGATAAACCCGAGGAAAAAGGAACGCCATCCTCGTTGCAATTGGTAGTAGTTCGTTCGCCTATCGATCCCCTTAATTAAGCGACTAAGAATCGAACGCCCCTATGGATTCATTTATACATTTTTGCCATTTCCTCTGTAATTGACACGCATATTCGATGCTTTACAATTTTCGAAACGAAAGAAGAAGAGATTGAGATTTTAGAATTCGATATATTTTAAGAGTGTCTAATTCTAGTCTGCAATCTATTAATCTATTAAGTGGAACGTTTCGAAAGAATTAGATTGCTTGAAATATAAATATATTGCAAAACTGAGGATTTTTTTTTTTTTGTTAAATTTATATTCGTGGAATATTGTCACTCGTCGTACGATTACGTATGTGAAATCGTATTCGATGGAAGAAAGATATTTGTCAGTACGGAGAGAAAGGATTTCGCGTTACGAGTTGACATTTTAAAGTCAGAGCGTGTTTTTTTTAAGAATGTGCTGCTATTTTCTCGCAATGGTAACAATGTATCAATGGACAGGTTGCGTCAGTGGCCCTCATATTTCCGATGATTTATATCCGGAGACGCGTAATTGGACGCCGCTGTTCAACTTCCTACATGCTGCGCAACGCTCGCATTCAATATAGATCATCCGCAATTGCAGCTAGTAACATTTCCGCATTTTCTCACTCGCGATGCTTCGATGAACACGGGTCGAAAACTTGATAACTTGGGATTAAATATCGAATCTAAAAATATTTTTCACGATATTTAATAATAGATAAATATTTCGAGAATGCTTGAATAAAGAATAAAAATCTATAGATATAAGAATACAATGGGTAGTATTTTAATCTCCGTAGAATCGTTTTTAATTAATGTACACGATATTCTTCGAACGAATTAATATTGTTCGCATTAGTCGATACATTAAGCAACAAAAAAGACAGTATATAAATATATTTAAAATACATTAAATAAAATAAATAAAATATGGATTAAGTATAATATAGATTAAGTAAGATATGAAAGTAATAATAAAAAAAAATACCCAGATTAATAATACGCATCCTCGTTACGTTACTATCATCCACAATTCTAACAAACGTTAATATGAGTACATATCGTCGATACTATAAAGGTAAATAGTCAATACTGACGGATCAATAGTTGTGCAAATGATCCCATAATTACTCGTTCATCTCGAATAGCCTTAATTAGTATTTCTTTCTTATACGCATTTGCTTACTTGGCGCATACGCTTCAAGATCCTTCACGATCATTCGACACCAATGCAATCGCTTACTCATCAATTCTTCGAGCCAATGCGTAAGAAATCTTGATATCTCCTTTCTTCTTCGCGACGAGTATCAATTGATAATTTAAAACTATTTTCGAAGCATTATGTTTTTGCACGATTTAGTTCATGCGCTTCAAGATATTTTGATGATCCTTTTTTTTCTTTTTTTTTCTTTCTTTTCTTCTTCAGGTTTTCGCTTAGAAATTCCAGTTATCCAGATTTAAAATTGTGCACGTAATCATCTTTTTTTCTCGTCGGATGCCGCGTCATCAATTTCCTTGAATTATATTCCGTCGTGATTGTCATCTTTCTCGTTTTGTTTATTCATTGATATTCTCAAGAATAGATCGATCGTTGCGCGACAACGGATGATTTTTTTTTCGAAGATGAAAGAGCCATCCTTCTATCATAATATGCTCTTTTATGCTCGAACATTCTATTCGTGATCATTCTCTTTTTCTTAGTCAGTTTCATCAACGTTGTCTTTGTGTTTTTTCATGCTTCTTTTTTTAGCTATTTTTTCGGATAATTTCATCTTTTCGCAATGTCTGGTGACTCTTTATTTCTCTTTTCTCTTTATGCTTTTTCTTCGTATACTCGTAAATTATTTTTCCTCTTTTTTTTTTTTTTTTTCTAATTTCAAATATCCTTTTACACATTACTATCACCAGTTTCGATCGATCCTCTTCAGCTTGGCCCCCCAAACTAATCCTTCTTCTTTTTCCTTTTACCTTTCTCCTTCTCCTCTTCTTCTTTAACCACCTTTTTCGTTTCCTCCTCTTCCTCTTCGACCACCTTCTTCTCTTCCGTTTTTTCACCGACTTCATCCTTTCTCCCTTTTTCTTCCCTTTCAACCTTATCTCTCTTCCCTTTTGCATCAACTTTCTCCTTCGCTTTCTTCCCCTCCTCCTTAACCTCGATCGATTCACGAGCAACCTTATCTTTCACCTCCTCGGTCTCACCTCCTCCTCCTCCCTTCCTCGAACGATCGTCCCTCTCCTCCCCCCCGGAACCTCCCCTCTCGTCAACATTTGTCGAAGAACTCTCTTCTTTCGCGCTGGTTAACGAGTTTTTCTCAATTCCTTGGGAGGAATGACTCCAGCTTTTTGCGTCACCCGATCCCCCCCCGGGTCCCGTTGATACCGCGGGTCCATCCCAGCGTTTTCTCTCGCCGCCACCTGTTTTTGCATCAAACCCTTCCAAAGACGGCAGAGGAGCGGCCGAGTGAATAGCGCGTTTTTCGCCATCAATTTCTTTCGCGCCTTCTGTTGATTCCCGATAACCGACCCTCCGACCTCCTTCTTCCTTCACGCTCGCCTCCCTTGATCCGTATCGTTTCGAGTGGCCAGAATCACTTTTGTCCACGTCTACTTAGGAAAGTGTAATAGTTTTCTCCTTTCATTTGTCCGCCTCGTGAAAGATATATCAGATTCTCCCAAAACTTATTCCTTTTTTTTTTTTTTTTTTTTTTAGAATAGCGATCGAATCATAGCGTTCATTCGATGTTTTCGTTCTAGTTAACTTTTCAAAATAAGGGAAATCGAAGCATCAATGAAAAAATAAACTACATCGATAGGTATTTTTTTTTGAATTAGAATAAGAGTTTTTGGGAAAATCTAATATTTTCAACAGTTTTTTTAATTTAATTTTCTAACGCGTTTTACCTGCTGGTTTTTCTCTGTTTGGGAAAAAAGGTAATCCTATCCCTGGAAAATATAAAATACTATGAAAAATTGATTTTATCTTTCGCACCCTATCGGTTTCATCGGTTGCGCTTTTACTATATTTTTATTGTATTATCCTATTTTTTTTTCTTGTTGTTGTTGTTGTTTCACTCTACAGAGGATTAATAATTTGTGTTCGTGTTACCGATGCGTTTTTTTTATTGGTTTTTCAAATATTCAGGTTTACCTACAGTTTGTAAAATATTTACCAAATATTTTATAAAAAAAAGGAAAAAATATCGTGCATAAATATTTACCAATTATATACGAATTACCTTTTTGAACGTTGCTCGCGATACCTTCTATCGCTTTTCCAATTGTGCCGATAACGTTTGAGATCATCGAGGCGAATATATTATCCTTGCCAAAAATTTTCTCTAACGGGGACGTCGCGACACGCTCGCCTTTTTTTTTTTTTAAATTAAACAAAATTAAACGTCATCAAATTTTTATCCGATAAAGAGGCAAACGACAAGAAACAAATCGAACATCGATTCTATCGCGGTTAATTAATTTGAATTTTTAAAAGTTAAATCAAATTCAACAATACAATCTATTACCGTTATCCTCTTTCTGTGCATCGAGCTTCTTCGAATCTTCCGCCTTCCCGTTCAAAAATTGAAATGGAAAAATTTTATTGCTCCACGCTGTTACGCTTTCGAATAATCCCAACGGTTCCCTCTGCCCCACTATCTTTGCCTCCTCCTATTAATCGTCAAAGATGTACAAATCTAATTATAAATTCACGAGTTGAAATTTCGTAGTTATAAATTGTGCTATCTAAAAATTTAGATATACCGATTTCTCATTGATTCCTGGATACCCGATCACCCACGGCACCGATGTCACCAGTAGTAATATCGCGGCTACGTTCATCTTCCTCGTTGTCTCGACTACGATGGCCACCGAGTATCGATTATATATATATATATATATATACTCGGTTTGACAATTGCAAAAACATCTCGTTATATATGGGAGCGTATAGCAAGAGTATAAATTATGGCTTCCTGAAACCTGGTTTGCCGGGTTTTTACGATAACAGTGTTTAATATGCTTATCGTGTTGCTCATTGGCGCAAATCAATTTTCAGGCTTGACATTCGAGGGCATGTTCGTTTCGAGCAATCGTGCGTTACAGATGCTATACCCTCTATGCGCTATGTTTTCGCGTATTTGTATTGTTAATTAAGTGGAATGGTTCGATAAAACGAATGGGTTTAATCGTTCCGTTTCGTGTTAATGATATGATAAACATATGATAACGTTCACGAAGTAATAATTGCAAATTTGATATTGGAATAATCCAGCAGATAGTAGAAGGTAAACGTAGAATAATTTTAATTTAAAACCATTCTGTGCTTTTAAATTTATTTGACACTTTTAAAAACTGTCTCTTTTCTTCTTCTTCTTTTTTCTTTATCAGAAAATTCCAGACTTCTCGCAACAAATAATAAAGAGTCGTTCTCCGAAATAAAACACAAACTGGTAGGCGAGGCTCATCCCCAGCACGATGTCGCCCATGATCTTAGAATATTACCTATTTTCCGCTCGGCTGCGCCGGATGAACCAACACGCTTCTCTTCCTCTTTTCACTCTTCCTTCCGTGCTCTCCTTCTCGTGCCTCGCACTGTCTTCATCATCGAAGAAAAAAAAAGCAGGGCAAGGGGAGGAAATTTGTTTCGTTACGCGCCAGCCCGATGTTCTTCCATCCGCCGTCCATCCCCATCCGTCGAGGGGAAAAATTTAAAAATTTTTCGACGATACGAACGTGAACTCGAACTGATATTCGACTCACGTCCCGGTTTCCTTCCCATCGATTCATCGCACTTCCCACAGCAATTTCTCCGTGTCGAGAGTGAAACGTTTCTCCATAAAACCGCCATCTTCCTCAGCGTCTCGGAGGGCGCCACCGCCGCAGCGGAGGGAACATTTTTCGCCGAGATACCCGGTTAAATCAGATCTAATGCGTTTAGATACCGATCGAAATGAAATTTCAGCGAAAGCTCGAGCAGCAAAACGTAGGTAATCGCGTTAAGCCGAAAGTGGCGGTTCCTCCTTCTCAAGCGGGTCCGCTGTTTCGTTGCGAACGAAGAATCTCGATCGGTAATTTAATAGCCAGGTAAACGAGGTAAGGGAAAAGAAAAAAAAAAAAAAAAAAGAAAAGAAAAGAAAAAAGAAAAATTAGTCTTCGAAGCGGGGTGTTTTAGCGTTCGCCAAGGCGGATAGCGGAGGAGGGTAGGATAAAAAGCTCACGATGAAAGCTGCTGCTGCTGCGGCCAAGATAATAAGGTAGCGATCGGTTACCACGTCGAAGCGAAATTGCGAGCGATGCCGTAGATGCGATCGGTCGATAATAAAGCAACTACTCTCCCCTAACGAGTAAATAATCTTTTCGATGAAAGTCGATTGAGTTGTTTCGAGATATTAAACCCCCTCTCGAGAGGATACGAGACGATAATACACCCCCTTTTTTTCTTCTTTTCCTCAAACGAACCGTCAATCCTTAATCAACAAAATATAAATAAAGTTTCGGATCGAACGTTTAGAACGGTGTTCAGTCATATTAACGATCGTTGAAACATTAATTCGATTTCAAGAGGAGATAAGCTCGAGGTTCGTAGGAACCATCGATCGAACTTCTCATCACGATATAGTTATTCAACGCGATTAGAGCAGCACATGAATCGTCTTAATATCGATCTTCGGGAGTCAATGCGTCATTAACGTTTACAGAACTCGAAATGGCGAAATCTTGTTCGCCACAATGGCGAATTTATCGCGGGGAGGAATTTCGCTGAAATTTCGTTTGCCTCCGATTATATCTTTCATGTCTCGCATGCGCTTCGTGGCCAATTATATTTCAAGTTGCCGAGAGACGATCATTCAAAGATATAAATTATTATTATCGTACAATGTATTGAGATAGATATTCCAATTGGGATACATATTTGCGTTGCACGAGTGTATTTATTGAATTTTTCGAGGAACGTTACGTTTCGTCTGTGGATTGTATTTTATTATAAGGAGGTGAAAGATATTAAACTTATTTTCCGTTTTTGTTTAGAAATTTGCGTAATTATCTAACAATAAGAGGATAATAATGCAAATTTTGATACGTTTTTTTCTTTCCAATGGATTTTTTTATCGTTTTATCGTCGTATCGAAAAAGCAATTCTTTTTTTTTTTTTTTTTTAAAATTGATATAAATCAATAGAATCTGTAATTGATTCGTGTGAACACTGCGAAATATCCCTATATAGGGAAAAATAAACGTTATTTATTTGCCGTCCCCGATTTTTCGCCGATGAGATAATATTATGAAATATCGTTTTACGATTTATTTGCGCTTTCGAGAGGGAAATTTCTGTTTCACGTTTTGTGCTAGATTTTTATTATGTTAACGTTTCATTTTTTTTTTTTTTTTGTAAAGTGAAAATTTAATCCAAAGCGAGATTGAATTCCTGCGTGTATGTACGTAATAGATAGAGAAAAAAAGAAAATAGCATTTGCATATTATATCAGTTATGCTGTAATGATAATGATTAAGTAAAATTATCAAGTAAATTGAATTCATTCATTTACAAATTTCGTTCATAATTTGCATTGTTCACTTGTTTGATAATATCTATTATAATTATTCACGTGCTGGATGTTCATTGTAATACGGGTGAAAATACAACTTGATGACACATGACACGTCTTTCACGATTTTATATTAGCAAGAAACGTGTTAAAAGTACTGATTCTTATGGATATCACGCACCATTCTCTTCTTCTTCTTCTTCTTCTTCTCTTTTTTATTATCCGTGATAGAACGTAAAGACATGCTGGAAAATTTCTTAAGGGAAAAATTCGTTTTTTGAAAAAATCATTTTTTTAAAAAAATCTGTAGATCGAGTAATTAATTACATCCAATCTTGAAACAACTTTTGATCATCATCCAACATATAACGTTGTAGACGTTTAAGTAGAGTATTTTTACACTCGATTGGCATAAAAAAAAAGGAAAAAAGTAACTTGTTATAAATTTTAACATAAAATAATTCAAGGAAATTACGGGCCCCTTTTGACAAATTAATCGACCGCAAACTCGACGATTTTTCTTTTGTCAACGCTGGATGGAACTATCTAAAATCTTGGAATTTTACAAGCTTTTGCAAAGTTTCGTGCAAAATAGGAATCGTTGCTAGATAAAAAATAATTAGATCGTATTCGAGCGTGAAAAAAAGCTAGCTCCCTGCTTGCACCGCGTTGAAGAAATTCCTTTCGATGATTCGTATGCAAAGTGATGCGTTTCAGTCTTCCGGATGGAACGAGATCTTTCGTGGAAATTAATATAGCGAGCGATAAGCCGTGCAGAAGAAAGGAGAAAAAAAATTCTCCCTCTCGTCGATTTGCATATACTTTCATCGCAAATTAACCCTTCTGCTACCAGTATCGAATAATAATTTCAATATTCGAAACTGTTCGAATTAAATTGTCCGCGCAATGGACAAATATTGTAATGAAATGAATTAAAAAAAAGAAAAAAAAGTGAAGAAGATAAATCGAAAAATGAAGAATTGAGGAAGAAAGTTTTAAAGTAATAAAATAAAAGTAACAAATAAATAATATCGATGTTGAGATGTATAATAAGAAATAAAATCGTGTCTACGTGTCACAATAATCACAGAGAATCTTGCAAGAAGTATTTACATAGCTGGTGTTCCTTAGAAGATATTTCGATTATCTTCTTCATGTCGAATTGGAAATATTGTTGAGAAAAATACGTATTAAGAAGAATTTCAAGCGTATCGGACAACGAGACGTATCATCCGAGAAACGAGAAAGCAAAAGTCCCGTGTAATTTCTTCCCGTGACGCGGAGAAAATTAATTTCGCGCGAAAACGCCCGTTTTGACGCAAATGAATTTTTCGTATGATGAATTACTGGTTTACGATCGATGGAATGTGGATAGGAGACGCGTAGCGTCTGGAAAGGTGTTGCAAAATCGTCTCGTCATCGAACACCTGGGATAACATTATGAGTGTCGAGCAATTAAAGGCTGACAAACAGACATCGTTTTACAGCATTAACATAAAATGTTAATTCAAACGTTATAATTGAGGGATCCAGGGAGGGAAAGCTGTGTTGCATACGTATAAATTGCATAATCTTTCGTTCGAGAAATTTGTTTTAATTGAAATTAAAATTAAAATTAAATGATTCGATAATTAACTCTGCCTGTTCTTAAGCGTTTTTTCCCTTTTTCTTTTTTAATTTTTATTTTATCGTAAAAACTTGGAAAGTTCGTATCTACCCATCTGTGCAGATAAATATACGTTTTAACACGTTGAATTCCTCGACGAAATCGATCATTTCCTTGTTCCGTTGAACAAAGAAAAAGAATTGAAATTTTCCCGATCGGATAAAAATTCTCTGAATCGAAATAAAGTATAAAGATAAAGAAGATATATCGGCAATAAATTTTTAAATAGATTCAACAGATGCGGGCCACTTTTTTCTCCTCTTTCTTTTTTTCCATTCCAGACACGCTCGCAGAAGATGTCTCTCGTATCGGGCAAAAGGATCTCGCGATAAAATGTTCTTTTTGTCGTATAAAACAAGCAATATGGCGCGTTTTTAGGGCGCGACATAAAGATTCTATCGCGGCTCCTTACTTCCACGCTATCAAGATCCAAAAATTTTCTCTTGGCGGCATCGCGAAGTCGAGCCGGCAATTATGGCGAATTTCGGTGGGAACCATCTCGAAAAAATTATTGAAACAACCGTTGAATACCTACAACGAAAGAACCTTCGATCTTTTAAATTCGATCTTTTAAATGTCTATTTTCCCTCCCTCTTTCTCTTAACATTTTATTCTCTCGTACATTCTTCTCGCAATTCTCTTATACAGGGTTTCTATCGCGATTAACGATCATAATTGCAATATCGTTGCAACCGATCAACATCGAAAAAAAAAAAGAAAAAAGAAATTTCCCCGACGATTAACGTTTCGTTAACGTGAATACGCATCGAAATCCGCGAACTCCATCCGCTAAGAAATTAGGGAACCGAGAATTGGTGGCGGTGTACCTCGAATCGAGTCGAGAGAAGTTACGTGGAATTTCTGGAAATTTATTAATCCGTTTTAACGAACGGCTCGCCATCCCCGAGGACGATCCAAATTCGACGAGTGGTTCTCGAGTTGTTATCGGAGGGGGGCGATCGATATTTATGAAAGTTGGGGATAATTCGCGGTTTTCCGTTGCCAATGTGTCGCGCATCCGGCGACACAAATGAAATATTCATGCTGTAGGTGTATGGTAATGTATGCGGGGCTATTACGGCTCTACGAGACAACGTGTAATCGCCACGAGCATCTGTAATTAGTCTAAGGATAATTTTTTTTTCTCAACGAGGATGGATGCTCCTTCTTCCGGATCTATGCGTAGCCACGGATGCCACTCGGTTTCTATTGCACAACGTACATATTATCGACGATCGTGACGTTGTTTAGGGAGGAGAAGGAGAAGGAGGAGGAGGAGATTACAAAGAGGCGTCGCGTTGTTTCTCCAGCCATCGATCATCGCTCCTGTTCGACGTAGTGATTTAAGAAACCCCGGTGTTATCCGCTTCAGCCTCGAAGAGGATAATGTATGACTTTGTCTATTATAGGGGAGGAGGCTAATTATAGCGTCGAACGAGTTTGGAAGCGTTCATATTGACCAATATGATTAGACCAGTAAGTAAATGCAGCATTAGCATTAGGTACATAACGCCAGCCGAGCGGTTAAGTCGTGTTTACGTTAAATCGGTAAATATGGTTCGCGAGTTGGCCGCTAGGGGCGTTCGTGAGTAATGCAAGTAAATACGATGGCTAATGCGATTTATTAAAATATTGTATAGCTGTTTTATATGTGCGTTTTATTTTAAATGATGTATTGCTGTTTCGATAGAGAAATATGGAAGATATTTGAGGATTATTGGCGCAGATTAACCGATTGACGTATACATTTGGCGGTTAATTATTGAGATGATAAATATTCTATGGAATTTAAAAATGCAACGGATTGATATTTAAGAGTGGATTGAAATTTATGAAGGTTTTTTTGAGGAAGGTTTTGTTTCTTGGAAACAAAAAGTCGTTGGAATACGAATGAGAATAAACGAAAAGAACATCTGTATAATTTTAGAAGATAAAGTATTAGTTTATTTTATTTTTTCTTTTTTTTTTTTATTAAAAATTGCTTTAAATACCATTTCATAAAAATATTAAATTAAAAGTGAAATTTATGATTGTAGAATATTAAATTATTCTGTTATGAATTCGATATATTGCGTATTTTTATTAAAAAGAACTGTATTTTCCCTGAATAAATCTGATTTATTTTAAAGTGCTCTCCACGAGAGAGGTCGATCCCACCGTCCTGACGAGCCATTAAAAGCCTTGCCACGGTAAATTTATAATTTGAGTCAAATAATATAGACATAATATCGTATTTTAAAATGATACATCAACAATATAAAATTTGATCAATCATTTAATGATATAATATCGGAATTATCCATCGCAAGTTAATTTAGATTTATTATATGAAATGAAAATACAAACGTTCTTCAAACGAAAATAAAATAAAGTTTAATCCTTCGAGACGAGATAAGTTTTTTTATTTCGAAAACCATGGTAAAATAAAAAATAAGAAAATGTACACGATATTCATCGTAATACGTAAACGATCGAAAGATGAAAATCTTTGTTTTCGTAAAATCGACGTTTCGAAATTTTGTCAATTCTTGTCTCTCCAAAAGATTTACGACTTTCGTCAACAAACAACACAACGAAGAGTTTTATTATATATTATAAAAAATTTGAATATCTTTTAAGAGAAAATATTAAAATTTGGAGTATCGTGTGCATTTATTTTTTTTATTTTTTTAACACGCAAAAGAAATATTACTCGTAATTAAGTGAAAAATAAAAATGTACCATGTAAATAATTAACGCGAAACAAGCTCTCAAACGATGCATTAATGTTATATTTCATTTTAATACTACAGTTTAAAAATGAATTTTATTTTTTAATTCCTTTAATTAATTTGTTCAAACGTGTTATACGATATATCGCTTGAAAAAATAAACTGAAAATAAAACGGTCAAAAACAGAGATACAGGATGCCTTATTAATTAACCCACGTTATCGTTCCCATTTTCTTGCCATCCCACCACGGCAAATTTATGTAAAATATTCAACGAGCGAGCTTTACAAAAGGGATTCCATCCGATCGAGAGTACGAGTAGGAATTTAATTTCTCCCATTTTCTATTAATTTCCCTTTAGCGTTATTTGCACAACCGCTGCGAATTATGCGTTAAACGCACGCGATTAGCTCGCGGCCTTTCGCGATGAATCGATGCGAGGATAAAGAGAAAAACGAGGAGAAAAAAGAAAAAAAAAAAAAGAAAGAAAGAAGAAAAAAATATCACGTTGAGAAGAATAATTGATGGCGACGACAGTATCGAAATGCGAAATTTAGTGCCCCCGCGAATTTAATTTATTTTAAACGCACGACCCTATCGTTGTTCAGAATTCAACGATTAAATCAACGTTAAATTTGCACCGCGCTCGGCTCGCATACCGGTTTCAAAATATACATACATATATATATATATGGTGGAGTACGGTACGCGCACCATGAATTATGATATCGCGACGCATTAGTTTTAAATGATGCTTTTCAACGTCACACGCGGATTTATGAATAAGGATAACCGGGGCCGCGGGTAAATTACTAGATCGCTGTTTCCGTATCAATCATGTATGTAAGCCCGAACGACCAAGAGTTAGTCAGCGTGCACGTTGCATATTTTGACATACGACATGTATTTTTAATCGTGGATATGGAGTTATTGTAGCGTGTAAAATAATTCAATGCGTTCAGATTTTCAACTTTTCATTTTATATGTATTGTACTCCCTTTTACGATTTCAATTTTAGAAACTTAATCCGACTTTTAAAAAAAAAATTAATTTAAAATTTTAAATTTTAATTTTTTTTTTTAATTTTAAATTACACAAGATGATTAGACTCAAGAATAAGAGAAAGATTTTTGATTTTTGAAACTTAATCTGACTTTAAAAAAAAAATTAATTTAAAATTACACAAGATGATTAGACATTAAGACTCAACAATAAGAGAAAGATTTTTGAATTTTTGAAACTTAATCTGACTTTTAAAAAAAAATTAATTTAAAATTACACAAGATGATTAGACATTAAGACTCAACAATAAGAGAAAGAGTTTTGATTTTTGAAACTTAATCTGACTTTTAAAAAAAAAATTAATTTAAAATTACACAAGATGATTAGACATTAAAACTCAACAATAAGAGAAAGATTTTTGATTTTTTTTTGGAAATTGAAGATAATCGTAAATCGTAGATGGATAAATCGAGAAATGCAAATGATTAATTCGAAATATCGAGTAATCTCCGAGTTGAGATTACGCGAAAAGATATTTCAACGTGCCTAAATTTGATATCCGATAATAATTCGAAGTTAAGCTCGGCCATTCGATCCATTTAAACTTTGAACGCGTGTACAGTTAGCTGCATCGTTTCTCAATTACCAAACCGTGCGCATCGGCTCCCTTCTATTCGATTCTCGTGTCTGAAAATATGCGCGCGAACGCACCACGACCTATATCGCAACAGCATGACTAATTGATCGCAATAACGGCGGCCATCCATCGCCATTGCATAGGCCTAACCTGTGAACACCACACCATCCCAAGATTTACAGCGACGATTCGATTTCGTGCGCGTATCAATTGCACTCCGCCATCGAGGATGGAAAGATTTACATGGAGACATATGGGTTGGTGTCTGTCGCGAAGTTAATAAAAATCACGTGGCATTTTTTTGCTGCGCTATTCCAAGATAACGTTCTTCAAACGCGCAACCTTTTAACACGTGTTAAAACGTGTAGATCATTGTAAAGGTCATTCAGGATCGATACGTAATTTAATATATTTATAATTTATAAGATCCAAGTGGTGACGAACTCGAAACATCAATGTGTATTTTATTTGTATTTAAGAATAATTGTCGTATGGGATATCTATACAGTTACAGAGAAAGAAAGAAAAAGAGAGTTTGAATTTATAAGAATTATACAAGATTACGATAACTAACTTTGTTTAGAAGAAGTTTAAAAAATCGTTTACAAAATCGCAAGAAATATAACGTTTTTAATATAATAAACGTTATTTCACATTATATTTCGAGTAAAAGACACACATACACGCACACAAAATTGAGGAAAAAATTCGGTCAACTCTCCGTGGAAACAAATCGATCCACAGACACCGGTCTGTATATTTCGGTCCAAGGTAACTCATAAACCACCTTCATCCCCCTTAAATCTTCAAGGTAAATATCCACGGTGGATGCCGGGGAATAAGAATAAAGTCGAATCCGTGATATTAAATTATCCGGGAGGGGGAACACGTGGCTACATCTGTTTCCGTCACCGAGCAACGTGTTACAATCTTTTCCCTGACTCAACGACCTAGGGGACGGATTACCAAGGCGCATCATCATCGTCATCATCATCCCGCGTATCACGATATGAAATACAACGCGTTGTCTATTTCCAGCCCTTGTTAATCCGCGATACGTAGGATACGTAGGAAGCGAGATAGAGCTTAATAAACCGAGCTTCCGTTCCGTCACAGACCCGGATTCGTGAACGAAGGATGGAAAATCCAGCTCGAGTTGGATTCACCACGGATCTCTTTCTTCGTTCCAAGATGCGTGTAACGGGTGGATTTCCGCTCTCTCCCCCGTGGAAAGATGTTTCGTAAGTAACGGGAGAGAGGGAGAGGGAGAGAGAGAGAGAGAGAGAGAGAGAGGAGGTGGAAAAACGACGGAGCTATCGGCCGGCAGATTGCCAAGAGGACGGTTTCGGACCCTCGGAGGCCATCGCGCCAACTGCAACCTCGTGGGCGGAATTTAAAGAAGGTCTCCGGCCGTTGCGAGTCTCCTTGCTTCTCGCCGGCCTTCTGGCCGCGGCAAGAAGACACCCTGCCCCTCGCATTAATCGCGAAGATAATTATTACGAGACGAGCGGCCCAATTGGACCGGCCCGGAGGCCGACAGTATTAATGAAAGGGAGTGGAGGATCGTGCGCGCGATGAATGCGTTCCCTCGTGGAAAACAAGGTGGATGAACTTCCACGTTGAATAGTTATAATTCCAATTTTTTTTTTTTTTAGTGAGCTACGAGCAGTGGTGAAGGGAGGATGATTGAAAGTGTTAATTGAAAGTTAGACGATGAGGGAATCTTTTCTTTCCATAAAGATGGGAAAGATCGAATCGATCCTTCTTTTATTTTTATTTGTAAGGATTATTTGTAAGGGTTGTTGAGACGAACATTTACATTCTGCAATTAAAAAATTTTCTCTCCCTGTTGTTGTCGTTCTCGAAGAGGGACGAAGATTTGTCGGATGCGTTTAAAACGCGTTATCGAGAGGGCCACGTTTCGCGATGTCGCAAGGCAAAAATTACAGGAAACCCCCGGTTACCGGCGGGGTCATTATCATTTTTCAAAATCACCATCTGCGCGAACACGTGACACTCGTTCGTCCGTAAAATTCGAATCGTAAATTTCGAGTAAAATTTCGGGAGGGAGGGAAAGAGAGAGCTATCCCTGTTCGCTACTCTTCAAAGTAGAATCATGGCGGAGAAAAATTACGCGAGCGTAATTTTCATCGCGCTAACTACCGTGTTCGAGATGGTGTATTGCGCGCGTATACGTATATACACGAATATCACACGCTCCCCCGTGCGATAAATAAAACTCGGTGCGGCTTGTTGTTGATATCGCAAGTGCGACACGTAATTAACGTCGGCTCGTACACGCGCATAAAGAACACGTGTCGCTGCGTTTATACCCGGACCCGGTCATTATGCGCGGCGCTAATTTCGAAAGTTTCATTTTTTACCCTTAATTATGTTATACACTCTGTTCAATTTAAAAGCATCCTCTGTTCGGTTTCGGTTCGGCTTTGTCGTTTCCACCAACCGTGTATGTATATATATATGTACGTATACGTGTATTTTGCGATCGTCGGTGAAACTCTCGACGCTTATCACGTTGAATAACAGTCACGTACTGTCGCTTTCGCGATTTTAATCACGAAGGGGAAAAAAGAAAGGAGGAGAAAAAGAAGAAGAAGAAGAAATTCAAGGGAAACGATCTTCAATTTTATTTTAACTCTCGATTAAACGACAGTTACTTCGCATCGTGGCGAATCTCGATCGAAAAAAAAATATAGGCCTCTCGCGATCCTTTGTTTTTTCCGTCGCCGAGATTAAGACGTTCCGTCATTGGGACGGACAGAGTTTATTAATTCACGGTGAAGAAAATTGCAAAACCGTTCTGGAAAACGAAGTTCATTCAGTCAGGTTAAAACGCGACGGTTTAACCGCGATCCCCCCCCTCCCGTAATAGATCCGTTAACGGGGCAATTATGTCAATTAGGTTAACTCGAAGTGGCTGGTTTCTGGATTACTTAAATAGTCATTACACTGGTTAGATCCTGAGAACGTCTCTAATATCCTTGCTTTAACGGGGACTGTTAGACTGTCTCGTTTCGCGAGAACAACCACTCGTAAAACGATCCATCCTCGACCGAGAAGAATCGTCTTCCTGCCAATCTCACGACGAGCTTGCTCTTGATTTTCTGTAATTGAGATCGCTCTATTTATGATGTATCTATGGTGTTCGTTATTTATTTTCGATCATTCGTTCGATTTTTGAATTTTTCGATAGTTGATGATGAAAATAAACGATATATAAAGGTTTTGTCGCGCTATTGTGCGTGAATAATATATGCAAGTAATATTATATTATCTTTCAACAGTATCGATGTCTGAAGCAAAATTCGTTATTAATTATAAATTTGTTATTAAATGGAAAAGGAAGAGAATTTATTTAGAGAATTGATATCTCTATCATGGACCGATTATAGTTAGATGTATTCTCCAGATAAACTCCAGTTATATCCATATATCTGAGAATTTTTAGAGAAAGTAAGTATCATATAATTTTTATCATCTTTGAAACTTTTCCTTTCATTTTTTATTTTTTTTTATTTTTGCAAGATAAAACTTAATAGCAGCGAAACTCTTTCTTGAATATTACTTTGTACATACCTCGATTACAATCTCTTTTCTCTTTTCTCCTTTCTCCTCGATTCTCTTTGATAACATGTTTTGATATATATATATATATTTTTGTATTTTTATCCATATCTCTCTATATATATTCAGTAATGAAATCATCAACCGTTTCTTACGTTAATGTCTCTAGCGGAAACGACAAACACTCGTCTCGAATGTTTACAAACGTCTGCGATTCTACCCGGCCAGCGGATACACCGGTTTACAATTCCATGAGTTTCGCTCTTTGGATCAAGATTCGCGCGAAAGGGAAGCTTGTTACTCGAGACCGAGAGTTGCGAGAGCGCGAGAACACGTGATTGCAAAATACTCGTGCGCGCTCCTTTTTCACGTTCAAGTGATTCTCGAGCTGCTTATAGCATCATTCCGTTGATTAAAATTGAAAGTTACGGGCTGTTTCAGTTTCCAAATTGTTCACGAGTTGTTAAATCAAGCCCCGCCGATGTACATATTTGCGTTGATTTCGTGCAAAGTTTCAAGATAGAAACTGGAGCAAATGTCGTGAAAATGTCACGAAGTATCACGAACGATGTTTCGTTCCTGAAAATTGAACTTTGTCTTTTAGATAGAAATGATTCCAATGTAGAGAGTACTTTTGTATCGTTACAATTGAAATTCGGGGAAGAATTTATGTATTAAAAGTTTGAAACTAATAAGCAAAGAGATCACTTTCATTTCTCTATCGATTAACACTTTTACGATCGTATTACATTACATTGCATTAAATCGTAGATATAATTAATATTCCTTCACGAATATCGATACATCATCATACGTTCTACCTCTTCTATTCATCTTCTTCATATAATTGACCACAAGGTATTCGATACAAAGTATTTTCTTAATAAAATTACATAAATATATCAAGAGGAGATAAATCAAAATTGAACAAATATTTATTACTTTAGTAATAATTCAATTTTCTTCTGAAACTGAAGAGATATATCATTATGAAACTATTTCTACCTTTCCCCCGTTTACCAATCTTTAGAAAGAATTTAAGTTTCCTTAATCGATTCCACTGCCTGTCAAAATGAATTTGCACAGATAGTATTAAGAAAATCTTGAAGATATCTTCTTCTACAATTTTACAACACTATCAATGATTACTTAAACGACGCAGAAACATCCATCTCAATCCCAGCCAAACAAATTTCCGCGTTAAACAAACAAGCGAAACCAATAATTTCTCCGTGGAAATCATTGTCGAACATTCAATTACGCTCTCATTATCAGCCCCCTCGATCTCCAGTGCTAGAGAAACTCTATCGAACCCTTTCATAAATCTCTTCGTTCGTTCTTTCAGCGGGGGCAGATAAATTATCAAACGGCACAAGATTGTCTATCTGGAGGGGGGGGAGGGCGATTACGCGCAATGAAACATTTACGAGGCCTCCTTTCCAGAACCCTCGTACCCTTTGCTACGCCGCTCCTCCGCGCCTGCGTAAATTGTTCTTTACGCTCCCTGTCGAGGGCGTCCACGCGAAGATCATTGCGCAGATATCGTTACGTATCCTCTCGCGCCTTGATCGCGCCGGCTCGGAGCAATATTCGTGAAGTTACGCAAACACGTGACGCGATACGTGTTCCGTGCCGGTATAATCCGCTCGTAAACATTTTATCCCGTGGCGCAGCTGTGCCTCGAGGAAGAACTCTTTCCAATGACAGACTTTCCTCGTCGACGTCGGTTCTGGTGAACAGATTTTATCTGCAAGCATTCGCTTCTTTGCGAAATATCCTAGGCCCAAGCGTTGCGAAATCGAACGAAGAGAAATTAATGGGCCAGTCGGGCGCGCATAAATTATATTCGTTCGCCGTGGTACATCGTAGAAAAAGATTTAGATAGTTTTGAGATCGCGAGCACTGTTAATTGCGAAATTGGCCGCGCGATGCGCTGGGATCTAATTCTGAAAATGGCGGATGAATAGAGAGATTTATACGTAAAATTAACGTCGAGAGTTGGTTTTCAGATTGGTGGACATTGTTTTGGGAGTAATTATTGAGAATAATTTTCATTCTCAAGGCAGTATATGGATGATGAAAAATAATTGTCACGAGTAAGTTGAGAGAATTTTACTCTCAAATGTATTTCCGTATAAGTTAGCCTCGATATTTTTAAGTACAGGATACAGAAGGCAGAACTTGGCTTCCGGTTTTTCTCGATTCGTTCTCACCGTATCGATGATTAATAGCAATCGTGGCGATAACATTAATCCAATGAATTAATTATCGCGCTATGACGCTGCGAAACGTTTTCGTCGTCGCGTAAATACGTGGTTCCTCGACGATGTTCGGGCGATCGTCGACCAATTACCTGGATCAAAAAGTTCGTTAGTCGCGGTTGTTGCAACGTTCGCGGTAACGCGTGTCGAATCGTGGAAAACTTCGTATGAAATGTTGTTACGTGGACGGAATGGCGAAGCACGGAGGTCTTTTGAATTCTTCTAGCGGTTTATAAATATACACCACGAGAGGATGTTCGATCTTCTGGGAAGAATAAATTGATGTTATAGTTGTGATGTTATAATTTATCTTCCGAAAGAATTTATATATTTTCTGTACCTGCTATTTATCTCAATAATTTTACCGAATAAGTATGTAGTTTTACAGATGTATACCTTTACGACAATCTATATTAAGCAAAAATTTTGCAAAAACTAGTTGAACTTGATGGTAATACTGGTTGTCACACGCCGAGGATTAATGGCATCGCGCGTTTAAAAATTTTGGCTTAATGGCTATGAAGTTTCTTCCTGTATTATGATAGTTTTTTCGAATCGTATTTATGACTGGTATTCGTTAATGAGTTACGAAATTAATATTTTATGACGATCAAAAAATTAGAAGAATTCCGTTGTAGAATACAAACATGGTCGGAAATGATTTATCTTAAGATATTCAATTTTCTGAAATGCTTTTGCTGTGATATTTCTTATATGATGATTGGACATTGTATAAGAGTTATTTTCTTTAAAGCGTGACTTTCAATTTTTAAATTTGGCTCTACATTTATTATCAAGCGGGAACAGTTATTAATGTTTTTTTTTTTTTTTTTCCTTTCTTTACTCTCGATTGCCGAGAACGTTCGACGTTTCTCTTTCGTAAAGAATGAGCGACGAGAGACGCTTGGAATTTGAGTTACAGACTTGACAATTTTTGATAAATTTTCGAATGAAATAAAAGAGGTAGCTTTAATTTCGAAATTTAATTTCTGACAAAGTATCTAAAGCTCGGTGAAATTGATATCCGAGGTGGGCTCTGTTTCTGCGAGCAATTAAAAAAAGGATTGATTGATAAAAAGTTACATGAAATAATTACAACATGTAGCAAAAGATCGTGTTTAATTCGATTATTTTCAGACGAAATTACTTTTTATATTCACGAGCGAACATTCGCGATGTAATTATTTAAAAAATGTAATTATAAAAGTCGCTTTGACGGTATTTTTTTCTTTTTTTAAAGCACATGATAAAATAAGTTAAGAAATAAAAAAAGGAAAAAAAGACAATAAGCGAGGGGTGCACGTGAATAAATCAAAATTCGAATTTTTCAATATTACATAATTTTTTTCATCGCGCTTCTGTTTCGTTCGTAGATCGAGTACAACAACGATCGTTGTCCCAATGTTGTATCTTTAATAACGCCCTGTATTCAATTTATGTGCACGGTTTCTCCCGAGCACGCCTTCGAGGCAATTAAATTTCCATAAAATATATTTCACAGTCATGAATAATTATAATCTACATCGATACGAAACATTCTTTCGTTTTCCTCTCTATGAGAATGAGATAATTAAGATAATTGATATTATTTTGCGTCACCAGTTGCACCGATAAAACGATATACATGCAACTCTTATTTCTTTTAATAAGAGACACATTCGTTTAAAAATATAACCTCTTTTCGGATCGGTGAGTTTACACGCGTGCAGAATTTAATTTCCCGCGTTAATCGAGCTATCTGGGTGGCGAACGGTTCACTTCAACGTTATCCTAAAATAATAATTAAAGTTTATTTTTAATAACTTGCGAAATTTCGTACGCTTTTCTTAATTCGAAATTTTCTTTATCTCGTCGAATATTGCCTCAGCGAGGTAAAAACGAACGGGGGTTTGGTGCATTTTGGGTAATATTTAAGTAAATATATTAATATAGCGCTGCAATCAGAAATACATTTGACCAATTTCGATACGAGCGCCACGTAAATTGCAGGTTAGGTTATGCGAATAATGCGCTTCTTTGAACGCTGCTTGAGAGCAAAAACCGGCTGGAACTTCGTCGAACGGGCGGAGTTTGAATTATTGCGCCTTGCACCTATCGTTCGGCTATTCGCCACTCGAAACGTATGTTTACCGACTTAATTGATGTTACTGTGTTGTGGAACGTGACCAATCTGCCGGACTTCGTGAAATTATCGTGGCATGCTTTATTTAGTGGACGGTGTATCGAACGGAACGCGATCCTTGTGACGGAAAAACGCGATTTACTTTCTCCGCATGTAACGAATGGTGAGAAGTATCAAGTAATTAGCTGCCGTTTGTAATCTTCAATCGATCCGATCGATCAGTGCAAGAATCTCGATATTAACGATCTAGGTTTACTGTGAAATTTTACTTTGAATATTAATCAATGGCTTGATCACTTTTCTTCCGACAATCCAATGAATAAATCGTGTAAGTATGATAAAAAGTATGATTAATATTTTCACATATTCGATATAGGTAATATATCAGCGTATAACATATGTTTAATGTAATTCTCTGTTCATTACAGTTAATTTTCAAATACAGATATGAATACCGATCCGCGTGCATTAATATCAATTGGGATTATACAAAATCGAAATCAATTTTCCTTACCTGTCTAAAGATGTTTCACGAATGCAAATCAGAAAACGTAACACGTTTCAGGAAGCATAGCATCAAACGTGTTTTTCGTGTTGATTGAATTTCAAGAAAGCTCTCTCAAGTTACATATATATACTCGACAAAGTGCTATTGGAATACATCCATTATAATTCTAATAGACGGCATACCCAAGTACACGTAAGTATGCACCAAAGTAAACTAAGCCTTTCGTAACAGCTTTAGATTCATCGTTTTACTTATTGTTAACATACACTATCATATACTTATTAATAACAAGAATTAAACACTACATCTTGCTAACGATCCGAAAATTCATGTTTAAGTTGACAATTAGACCAGGGAACAGCACTTTTTTTTTTCCAAAATTCAATCACCTAGTTTCTCTCTCATTCTCCATCAGTTAACCTCAAAAGCACGTTGCGAGTCACACCGTTCGCGCTTCAAACGCGACGACTGCGAAAACGGCCGATAGCGTAGCGCCACTGTCGCGCGTGACAAATGATCGCGTGAAATCGCGGAACACGACGTTTACTCGATCCAAAACGCGCGTTTTCTTCGCGATCGTAATTAAGACGCGTTTGCAATTATGCGTGCGGGCCGGCCTTATAAATCGTCCCTCGTATCTCGTTTGCACGGCGAAATCGTGGAACTCGAGGAATCCACGAGCGGGGAGCGTGGAATCCGGCGACCAACGCTCCTTCTTCTCTTCATATTTTCGCTTACGATGAAACTCGAGAGGGCGCTGGACGCGCGTCGACAGCTCCCGGAGTAGCACGAGCCCGCCGCCGTTCACGGAATCTATAAAATGGCCGAGCTATTCAAAGAGGAGAAGTTATAATGTTACTGAGAATTCCCTCGCGAGAGATCGTTATCGGGCATGGCAACGTCCGCGCCCCTCACACGGTACCACGACCACGTAACGTTTCTTCGGGCTGGATGGACGCTCCTCTCTCTTTCACCGCGATACACAACACGCGGGCTCCAGGACTAAGGAGGCCGCGGAGCCGGCTGATAAATGGACCTGGCTGAAATTTCAACGATAACTCCGTATACGATTTCTCATGAGGCCGCGCTCCGCCGGTGGAGGAAACGCCTCCTCGTTTTTGCCAGTGGCCGTTCTCCACCGGTGCTCGACCCTGAATTCCGTCTTCGGGGAAGAAATTTTAAGCACGCGCCACGGATCGTGCTTTCTCGGCCATCTCGTGAAATTGATTTTTCAGCTGATCCACCACGGAGGATGTATCGGCGGATGCAATGTGACGCGGATGGTGGAGATACGGAACGAGGGATTGATTTTTCTGAAGTTTCTACGCATTGTTTTGATAGTGGAATTTAGCGAATGAGTATAGAGGAGAGGATTAATACAGGTTTAAAACGGGAGGTTTCGCTGTGTGTTTGTCGATAAGGTGGTTGGATAAATGATCATTGAGATGATACGATGAGTGTTTCTCGTCTTTGGTAATTTGTTGGTTACGATGATGAAACGATGTCGTTAGAAGAGATCGCGGGATCCTTTTATGATGGATGGTCGAGGTTAAGTATGTTTGGTTACGTATGTACGAATTTTTTAAAATACGACAAGAATGAAGAAAAATATTTGGAACGGATATGAAAAGAATACCTTGAAGAATATCAAATTACGTTGAATGGTGCATAACGTCGGAAGTATGTCAGGTAATGCGAGGCATTTTATCGTACTCTATTCTTGGTAGATGTAAGGAAAAATACTTGAATTATTAAGAAGATTAAAATTTATCATTAGTTGCAATAATGCTTCTATTAGATAAAGTGGTATTGCAATTTATACTTGTTTATTTATTAAATTTTTTTTCTGCATTTTATTTCGGATAATTATTCTTTGTGTTTTATTGCACGAATTAAATGCGAATGCATCGCTAACTCCACCAGAGATATAATTAAGAGTGGCAATCTTCGTTTAATAAGTAACTAGAAGAGAAACACATGCAAGTGGTATTGGAAACTGAGAAACTATACCGATGCATATTGTATTTCTCTGTATTTCCAAACGGGGAAATATTCTAACTAAACCAACTTGGATAAGTTATGTTTTATACATTGTCCCTTTCTTTCGCGCGACTGAATCTCGGCGAAAATTATAATAGAAAGTTTATTAACAAAAACTTCATAATTTAAAGTTTTTCAATCTCCTTTGAAATAAGCGGAGATATACTAAAATATCTTATACTTATATTCATTGTACTTAAATTTTAATATCACGAAACTTTTGTTGTACCTTTACGATAAAAAATTCGATTGTTCGTTCGCACTGTCGTCTAAACTACAATTACAATTAAAATATAAATAAATGATATTTCAAAAAAAAAGATAATTATTTTATCGTAATACGTCACTTTCGAATTTCCTTTCTTTTCATATTAAATATTAATTTATAATTTTTCATACACATTAGAGACAAATTCTTTATCATTTACAAATTAATTTCAAAGTAATTAAAACGCACAAAGGTACTAACCAATCGCTCGTATTTCCACACAATCGCATTCCAAATAGAAGAAAAAAAAACACGAAGCTGCGTCGAACATATCAAAACCAAACAAAAGACACTAATAGCTTACGAAGCACTTTGCAGAGTTATTCCATTGATTGATCCAAAAAGAAAGAAAGAAAAAAAAAAAAAAAGAAGAAAAAAATAAAAATTCCTGCGCTTTTACGTGGCGTTTCACGGTCGAATTTTTGGATGACTCCCGTGACAGTGAACGTGAGCGATTTCATTCGACGGTACGCATAACTACACACGCGGTCGCGCATCATACGTGCCTACGAGATGTGTATTGTGTTTCGAAATGCAACGGGCAATGCACCGCAGTCACGGCAACAAGAGAGGGACGATTGGATCACGTTCCACTTCTGCGGTTATACTAACGAAGTACAGTGCCGTTCTCAAATGTTCTGAAACGCGGCTGTAGATTTCGGAGTGATACTTTTGCGGTATTCAACTGTGAAGGGCGTCCCTCATGCAAACATACTCCAACAGGGAATGAACCATACACGTTCGACGATCCTTCGATCGAGTTACGATCCACGAGATCCTTCTTCGTTCTCACCCTCCGCGACACGAACATCGCCAAAAGGACTGACAGCGCGATAAAATATATTCCCTTGATTTTTCTTGCTCGAGAATTTTTTTTTATCTCATAAAATTTTAATCTTAGGTTTTTTTTTTCACGTTTTTGTTTTTATGACTGGAAATTTTAAAAGTAAGCTGATTATTTATTCTGTATTATTCGTATTAAAAAATGAGATGTGTACGATGTTTTGGACAATATCGTTAGAATTTTTTTAATTGGACTATATTTTTTAAATGTTTCTTGTTACGTGTATAATCGTATTTATTTCAAAATGAGTCAGAAAAAAGATTTTTCATTATTACGTAAACAACATTTTTTTTTTAAATAAACCTTTCGAGGCTTTGTTTTTTTTTTTTTGACCAATCATATTTTGAATAGCTTGTACGATCCCGATATCACAAAACTCAGTGTTAAGAAAACACGCGACACTCGACAAATAAATCAGTGTCACGTTATACAGCAAGAAAAACATTGCCAAGTATATAAGAACTTACTTATTCGAGTGGCGTTTAATATCATATTCGATATCGATATCGACACACGTTCCAATAATATTTAACCAACACGCCACACTCATCCCGTTTTCTTATAGCGAAACGAAAAATGATTATCGACCAATATAAACACGAACCATAAGACGAAGAAGAAGAAGAAGATTTCTCGTGTCCTCTCTAGACAAACCGTGGAGCATTGACGTAACGAGAAAGTTGAACGCGCGAAAAAAATGGTGGTTCGAGTATATCGGCAAATATGGCGGGGGAGAGAATGGAAAGCTCATCGGGCTAATCGACTGTCATCTTGAGAAATGTTTTCGCAAATGCCGGCTGATGCAGCTGTTGCACTCGGGCCACGTATCGGGAGAAATGATTACGAGGCAGATGCCGTGGGAGATAGCATCGAGCAGACGTAGTGAATAGAGAACAATCGTTCGGTACAGGTGCGCCCTCGTCTTATTCCGTTACATTGAATTGTTTTCAGTGGCGCTCACCGCGCTCTCGTCGCTCTCGGCTTGGTAAATGGTATCCCCCTATCTCGTTCGAGAGTCGAAGGTGCCTATTAAGGCACCCATTAACTCTCGAACATCTTGCCGCTAAAATATCATCCTCGGCCGAAATTGGGTTAAGAGTGAAGAACGTCGTGGCGGTGTCACCGTGCGTTCAACCGTGAAAAGTTCCGTGTCTGCCCACCAGGTGGTAGTAGAGGCCGATATTTATCATTTTATTTATTCGCACGTTATCGCGAATTCGAGTTAATTTTAAATTTGTTACGCCTATTGATTTGGATTCTTAATTAAAATTTCGTATCGTTAAAAAAAAAAAAAAAAAATTGATAATATGAAATGGAAAAGAAGAAAAGTTGTGTGTTAATGTTTGATAATTTGAGATTTTCGAATTTGTCGTATACTTGATCGAGATGGTACACGATTGAAAACGAGGCTGGTACAGAAATTCGAAAGTTTTATTAATGCAGTCGGTTTAATGCAGAATTATTCGTGACTTGATACATCGTGTCGTGAAATGAACGCATCTTTGCGAGAAATATTTATCCCTGACGTAAGTTTCTCCACGCGTTGTTATTGACATTTATACCATAGTTGGAACGAGATTAGATATTCATTTAAATCTAATATTTCCCTTACGTGAGATTTATACTCGGCTTATAATATTGACTTTGATTAATTTCCAAATTTAAATACTCATCTTTCTATTACTCGACTTATCATTGTGTCAATTTATCGTCAGGGAGCAAGTTAAATTGAGAGACAGAAGGTTAAAGGGCAAGAGTTCAACTCGCATAATACTAGATGATCTCTAAGGATAACGTTCGTGATTTGACGCAAATAATATTAATATAAACTCGAATCAAACCTAATTGTTTCAGCTCGATAATTAAATGTAAACAACAAATCAAAATTTATAGAGGATCAAAGGTGGCGATCGAACAGACTGAATCCCTCCTCCAAGATTGAATTTTCTTATATTTCACGAAACTAGTTTAACTCGATAAAATACGGAATAAATATGGCAGGCTATTAATCCGCATAATAAATTTCAAATACCTCCAATATCGATTTCCAATCGAGTAACCACGAAACGAGTATGGTTATATATACATATATATATATATATATATATATATATCTGCCGCATAAATCTACACGCGTCTCCGCTTTAAATCGGCGATAATCTGCAATTGCTCATCCTCGACGCGAAACAAAATGGAGAAAAGAACGAGGGTAAACGAAGCGATCTCCGAAAGAAATCGATCATGCTATTTTCTGGCTGGTTAGCTATTCAATCGGGAGGCATCGGTGTGGCAACGTAATTCAACCGTCGATCGAAACGGGAAACAGAATTTGCCGCGTGGCCAGATATCGGCGCTCGATCGCCGTTCCGGATTGCGCGTTACTCGTTTTTAAAAGTAACTGGCGCGTTACCACGGTAATAAGAGCGGACAATTACGCGGCATTACCCGGTTCGTGAAATCAGATTTCCTTCGTCGTACGTAGGCTTAAGCTCCTAATATAAAATATCGATGCCCGTTTGATCCCTTAAACCTGCTGCTCCAGCTTTCTCCCGTAGAGCCAGCCTCGACTCGTCGTTACGCGCGTTCTTCGATTTCTCGTTATTCGCCGCTTACAGCGCGATTCAGGAACAAGCGTAAAAGGAACGAATCTACAGCAATTAAGAGTGTTGTATCAAAGTATGGACGAGAATCAAAGAGAATTTTCTGATTCACCTGTTCATATAATATTTTAAATTCTTTCTCGAGTATCTTCTCGAATAGTTTTAAGTTAGTACAGTACAGTGATAAATTTTAAATATTTCAAAAGTAAAAATTTAATTTATTAAAAGTTTAGGAAATTGGAGTTAAGTATCTTTTCTTTCTTTCTTTCTTTCTTTTTTTCTTTTTTTCTTTTTTAATGTTCATCCCTCATATAGAGATATACTTCTGAATCAGCCTGTATTCGTTCTCGAAGAGTCCAAGTGGCGTATAAATCGAGGAGAAAGTCAGACTTGGGTTGTCTAATAACGATTCGTGAATAATTGCGTTACGTTTTAACGGAAATGTGGATTGTTCGGCCATTGAATCGGCCGTCTGGCCCGATAGAGGATATCGGAGGAGAAAGGATTGGTTAAACTGGGTAAGTTTATCGGGGGTCTGTTGAAAACATTAAACGTGGCTTCTTTAAGATCAATGATAATCGTAAAGTTGGTTAATTGCAGGAGAAGGCAGTTTTATCGGGAAACGGTTTTACTCCAATTGCAATTCTGTGTTGTTCTATTTAGGTATATACCTTTATGATTATACGAGACGATACAAACGAGATGTTAATGCTATTCGACAATATATTCGATAAACGCGAACTTTTGAACGTTCAATCGATAATTTGATGAAATTATTTATTTATTTCCACGCGTAAACTTTAATATTTTACACTTTTGTTTACAAGTCTCTTAAGAGCTAACCTTATTATACGTAGAATCTATGAAGCGTGATGTATTATTTAATTCTCGTTATTCGTACATCCTATGATATTAAACGTATAAAAATTTTATTCCATCGTTTAAAATTCATTTTATTTGAATTGATTGAATAAGAAAATCCCCGATGAATATCGAAATACATCTAAAAATGATGATCGAACGTGCAATTTATGCAAAAGAATTTCACTTCTGCCATTTTGCACCGTAATGAAATTTCGCGTCCTCTATTGTTACATAACGAATACATGTATACTCGAAGCTATCAATTGTGAGATTTCAGCGTCATCATTTTTTCCCCGTGGATCTGAACGGGAACACGCGGTTGGAACACATAAATTTTTGCTTCGATACGCATCATTTTATTCCTCTCTACCGGGAAAAAGAGATGCACCTTTGCATCCCGTTCAATGGTCTTTGTACTCGTAGCGGAGGGAAGGCAGGTCCGCCTGCTTCTCGGCTTCTCTCTCTCTCTCTCTCTCTCTCTCTCTCTCTCTCTCTCTTTCTCGATCTGATACCGTGGAACCGGTTTACAAGACGGGAAAAGAACAACGGGATCGTAAAGCTGGACGCGAGAACTTCAATTTCGGTGGAGTATCGCTTATCTTCCCTCGTCGAACCTCATCCGACCGAGGGCATTCGATAACGTGATTATCCGAATACTTTTACGGCCAATATCGCGCGGCTTTACAATGTGCAATTAAATGAATTTCAACTTGGACATGATCGTTTCGCGGGCAAGGCTGTAAAGCCGTAAATGGAAAGATAGGGGTGCGTGTGAAGCGCGATTTTCGATGATCGGCAAACCCTGTTTTCCGGTTACGGTTATCTCGCTACGATGTTGTAGCGCCATTTTGAACGATCTCGATTTATTTCCTTTCGTTCGTCCACGACGCGATTATTTATCTCGTTTTCTTCTCGAGGTTTTTACTCTTCGGTATATGAATTTTTGCTTATTTTTTGTTTATTGAAATTGCTCCAAATTATGGAAAGGCATTTTTTCCTCCGAAATCAAATTTTGTTCTTATATTTCTAGATTTTTATATTTTTGAAGGGAAGAATAGATAAAAAGGAAGCGTTAAAAGTATATATAGTAAAATACATTATTTTTAAAAATTTCAAGTGAAAAGAATCTGAAATTTGGAAATTATTTCATGTATCGATGGATTTCGAATCCAGAAGGATATCATTAGTCCTGGAAAATCGAAAGCTTCGATCGCCCCTTTCCCGGTTTAATCCTTTGGAATCACGGAGTGAGGCTAAACTGGCAAGCGACTGGTTTCTCACCGAGTTAGAGGAACAACAAACTTTCCACGAACAATTCGAACGAACTCGACGAGAGAGGCAGCCCTTTGGCCTTTCCCTGCCTCGCGAACGCGGTCAGATTTCAGACTTCCGGCTACCTCGAACCTGTCCTCCTCCATCCTCCGTTTCAACCAGGCATCGCAGTTACCCACGTTTACCGCGAACCTCCATCCTCTCTCTCTCTCCCTCTCCTTTGTATCGGCGCTAAAAGCTCGCCCCGTCGACTTTCCAGGGCTGTTTAAAGAAAGTTTCTCGACGCGCGATAACACAGAAGGAAGGAGAGGGCCGTCTCGTGACGGGAGGACAATGAGAGAAGAGTCGAACCGTTGCCAACATTTTCCCCTCCCTCGCACCACGCGTGCCACGCGATTTTATCCACTTGAAATGGCCCTCGTTAAATCCCTTCCTCCTTCTCCTCCTCCTCCTCCTCTCTTCTCTACTTTTCCACGGTTCGATTCCGTCCATCCAAGGAATCAGGATCTCTCCTCTGAGAAATCCATTCTGACGTAAAACCTGCTCGATTATTTCAGAACGATTCAGAAGAAATTGTTATAAAAACGATTGGATTGGAATTAAGTTGATGAATATCGATTAAGAGAACTTGTAAATCTAGTTTGACGAGCATTAAAATAAGAATCTTAGTATATATAATAATATCAAAATTTTCTTCTCAATCATTCTCTCAAGAATTAAATCCTATCCCAAAACAGCAGGATAAGCCGCAACAGAGTAGAATATCCTTATACATTTATCTCGTCATCCGGTGACGGAATTTCGACCAGGAGTGACCCGGATCCGCGACGAAATATTAATTTCCCCCTCCCCTCCTCCATGCAAATTATCAATAACGTAACAATGCAACGTAACGCGCCTTGTAACCTTGCTTATAATTTATATAACCGAGGGTTTTAATTTATTCCCCTCAATCCCGTTTGAACGGCGTTTTATCGCGACGATCGGCATCGATCCCCCTCTCCACACACCGCGGAATCATTAAATTATTGCGAGCAAATAGATGTAAACAATTTTGAAAGTGGAAAACGTGTATTGGCCGGCGATAAGGCGAATGACGAGCGGACGAGATTTAAAATGAGATTGGCGCGGATCGATAATTCATAGCGAGGCATTGCGATAATCGGCCAGGTAAAAACTGGTTTGATAAATCTTTTGTGGCCGTCCTTCCACGCTGTGCGACTAGACAGGCAATATCGTACGTGAGCCGCGGAAACCCGCAAGGGTTAATTTGTTCGGCGAAAAATAAAAATTACTCGGATCCAGACATAATTATCATAATCAGCTGTATATAAATATATACACATTTAAAGTCACATATCAGCAATAATATATTATTCTAATATCTACACATCTCTCTTTATCTCTGAACTGTATTAAGAAAATGTCTTAAGGGTCAACTCGATTATTATCGAAGAAGTAGTTATCGGAAAAAATATCGTTGAGAAGAGGATGTTTGGATGTTTGGATTTTGGATTTATAAATTTTGAGATCGGTTTCATGAATTTTCTATGTTCATTTTCTATGTCCATCTCAATCTTGCTCCTTTCGCTTTTCTGTTCTCGCTTGTCGTGGGTGGTTTGTTCAGGCAGGATGGTATTTATACGGTTCGTCGAAGATGGGATGTTTGCGTTTATTAGATTTGATAACAGGGAGAGGGAAAGAGAATTGCAGAGGATCGTTCAAATATGCCGTTGTCCGATTGAATCAACCACCATGCACCATGTGCAATATTAATTGCGTTTAACATTGTATAATATTATTTCACGTTAGAGTAAAGTTGGTGTCTAGCAACGAGCGTCTTAGCAATATTAATTTATCACTAGATGTTCTAGAAGTTAACTTAATCTTTTCTGGTTATTAATTACCGGGGATTAACTATTATAAATTTTTCGATCCTTCCTCCTATAATCCGGGCGAATTTAAAGGAAATTAAAAGAAGAGATTATTGGTAAGTTGTAAATATTTTATTACAATTTTATTTTTCGATCCAAATTATTACTAGATTTTATTTTTTTATTATTACTAGATTTATTTATTTATTTATTATTACTAGATTTTAATTATTATTAGATTGAACATATTTTTTTCAACGATTGGAAAACAGTAAGTCGCTCGAAACGAAGCGAAGGAATTTTTTTTCAAAAGTCTCGAAGAAAGCGTTAAATCGAGCCTGATGGAACTTTGTTATCGGAAGAGCGGGGTTCGTCCCATTGTTTCGTGACAATATTTCTCGAGTCGGAATCGAACGTTCCCTTCGATACGCGTGACGACAAAGAAAACGTTTTCCCTGGTTGTAATGAAATCCGAGCTTCATTGTCGCCGGGACATCCGACATTTCCTTATATTGTAAGCGAAACCAGAACACTGCAATTTCCCGACTCACCAGCCAGAACTATCTAAACTTCTCTCAATATAATTCTGCCTGATAGAAAGTTCGGAAACTGTGCCGGACGTGTTTGCGAAAACAAAAATTCACACGTAACCAAAGCACGATATCAATGAACCGACGAGCTTCGATATTTACTTGTATTATTTCTATTACAAACTTCGATCGAAATTCTCTGAAAAATTGTTGATCCTTTTCAGGCGGTTTCTTTTCGCCTGTTGAAAATTTAAGAAAAAAAAATTAACACTATCAATGGGTTAAGGTGAATGAGTTGTAATTTAATGAATTAATCTTTGAAGAAATAAAATAAAGTACGTTAATATATATATACGTATGAAATGAAAGTCTCCTCGAGGAGACGTTCATTTGTTGGTTAGTTTTATGAAAATGGTGAGATTTTGTGGGAACCACGGTGCATTATCTCGAATTCCATTGGAAGTCGCTTGGACCATCACGGACAACCTAAAAGCCATAAAAGTTGCTTATAGCCACTTTAGGATACTAAAACTTCAATTTTGATAATCCTGAAGCGATAGAATTCGCTTAGTGTACAAAATGGAAATCACGATTCCTCGCGTACATCGCTATAAAATTAGTCCAGGAATAGTTGTTATTATCTCTCTCGTGCATTTTGATTATAAACTTGCTTGTATAAAACATCCTTTTTCCTTTTTTTTTTTTTTTAAAAATTTTAAAACGATCGAAATCAAGTTTATTTGTAAACTTTGAAATTCCAAAAACGCATCGATAAATTTATTGAAACGCAAATTATTTATTTATTTCGAGTTAAATTTTCGCTCAATTTCCCGCGTCAATTAGTTTTTAGCGTCATTAATATTCCCATCCTTTCCCCTCCTCCCTCTCTTTCGAGCCACTTCGTATCTTCTTACGTATCCGTAAAATACAGTTCTCAACCCTGTTCCCAACGTTAGACGTCCCGAATTCCTTCCCCTAGCTATTAAGTACTCATGCGATCCACGTCCCTTGATAATTTCTTGGTGGTTGCTCGTCGTCGATCCGCGTCTCGCAACACTAAGTTCAAGGCAGTCGATTTATCACGAACGATCCGCGACCGCTTCCCAGTTTTCGATATGGGGCATAAATTTTAGGGAACCAGCCAGCATCCTTCTCCCGTCCCCCGCCGGGCTAATTTAATATTTTGTCGTCTCGAATCACGTCTCCCCGAAAGACGCCCATTAAAATAGTTTGTAACCCCGTAGCAGTAAATTGAACTCCTGAATCTTCGTCATCATGTAGTTAGGAACATTATCGTTCTTAATAATAATGACGACGCAGCATGATGGATAGAGTTATTTTCGGTGCCCTTTGTCTCTCTCTCTCTCTCTCTCTCGACTCGGTATTTTCATCTTGATGACGCGTCAACGAATTTCGTTAATTTATTTCTTATTTCCAAAGAGATTATCCAATGATTATTATCCAAATAATCTTTTATAATAATTTTTTAAGCTCTAAACTTAGAAAAAGTGTAGTTAAATTTAACGAAGATCTAACAAATAATAATATATTTTTTTTTTTAAACGAATAAGTTAAATTTCTCCTTTTGATGATATATCGTGCAATCATTAAACGCGGGCATCTTTATACTTCATACTAAAAAAGCGTTTGCCTCTAGCAAAGAATCCTCTAAAGCGAAGGATCGAAAGGAATCGGAGTCCAGAGACGGACAAGGAGTAAGTCAACCTCTTTACAGCGCGCCTCTTCTCATTAGGTGGACACGCAACTGCCTACTTCTCGTACGTGTAATTTAATATTCCCTTTTTCTTTTTTTTTCTTTTTTTTTTTAAACGTTTCCTCACTTTATTATTTTCACTGTACTTGGAAAAAAAAAATTATTCGAAAATTATTCGCGTAGACGCGTAATTGATGTAATTGATCCAGATAATAAATAAAAAGCGGCGAAGCAATCAAATTAACGAATTTATTTCCGATGATCGCCTCTTGATCTCGTTCCCTGCATTATCGAGGAATTCGCAAAGGAGGGGGAAAATTATCTTGGCCGGTATCGCGTTCTCGTTAAAACGTACGGATATAAATTGCGAAATTCCGAAATCGCCTCGAGCGAGAACTCGGCGAGAGATCCGTTGGAAAAAGTTGACGTTGAGGCAGAAAGCTACGTGACGAGAGCGTGTAATATTATTATTGTGTTGTGTTGAACGGAAACACCGATGACCGTTTGCTCGGCCCCCTTTCCTTTTTTTTTAATTACCGAGGAAACGAAATGGACGTCGACTCCTCCGGAAACGTTCAATCTGGGAACAGATTTCCCCCAAGAAAGCGTGTCCGCGTGTTTCCGTTTTCGGAATCGCAAAGGAATTACCGCTTCCGCGACGAAATTCAATTCGTATTGGAATTTGATTCGATTTCTCTGGATTAATTCTTAAGGTTAAGTAACGATAAGAATTTCTCCCGCAATAAAAATTCATACCATTGGATGAAAATTTAACGCAAGCGATTATAACTAATTGATATTCTAATCGTTAAATACTCGTTCGTTTCGATCACGATTTTCGTTGAAATCAAACGAGAGGTGAGAAGTAAGGTAAAAGGAAAAAGAGGAAACGTTCGAGACATCTGGCGGCGAAAGATAAGAAGGACGCGCGACGTCGTGGGATTCGATGATGTCAAAAAGGAGAAAGCGATACGATAATATTCTTATTCGTTCGCTACGTTTGTTTAAATTTGGTTTATGAATATTTAGCGCGTAAATATGCGTATAAATTAAGCGCATTTTTCGTTACAAGCAGATTATAATTACGATCATATTATAACAAGGGATTAAAACAAGATTGTCGGGAATCATATGCTTTCCTCTTTTTGAATCCTCATCTCCATTCATTTCAGATAATCTCTCCCTTCATTATAATTTTCCTTTCCTTTTTATAGCGTAACTACCACCGCCAACCACTCTCTTTTAAAAACGGGAGCGCCACTCTATAGAGTAATATCCAACTAAGGCGTATTACACTTGGCTGCATTGTGAACCGACTACAATCCCACCTATCTTGCGATTCCTGCAAACTTCATACGCTTTAAACCCGGCTCCGCCAATTTCATGCTTCTTCTGCGTCACGTATTACATCCAACGATATTCTTTATCTTCTCCACTTTCTCGCCGCCGCGGTTTTTCCACGCGTTTCCTTTCCTCCTCTTCTTCTCTTCTTCTTTCTTTCTTTCTTTCTTTCTTTCTTTCTTTCTTTTCGCAACACCTCGGAAACCAATGTATACATTCGCGTAACAATCTCGCGAAGGACCAACCGGTTCTTGGAATCGGATAACTCGTGTTCCTCCTCGAGCTCTCGAACGCACCGAAGTAATTAAATCTTACGACTCGCTCCCAACTTTTCCACCTACTTTCCACCAAAGTCTGGCGAACGTCATTTCGCTATCAGAGGCAACATTTGCGTAATGATCCAAGATTCGCCGCTCGATCGTCTTGCACCCCCCGAAGGGACGAAGCCAACGATCTTTTATATACTCCATATATACGAACTGCTCCTCTTTCCACCCGCTCTATCGACAAGTGTCGAAGGGAATCGGGACGAGGAATCTCCCCAGACTCGGTACACTCGCCTTTTTCCTTTATTTTCCACCGAGAATCGGGCAATCGTTATCCCAAGAGTACTTAGCTTAATGGAGGGTTAAGACACGCGAGACGAGGCGAGCAAACGGAAAGTAATATCGGTAGACACGCGTTGTTCGATCGTTCCCCTTCTAATTCTCTCATACCTCTCGGTCCATCTGTCTACCTACCATTAGATACTTGCAACGAGGTTAGAACGGGTATAGGATAGGGCGTTCGACTAACTCGATGGGTAATTGTTGTACGGTCTAGGAACGACCGTATAATCGTCGGCCCGCAAATCAAGGCCGAAAGAGAGAGAGAGAGAGAGAGAGAGAGAGAGAGAGAGAGAGAGAGAGAGAGAGAGAGAGAGATGCAATTAACACATTCAGCTAAACCACTTCGGGATTAATTTACCACTTCGTCGAGCGTGGCCCTTCCTTCCCTCGAACGATGGTTGTCCTTCTTTTCATGAAAGAGTTAACGCTTTGGGACAAATCGAGGAGGAAAGGAAGTGGAAGTGGAAAATATATTACAACGCGCGCGTTGTAAACATTCGTGAAAAAAATGTTTGAACGGGCGAGTGAAAAAAATAAAATGGGGAGGGGGAGGGAAGTTTAATACACGCGTTATCAAGCGTAAGAATCTTAATTAAATATACTACGGCGAGACATATACTTTTCTAGATATATATGCGCGGTCTTCGTAAATCGTAAACTGTGCACGGAGTGGAGAAATTATCCACCGATCTCGATTACGGTTGTAGTCGCAACAGCGTAGTCGCAATCGAATCGTTTCTACACGTTGGACAAGCAATTCAACCTGTGCAGTTCCATGTATAATTAGATAGCGGTTGCGGTTGTCGATCGAATGAAATTCGACACGCGGATTAGAGGGCGTTATTAACGTCGACTCGAGGAATCGTTGATCGGTGTGCAACCGTCGCGATAATTACGGGAAATCGATTGGTTTTTTTCTTTTCTCTTTTTTTTTTTTTTTTTTTGCCGGCAATCGCGATTACCATCGCCGATTAAATATTACGAAATAGGCCGCAACACCTTATCCGCGACGGCATCGAGTGGCAATTTCCGCCATTGCTGCATCGCATAGTATCCATCTATTTCCCACTGGAGATCGTAAATGTCAAAACGCGCGTGTTGGAATTGTTTAAACGAGCGAACGAAAGATCGAGGAAACAAAGATATAAAGATATATATATATATATATTTTAATTTCGCGCGTTCGAAAGGGAGGAAGAATCCAATAAGTAATCATTCAACGCTGTATCTGATGGCTGTGAATTAATATTTCAAGAACTTTAATCGCGGATTAAAATTAAAAATTTGAAATCAACGGGGACTACCGTATTTCGTACCGCGTCCAATTCGTTTCTCTAAATAAGCGGTGTGCGACGAATTGCCGTGAGCCGGGGCTACTTATTGTGTTCGCGTCACTTGAATCACGGCTATGACCCGTGCACAATGCTACCCGCAGAAACGGGTGTGCGAATTAACGGCGGAAACGCGACGTCTACGGTTACGCTCGTCTCGAGGAAGCGGTAAATTTTCGCCAGACACTGGGGACCGGTGACACGTGGCTTTGATACGCGCCCTGCATGGAAAGAAAATCGACCGAACGTGTGTGTTCCGTGCGTGTTCGTGCAAGAGATATTTGGGAGACGTGGGACGGGAAATCGGGGACGATATTTAATTCCTTGTTAATATTACGATCGATCGTTGTTGCGTCTTAAAAAAAATGTCGAAAAATTGCGCCGATTGTAATTTTAAGGAACAATAGATAAACTTTGAAATTGTTTTTTTTTTTTTTCGATAATTGTTAATTGGCCGATCCAAGTATCGTATTCAAATTGACCATTCTCCTTAATGAAAATCGATGAATCGTAGCTTTTCACAAACTCCGTTGTGTTTCTTATTCAACAAGAAATTAAAGTTTCTTTCATTGTGCAACTAGGTATTTACATCCCTTAAGATAAATTTTGACAGTTTACCGGGAAGAAATTTACCAGCGTATTCAGTTAAATAGCCAGATGAAACTTCGTTTTCTTGTTTCGAAGCGAGGAAATTGTTATAAAATAAGGTAGAAAACAGTTACAAATAGCGGGGGCGCTTTAAGAAGAATCTACTTTAAAGATAGATCTGTACACAGACGGGTGAAGAAGATTTATTGTCACGAGTACAGAACCTGACTTTTTCTCTAAATACTCTCTTGACTTGACTACGAATACATTCCAAACTCCCAAGTTTCTTAGAGAATAGCTTCATTTCCTTGAAGGAAATTACTTGTTTTAAAGAGATTACTTAAAATCTGTATATGCTATACATTTGTAAAACTGACTAAATTTCTTGAAAGGAAATTATATGTTTCAAGCAGAAAAAGAAAAACAAAAATCTTCGAGTCAATTTAATAATTCTAAACGCACATAGATATATCTAATTATATCGATATATAAAAATGTATCTAATGCAATATCTGTATTGTAAGCTAGTATTATTTGTTATCGAGAGGAGGAATTAGATTTTTGAAATCAAGTTTGAAGAATCAAGTTTGAAAAAAAAAAAAAAAAAAAGAAAAAGAAAACGGAATTTGCACGATTTATTCTAATGGGACATCGAACCTTTTATTTACTTGTCACATTGACCAGTTAAGATATTATTAGTTGGTCGATAAAATCTTCGAGGACTGATATTACAAAATCTTGTTATATGTACATAGCGTATAATAACGAAATAACTTGATGAAAAGTATCGCTTTATTATTATAAGAAAAAAAAAAAAAAAGAATCTAACCGTATGATTTACCGATGTCGATTTCAGATTTAGATCTTTTGCCTGCAGGACACTTTAATCGAATGTTATTCTTTCATAGACTTTTACTTTTTCTTTCTACGTTTACATTTACTTTTTCTTACGTACTCGAGAAATTAATTCTTTTCTTTATGAAAACACATTTTTTAATCCGAAATTATTTACGTACATTTATCATAATTTTACAAGAATAAATTATTAAACAATCAATTTGTTGAATTGCAATTAAAAAAATGTAATATTTACAAATTTTTTATTAATATTTTGATGAATATTTAAGAGTTTTAATCTTAAGATTTCAATGTTCAAAATTTAGAAATTGTATTACATTCATTTGTGAATTGGAGCATCGAATTCCGCCAGTCGCAAATCAGAACTGAAACGAGTCGGACTGTGATATACCTCTTGTGAATACCATACCACCTCGTTACACGTCGTGGATTATTAGTCGCCGGAAGTCGAATTTCCATTAAGCGAAGACATCCCATTGATGCTTGCCGTTCATGTTAAATATAGAGGAGAAATAAGTGTACGAAATTTAGAGCAATTATATATCAATCATTAATTCAATACATTATCAAACGTATTTATACGTTTACGATTAATAATTAAACAATAATTCAAAGATCGTTTCTCATTAAATATCATTTCATTCTTTTATTTTATACATAACCACCGATCAACGGCGCTATTCATTTAAAAGATACATCGCAATAAAATTAATAACGAAGAATTACGTTCCAATAAAAACGCAATAACACAAATAAAACACATATGTAGCAAAAACGATTCCATTTCCACTATTAATAAATTTCACGTATGCACCAAACAAGTCTTAACCCATCCCTCGACGAGTAAAGAGATGCCTAATAATAATAACTTTGGCGCGCGTGTCGCCTCGACCTAACCTCAAAACTTGCGTGCAATTTCCTTGGAAGATCGGCTCGGCCGGTTCTTAACTAGAATATCTATGTTCTAGCAACTTTACACGCTCCACCGCCTCTATATAAATCACGTAAAAACGGTGTACCTACCCGCGCGATGCCTCCGGCGATCTCCGCCTCGCTTTTTTCCCCTCCCTCCTCCCCTTCCCTTTTCTCGCCGTTTGCTCCCTCTTTCGCCGTAATACCGCTGTATATACTCGGGCTCCTTTCCGTTCCTCCCGAGGAACACCGACTTTTTTTCTCGGTTTATCGGCGGTACACACGGTCGGATACGTTTACTACACCTCCTCTCGGTTTCGCGTGTCCTCACCCCCCTCCTCGCCCTCTTCTTCTTTCCTCCCTCGAGACCGTGAAAGTCATTCATTATACCGTTGCAGCGAGGATATTTATTATGAATGATCGCGGTTGTCGTAAATAAGAAAGCGAGAACACCGAGTACAAACAAACGTGATTGCCTACCGGGGAAAAGAGCCGCGATATATCTCGCGGGGTGGCGAATAGGGGTGGTAATTATGTCGCGGTCCGCCCGCGCCCGCGCCCAAAGAAACACCCTGCCAAGATTTATGACGCGGTTATCGCGCTCCATTGCCGTTCTTCCTTTCTTTTTTTTTTCCGTTTCAGTTTTCTTTTGCGTATGTAGTTCCATTTGTTTTTCCACGTGTAGCGAGACACGCGACACGAATCGTTTCGCGAGACGAGAAAGAATGATTGAAAAAAGTGCGAAGGATAAATTACGAGATCGGGAGATTTCGGCTCGACTCGAGAATGTTCGGGCACGAACGAAAATATTATATCGTACCGATCGTGTCCGATTATTGCCGAGTGAATCCGAAGTCGAACTGTTTGAACAATTATGCCCGAATTCTTTCGAAATTTATCGTTCCGTTTCACGCAATTGAATTCATTCGAAATCTCGGTATGCGCGGATGGCGCGATGGCGAGACAAGACTTGACCGCGAAATTACGCACGCAGAAAATTATGATTTAGATCGCACGGCGAGATTTCCAGACGAGGAGGTTCATTAGCGAAATATTCTTGTTCCGAGCGTGACGATGATAACGGAACGATAAGAAGTCGCCGGTAGAACGAAAGAACGCTTGGCGCTGAGATAAAGAGTACACTTTTAAATTATGCATTAAAACGGTGCCGCCCTCCTGCACGCAGTAAACACGGCCAGTTGAAGTCTAGTTTCGGGTCTTCGCATGACGGATATGGGATAGATTTTGTTAGCGTTGTATTAACCCGCGTCGTGGACGTGAGATTGATTTTTATCGGTCCCGATGATGACGTTTATGCTTGATATGAAATATAATTTTTCGTGCAATTATATTTGACGAGAAATTTAAATATATGTATAAATATGCATACGTGCTGTGTTGATTTTTGCCGTTTGAAATTTACCACACCGGAAAATGATTGCAAAGAGGCAATAAAATACGTAATATAGTGCATTGATTTTATCTCCCGACAAATGTTTAATGATTTATGTTATTTCTGGTATTATAATGCGAACGTTTAAAATATAAATATTTCGGATAATGAACTGTATATTTATAAAAAAATAATTGAAATTTCGAATTGAAGGATTTAATTATAATAAAATTAAAATGAATGTTTAAAAAAAAAATAAATATCTTTTAAATAATTCTAGACCGTGTATTAAAAATACAATTATAAAGATTATCACGTACGACAAACCAGAGTTATATCGTATTATAACAATATCATTTCCATATTTCTTATTAATTATATAGAGAGCAACCGTAACTCTTCGTATCAATCGTTATCCAGTTATTATATATTATTACTGCATTTAATATTAATATCATAAAATGACTTGTGAAATATCTTAAAATAAATACCAGTAAAACTATACTCCTAAAAATAATTTGTTTTCAATTTTTGAATAATAAGAAATTGAGAAGACAAAAAATATACTCGTTAAGATCATTTAAAAATTTTAATTTCTCGCCATTTAAAACAACCACTTTATGATCATCCTATCAAAAGATCGTCTCCACCAAATTCACTTTATTACTAAATTATTACTTACCACTCAAGTTCATGCAAACATATATCACATATTTCAAGAAATAATGGAAACATTCAAAATCGCTCGTTCGTTCGATTCTTTCATTACACATTTCCTATACACACAATAGATTTAATCGCGCATAGTCTAGAGTTGAATCCCAAACAAACATCGTACAAACAGCTACGAGCATAACATTCGTATATCATAATCGAATAACATCGCTTCATAACCAAAGATCAAAACGAAAAGCAACCATAATGGCGACACGAACGAGGCAAAGCGTTAACATAATATTCCTCCTCCTTTTCCTCAAAGCGGTTTTCCAGCACAGATTAAAATGACCCGTGTCACCCATCGTGTCGTCCCTCGTCCATCCATCCATCCATCTCTCTTTCTCTCTCTCTCTCTCTCTTCGACGAGGAATTAATTCTCCCGCATAAATCCGTGAACCTTGCATCAGCGCCGAACAAACTTTATAATTCGTCGTCCGCGTCCAACCGCGCGGTTCATCGGCCGAATCGTTCTCACGAAATTAATTAACGCTGTTGCGTAATCCTAAAACTTCCACCCCTCTCCAGCTCCCCGTGTCTTTTCATCCTGTTACGCAACCGGCGAGAACATACGTTTCGCGGCGGCAACGTGAAATTAATTAACTTGCATCGCGTTTCTTCACCGATGATAACGGACAGGTAGCAGGAGGAACTTGGTCGAGGAACATCGTTCGCCAAACGAGAAGAGAGAGAGAGAGAGAGAGAGAGAGAGAGAGAGAGAGAGAAGCGAAAAAGCTACAGGATTATGACATCCATTAAATAATAGGGAACGGACTCCGCCATTGTCGCGCGGATTCGAGGCGACGATGGAACGGAATTCGAGGGAATTTCGCTTGAATTAAGTCGAATAAATCTCACGTTAGGGAGGATACGACTGTTCGGTGGCTGTACAATATACGAACGAAAGATACTCGATATCGATACGTCGAACATCAGGATCGTGATATTCTCTCTTATTCGGTATTTCGTGTGTAGGATTTTATCGAAGAATATATATATATATATATATATATATATATATATATAGGCGTACGATGAGACAAGACGCGAATACGAATGGGGATCGATAATGGTTGGAAAATTGGAGGATTGAAATGTGAAGGCTCGAGAGAAGTGATGAAATTGTACTCGCTTAGCCGGTTTGCTCGTTTGCTCGCAAGTTTTATCGAAGAATGTCGCGTTTACTTGATACCGTGGCTGTGCACATCTTTGGGGAATATCGGCAGAGGATGTAGATTAATTCTGGAAGATGGGTAAGAGTAATTCCCCAAGGATATTCGAAAGGAATTTAACGAGACAGATCTTTGCCGAGATTTCGAAAATAAGATGAAAGGGTTTCTTCCTGCTTAAGATATCTTTTGAGTCGCGACTAATGACGCCAGGATTCGTTTCGAGGAATATTCGAGGGGAAGGTAAGCTTCTACAAGACGTTAAAAGCAACTGCGCGTTTGGAGAAGAAGCGGGATTAAGAAAAGGAGCACTTTGCATTTTATTAAAACTCTTATTTCCTAGCTGCGTTGCATAATGTGAATCCTCCTCCAGATTATATAGGGAGGGGGATACAATGCACGGCCGTTTAGAAACATTAAAGCGCAACGAGTATGCAAATTCATAACTCGTAACAATCGATTTCATCGTCAACTACGATTTTTCAACTTACGATTATTTATATTTAATTCAAATGTTTTACTCAAGTCAAGGTATCATTACTCACTAGCGACCTCTGACAATGAACTAAAATTCTTCGTTAATTTTTTTATTTTTTTTTTTCCCCCCCCTTTTCTTGCTTCTATCTTCTATTCAAATCACTACAGAAAATTAAGTTTCGTTATTTCGTATAAATGATCCTAAATAAGCAAGCCATTGCTCGAACAGCTGTTGCCGATGAACTACGCATTAAGCGAATAGTCATTCTTTTTTCTTTTCCTCTGGATAACTGTTTCCCAGACCTTGACCGGCAAACACGAGAAACTTAATATCGCTGACAATGGGTAAATTAACGATTTTCATTACATTTCGAAAGAGGAGAACCGTAACCTGTCGCAATAAAGCATAAAGGAGTGTATAATTTATAATTATCGTACCATGTAATCACGCACATAATTTATAATTATCGTATCGTAATCAGTTGCCAAATACACCAATTCAGGCGCGCCTCTTTCCTCGCCGTCTTTAATCGGCGATAAACGGCCGGCTAACGATGTCCGGGCCCGTTTTTCATCACGCTTGCCACCAACGTTGAAGACATCGTTTCACCGCGGCCATGGTAGAAGAATCGTTCCTCGAACTGATTGTCAAATCGTGTGACTGATTTTAAAAACGAAAACGTATAAATTCAATTATAGATGGGATTTTTTTCTTTACGAACAATTTTTGCGATCGATAGAAAAACGGAGAAAAGATATGTATGGAATATTCTGGATAAACGGCCAAAGCGAAGCGGCATTGGGATTAAGATTTTTGCGTACGAGGAATCGGATGGTAAGCGATTACGGATGATTTACGAAGAAGTTTACTTTTATATCGAGTGACAAATGGCTTGGGTTCAAGTAACTTGTACAGTGAGCAGTGAGACTCGTCTAAGGATACGTTAGAAGTTGATGACAAGTATGCGGGAGAAAGAAGAATTTCGCGGTGGTCTTTATATCCGATTAATAAAAGAAAACTATAAATATTACGTATACAACTTTATGGAGAAATCACTTATCTCGTCGATTTCATCATTTCTGCCTGGTTTATTCGAATTTTATATTTGTGAAATAGAAAATAAAATAATTTAATTATAGATTATAATTAGAAATTTAAATATTAAAAATAGGAAAGAATCGTGTATAAAAAGATACAGATTCACTTTTCTCATAAGCTTTTTAGAAATTGCTGGTCATTAATTACACCTATTTACAACTCTATAAAAAAACTCTCTCTACATATAAAAGTACTTGTATTATCACGTATTATCGCGCACTCACTTGAAATCCTTACTACTACGTCACAATTTTTTCTAACTCTTTCACTTTCACGAATATAATATCCAAAGAGATTTTTTTCACATTCTAACAATATAATTTCAATACACAAGTTTAAAAAATTTACAAAAAATTTAAAAATATATCCGTCTCGAAAGGAAATCTATCCTCGAAAGACAAAAACAAACTATTCGAGGAAAATATATATATATATATCGCTTTCTGCCATTCTTTTTTATCTCTAAACGCTTTAAAGTCGAAACGAATCCCTTAATCGACGACAGAAATTGGCGCGATTCGCCAGAATATTTATCGTACGAGTTTCCTCTTCTTTCGAACGGGAGCAAGCATCGCGTAACACGATGCAATTTTTACGATGGACGCCCCACGCGTAATTGCAACCCTACACGTTAACCAAGGAAATTTATAGACGGGATAAAAAACGCTGACCTTGTTATTGTGCCACGGGAACGTTGTACTTCTAGTCTCGCATCCATCCTGCATGGGCTTTTACAGGCGCACATCGGTGTAATTTAAGTGCCGCTGGGACACTCCTGCGCGCTCGAGTGCACTATACCATTCTGCATTAACCTAAAAAGGGTTTCTCCGGCTCACTGGTAACTCTCGCCACTTGCACAGGGCCTTCACGTTCCAGCTACAGCGTTCCTGGCCCCACGACGTCGTAAACGAGCACCCGTTTAAAGCTGATACGCGGCACCAGCCTTCTCGATCCCGATCCAATCAAACTTACGTCTCCAATTACGTAAACGCGCAATCTTTATTTGCAAATGATCGAATTTTTTTGTTTTTTCTTTCATTTTTACATGTTGAAAGATTTGATGCATCGGCACTATAAAATTTTGTTAAATCGCGTTATTTTACCGTATAATATCGAGAATATTATTTTATATTAATTTATCGGTGTCGTTAAACGTATCTAGATATATCTATATAAGTCTGTTGTTGGTTTTGTTAAAAAGGATTAGTTTTCTTGGGAAGGAGAAAACTTCCTTTTAAAATTCTACTTAAATTATTATGTTGTACATTATGGTTTTGGATGTATTAGGGTACATTAGAAATTTATTGTCGGTTAAATGGATGGCGTGAACAAAGCTTAACCTACTTTGAACGGGTTAACCCTTCCCCGGTATATACTTAGGCACCGTTTCCCAGTGGTTATTGCGGGTTACAACCCTCGCTTGGTAACTGGGTTATGGTTCGGGTTAGACAGCGGTTAGAATTCGTGCCATAAACCTGGCAACTGGCGCACCCCATCATAAGCCTTTGCTACTTGAACTTTGTGTTAAACGTGTGTTCAAATTGCCATTAAATTTTTTCATCCCGATTCTTTCCGTTGTTTTATTTATTATCTTTACGATCATTTTGTCCAATTTTACATTTTCCTCAATCTCTTAAACTTTTAAAAATTGTAATATTTAAAAATTCAACAAGTCGATCGACTTCATCTCAACCCTATTAAAATTTAAATACCAACGATTTTCACCATAATTGTGATCCAATTAAGAAAAGACTCTTTATTAATTAAGATTGAACTCCAATTTCTTTCTAGAAAAGATAAAGTAACGCAACTCAATTAAAATTATCACGCTTATTCTTTCGCTTCATCATCCTTCCTTCTCTAATCATTTTTTTCTTTTCTCCATTCGCAAGCAACGACACGAATTTTCATAAATCCCGCGCGCGTGATACAATCACGACGAGAGCAACGGTGCGAATCGCGCCACGTTTTTACGAGAAAGCAATTTTATCGTCTGAAAAGTTTTCGAACTCTCGGTTCTGAGCTCGCATCAATCTGGCCGAGCTTTTGTCGCGGCCGAAAATCTATATACATCCTACCCCGCGAGGGATGGAGATGATCGTAACTACGAAAATACCATTGGCCACGGATCAACCATTGTCGCCACCTACGCCGCCACGCTCCATAAAATTCTGCCCCTATACCTCCCACCATGGAATGGTATATCAACGACGATCTGTGAAAGCGTAAATGCGAATTTGTCCTTTCAATATTGCCGAACGATCGCGCAATCCCCTCCCTCCCTTCCCCCGCGCAAAAACCCTCTTTTGTACGCTGTTGCGAATTGTCTCGAATCGTTCGCAGATTTCGAGGGAGAAGATCGAACGGATTGTCACAATTTTCGCGTCGAACGTGATATTGTAAGTTAAATGATTGAATTGTAACAGGTTGTATTTTTTCTTTCTTTCTTTCTTTCTTTTTTTTTTTTTGTGGATCGATATGGATTATAAAACCAAAAGATTATAAAATTGAAAAATGTTTGTGGTTAACGAGATTGCATTATAATATTTTGATTTCAAAAGAAAAAGAGAAAAAGAGTTTTGTTGATAGAGTTATATTTGTAAATTGTAGAAGAGATGTTTGGAAGAGAATTGAGAAATAGGAGAAAGATTCTTGTTTAGAAGTAAGGAAGGATGTTAGTTAATTTTTTAACGAAGAAATTCTGATTGAGAAAAGCTCGTTGGCGAAATGTATAGAGAACATATATATATATATAGATAACATTTGCGAAAATTTAATCCATCGTTGCTAAAAGGATCCATTACATTTGTTAATATTGAGAGTAGTTCTGCAGTTCCGGCGTAGCAGCATGCAACGAAAACGACAATGTCTGTTATCGCGTACTATGCTTCCGGCTACGTGCTTCCACGGAAATAGCATCGGTAACGAACTCTACGCACAACGCTGTTCCAAGTTCCACCACGCGCACGTGAAATCGAAGACTTATGAAATTTATGTCGTATACGTCATGCTGCTTTCGTCCCTCTCTTGTGCAAATTTCTTCGATCATGTGCAAGATCCGTATTAAAATTTCCATATAATTTACGAGATTAATTACACGAAATTAATAGAAAGAAAGTACAGAGGAGAGTACATGTGATGAAAGATTAAGAAACGTTTGCTTTGCGGATATATACTTATTTTTCTAAAAAGTTCGAGAAAAGAAAACGTTAAATATCAGGTTATACGGGTTCCTGCATTTCTCAAAGATATGATTTGAGTAAAAAGATGTCGTCTCTAAATTCTTTACCATACGATTCGCTCATACGTAACATTTTCGATTATTAAGCGCGTATAATTCTATAAATTGCATGGAATTGAAAATTAATTTTGAAGAAACATTTTGAATTAAAGAAAATTTATAGCTATATTTACATATTAATAGAAAGTTCGTGCAGAGGAGAGGATCCGGCTATACCGGATTCGCGTGCTAACAAACAATTTAGTCCCCCTGTACGCTTTTAATTTCTTGAGATAGTTTAGTTACATAGTAATTATTAGAATGAACAAAATTGCAAGGCATAATTGAACTATCTAAAACCTAGTAGCATAACTGTAAGTAGAACCAAACTAAAACTAGATTAAAGCCTAGGCTGAACTGCACTGTCTAGAGTCTGCTAATGAGTTTACCAACAGTTCAATTAAACAGGAAGCTGAAGACGTGGAGAAACTTTACTGGCGCCAGATTTCATGCACTCCAATTTTACTTTCAGAAACTGCGAACACGCATTGCTGAATTATTGCTCAGACCAGCGGCATACGAAAACCCGTTAAATCGATACGGCAAGAAATCGTATCGATACTAATATTTTTCAAAAAAATCTTCTCAAAATCTTCTCGAAATTTCTCACTTTTATTATTTAGAAAACAATCTACTCGAAAGATTAAAAAATTTTTTTCAAAACAACTCGCTAATTGTTCGCTTCGTCGACAAATTTTTACAAATTGATTTCGGTATTTTTTTTTTTTCTTTTTTCATTTTTCTCTTCATCATCGTAATAACGATATATATATTAAATATACTTCACGGTTATATTCGATGGACAGATGATCAACAATGGCGGCGATCAGCGGGGATTCCTCCGCTTGTTAACGCTGCCTCGCGAAGGCAATTAGAAGTTTCGTCAAGTGGTTGAAAAACTGATTTCAAACCCGGAAGTTCTTTCGAGACGCGCCGTTAATCGAATTGTTTAACGGGAAAACGGGAATAAACGACTCGTTTCATTCATGGCGAGGGAGAACGACACGCGATGCGTAAAAGAAAAAAAGAAAAAAAAAAAATAAACAGTTAGAAACAATTAGGAACTTGGGCATGATTCGTTCGGACGACACGAGAGATATTAGCGTCATGTATACGTGGAAGAGGAATTATCATTTCTGGTTCTTCTGATTATATCAAATCTTTCAGTTTTAACGAGCGAGAAATTGCACGATTATATTGTGGATGCGGATGAAATATGAATTCATTTCGAATTGTTGGACGATCGAGACACGGTAATCATAGAGCACAAAGTTCACAGTCTTAATTATTTCCTCGCCTAATTTCATCTCAACACTCGCTGTATCGTATAATTTGTCGTACAATTAATTTGAACTGCACCGGTATAACGACGATGTTACTAAACGAACATACCACGTAGTAGTAGCAGTAATTACAACATCGGAACAACATCGTTAAGCGTTTCACTCTCAAGATATTTCAAATTATTCGATGACCTTTATTATCCACGCATCTGTGAAATAATTTTTGAGCGTATTCATAGTACATCGCACGTAATATGCCTCGTTTTCACTCACAGATTCGACGAAACAAAATTATTATATTTAAAATTATCATTCGTTTCGAATTTTTTTCATCAGAAACAGCTTTCGAGGACACGGTTGTATTAACTCTTGCGTTGCATCGCGTGGGTTAAGAATCAAGAGATTTAACACTCGAAGGGAGTCGGGCCAAATTAATGGAAGAGTTGACAGTTTGGACTACAGTTTGCCGTTCACAAAAGGGAGTCTGCATAATCCATAACGGTCGTAAAGTCCTTTTACGAGCTGAAGAAAGGAACACGGCTCTCGCAACAAATGTAATCGCGACTGGCCCACACCGCTTCCCCCTCTTATTCCCCTCTTATTCCCCCTTGGAGATTCGTGCCTTAAATCTCGAGAAGTTTCGATCAATCTACGAATCGCCTTAAGTCTACGATTTCATAAAAATTCTCTGTTTGCTTCGAGATCGATTTAATTTTGAGTTAAAATTTAATAAAATAAAATTTAATAAAAATTTAATAAAATTTTCTCAAATTTAAAAAAAAAATTTGATTCGAATGGAATCAAACGAAGAAATGAAGAATGGAGAAGTGAAATATATCGGTTAAGATATATTTTCGATGTAATTTTTAGCTTCGAAAAAAAAAAAAAAAGTTCTAGATCTTCTTGAAAAATAACAAATTCGAAACGATCCCGCTATTATTCCCGTTTCCTCTCGACTCTCGACTCGTTTCCCTACATGCAAGATAAGCTCAAACTCCGGATACACTTGGTACACACATTTTAAATTTCTTCCGCCGATGTTTCTATTACCATTCCACGGATATTGATGGTGCAAAGTAAACACCGGTCGGGGGATAACAGCGAAATAAGAATAGACGGGGATCGTGTGTATTTTGTCTAGTCTATCATCAAGAGCGAACGTTACTCTTAAGCCGGATTCACACACCTTTTCGCATGCGAGCGTGTTTAACTTCCTTTATTCAACATTTGTATTTGTTTCAAATTCTTTTAAAATTAATATTAATAAGAATCTCATTATCTACGAAATCTTCGTTCGAAATAAATCGATGATTCGAAATATCACAATTTTCGTAGTTTAAAAACTGTGAAAAAAATATTTAACAAAATTATATCTCCTCGTTTTTACCAATATTTTTTAACAATCAATCAAAAATCAAATATTGGATAATGGAGTAATAAAGATTGGAGGTGTGGAACAGGCTTTAAGGAGGGAAGATTTCTCGAGGACGCGTATTGTAGGCATTTTCTGATTACCGATATCGATAGGACCATCCCATCCGCGGATCTATAATTTTCTCGCTTCGAACGGATCGAACGAGAGCCGTGGCCGTTTAATGAAACGCATTGGCACGTACACAACTCGTCGTGAAAGCGGCACGAAAGGGGCCCCGTGATTATTAGAAAGTTTCACGGCCGATTGTTGTGTTGCGCCTCGGCGAGGCGCGGATATACGCAACTGGAAGTTCACGCTTATTATTGGAAGGCGCGCGAATTCGTGGCCGTTTCCGTTCGATCGAAACAAAAAGGTCAATTTCTCTTTGCTAAATCGTGTGTATATATATATATATATATACACGTCGTGCCTTCTTCCCTGCGTGCCATTTCTAAATCCGTCTCGCGAAAATATTGGTACAAGTTCGTGGGCGAACACTGAAAGCGGAACCTCAGCGCCGAGAGAATTGATTGATTCGTGGGAATGAAAAGAAGAAACGAGTTGATCGGGCTATTGAATAGAAATTTCGTACGCGAGTTTCTGAATTTTTCAGAAACGGTTCGATTGTTCGAAATTATCTGTTGCCCGACGGATCGAGAGACTGGCTCATGATGGTTATAATGGACGATGGATAGACGTGGGATAGATCGGTCAAAATAAATAATACATATTTATAAAATATATACTCCGTGGAAAATAATTATAGACTTGAGACGTAGAGGACATATTTATAAATTACGATGCAGTTATCATACCCATTAATTATTTCTTTCCAATTTCCGCTCGAAATTTACAAACAACTACGTAACGAAATTTACGTAAGCTCGAGACGTAAATTTCTTTCTCCCGTATTTCTCTTTTTTTATCCACTATTCTTCCCTTGTAATCATTCCTAACTGTGTGCGGAGTAACAAAAGAAAAATACGTCATTTGACGAAGAAATAAAACAATAAAAAAATGAATAAATAAGGCCAACTCTCTATCCGTCTCCTAAAAGATTCCTAAAATATTATCATGTCAAATAATAGAGTCAAACAGTTTTCTTCTGTACAACAAAAAAAAAAAACAAAACAAAACAAATCCTCGATTGCTCGCTACCCGCGAAAATTACAGGGGAGCATTAAGGCAATCGTGAACGGATCTCTCCGTTTCAGCGGGTCAGCAAAATGAATTCTTTCACCCCGTGATTCCTAATATTCGAAACATCCACGACTCGCGTGGAAAAGGAATCGAACGGAAATCGCGCGTACCCGCGTTCCCACGTTCCAGGGTTTACAATGCGGGAGAAGAGTTCGTTCGCAAACACCGCGAACGGCTGCAACGTAACATTACGGGCGCGAGAGTTGTTTCTTGCAAATTTACATTTCTTCTTCCCCGTTGCTTCGCGACTTTCTCTTATTCTTCCCCCTCCCTCCTCCTCCTCCTCCTTTTTTTTCTCCTTTTTTATTTCTTTCGACCGAGAGCCAGATGGAAGATCAGCGGCAGATACAGCTTCTTACAGGGAAACCGGCGCGGTCCGATAATTGAATTTATTTAGCTCTTGTAAGTTTTCCGGTCGCTGAACGACTTCACTACTCGGTGTACACGGTGTTTCATCTTCAGTTCAGAAAAGATTGAAACGATTTTATATTTATATTCGATATTGAATATCGAAGAGAAGAAACTTTCGTTAGAGAATTTGAATCGATTTATAAGAAAAAAATATATATATTTATTTGGAAAATATGAATTTCATCTTTATGTATACTCTTTTATACGCAGAACGATCCATCTGATTTGTATATATATATATATCGTTTATGCTTCGCGAAAAAATGGCGCGAAGAGTGTTTGATTTGACACAAACGCGACGAATTTTTTCTTTTCAAATTTCAAGGCCATCGAATATATTTTTCGATTCAGAATTACAGAATGTATCCGTATTTAATTGTTACAAATAATAAATCGAAAAATTAACGAAGAAAAATTAGATATAACGAACGGTTTAAGAAGCATCCTGTATATAACTCGGCTTGTCGGTTTAAACGGTTCGAGGTGGATAGAGTCGCGGTGGATCGGCGACGCCTCGAGACTAGCTAAATCACGCACGATAGCCGGCTTATTGATAGTCGAGGAAATGGGCGAATAAATGGATACGTAATTAAGATATCGGCCGGGGGATAATTGCAATTAAGAGGTAATCGAGGAATTATGATAATTCTCGGTACGCCTCTCCGTCTTTATAATATGTTAATTAATATCGAGGCTTAAACCCTCGGGCTAGGCTGCGAATCAGGCGGCGGCCAGATCTCGCCACGTCAAAGGATATCCTGCTTTCCCATTCGGGGCAAAAAGAAAAGGAAAGGGAAGAGAGAAGAAGATGAAGAAGAAGAAGAAGAAGAAGAAGAAAAAAGAGGAGTGGAACGTGGAACGCAAGAAAATTTATATAAATAAATCCTTTATTAGATTCAACTAAGTTTTTTCGCTCGCAAGAACCAATTTCTGAGAGGTTTCGAAGGAGCAGGCGAATTCGAGAAGCAATCTCGAGATTTAGCGTTGGCTTTTAACTCGCATTAATTTCGCAAAACGATTGCCTCGCGGGATTATGCGGGAAACGTGTCTTCTTCTGAAGGAAATAAAGATTGTAATTTGATGGAATTTACTGGTTTATATTTTTCGATTTTTCCAAAGGAATTTTTACATTTCGATCGATAAAGATTTATTTCTTTTTTCTGTTTCGTGATAACACTTCGGATATTCTTTGAATCTATATATTACTATTTACGAAATTGTTTTATTGTTTCGTGGACGAAATAATAGATTCTGTACTGAACTATCTTTTCCACGAACGATTTGAAGCGAAAACAATTTTGAGTGAGTTTAGATTACATCGTAAACATTTCCAAAAGTTCAACAATTTATCGTAATCAAAGTGGAAGCTAATTCATTCCGCAACCCTTCAAAACTAAACTATTTGTTTATTTACTTGAGCGCGAAAAATTAATGCAAATAAAAGCATCAATGCACAAAAGATAATTATTTGAAAATAATTAAATAAAATGATCTCTCCAAATTCCAAATTCTTATTCATCTTATTCCAAATCGAATTTCTCCAATTTTTTTTCTAGAAAAATACGCACACACTTCTGTTAACGGAACACGATCAACCCTTAAAATAATTCCTCAATTTTTTCATACAATTTTTCTAAATCCTTAAATATATCCTTACATACACGCTTGGATACACTTTACACTGTTTAAAAATCGAAAATAATATCTAACACGAAACGTGTTCGTTTCGCGGACGCGATGAGCCGACAGAGGAGCGCATAAATATCGATATGATCGATCCTGCACGTCGTTTAAACGGATCGTGGACGGTCGGTTGAAACGGTAATGATACGCGATGCCACATAAATTATATGCCGTTCCCCGCGATACAGCCTGTCTTCTTGAATTCCGCGAGCCTCTGAACCCGCTCTCCGCTGAAATTTACATTCCCCCGCGGGAAATGTAATTCCACGGGAAAAATGTAGATCGGACGTCGTTATTACGATCGTTAGAACCACTAAGAAGACGACCGGGACGATCCCTCCCTCCCTCCCTCCCTCTCTCTCTCTCTCTCTCGCGCGCGCGCTAAGAAGACGTTCGTTTTATCTAACAAACGTCCCGTCTCTTCCTTCCTTGTATCTTCGAGATTACGACGTTCGAGATTGTGATTTCGATCGATTGATTTTTCATTTTTCATTCGGGGCGTTTAAAAGCTTAATAACGAGCCACGAACACCGACTTTATATACCCTTCTCCTCCTCCCTCCCTCCGCCTCTGTCGATAAGACGATAAATCTATGAAATCGATTCTTAACACGGGGAATCTCTTTGGCAACGTTCGTGATGGGATGTTATTACAGGATGAGATTTGTTTTACGAATTCGTTTTGTTTTTCTTCTTTCGTTTCTTTTTCTTGAAAAGAGAGGGATGATGTGTAAACGAAGGATATTGACGCAATTTGGGAGTAAAATTTGCGACAATTACGTAAGCTGAATTAAAATTAATAAAATTCGTCGATAAAGAAATTACAAGAAAGGGAATATTTGAAATATATCTTTTTGAAAATTTCTGGACAGATTGATTTCTAATAATTACGTGGAGAAATGTTGCTGGAATGTGTTTGTGTTGAATAAATAAAAAAAAAAAAAAAAACAATGAGCACTTATTTCAACTAGTTGTTGAATTTAAAGAGACCTGGAAGACTTGCGCGAACATTAAACATCCAGCAAACGATTAACCATCGCACCCTAAAATTACAATATCATTAGCCTTATCCTTTCATCACCGAATGAGCAAAGCTCGTTAAAATCTGTGATTTATTCGTAACCTCCTCTTGCGCGATTCCGTATGCATAATTATTACAACATTTCTAATCTAAAAAGAGAGAGAGAGAGAGAGAGAGAAAAGATTTATAAAATAAATTTCATAGATTTCTAAGATTTCTCAAAGTTTTTAAGAAAAAGAATTTTTTAAGAAAAAGAAGAGAAAAGAAACCACTCGGATACTAATGATGATCCTATAGATGTGCATTTATCATTGTAAATAACACGTTAGCACGATTGAATAATGACGTGGAGAATTGGAAAATCGTGATAACGTTAATAGAATATTCTCCTCGAGAGCTTAACGACGTTGACCTTGACGGTAAAGGCGATTTCCCTGCTTCGGATGCTTTTCTCTTCTTTTTCTTAAAAAATGAAACTTTGAGAAATCTTTGAAATCTATTTTATTTATTGAAATTTATTTTATGAATCGAGATATAATTAATATTTTCTCTTTTCCTTTTTTTTTTTTTTTTTTTTGAAGTATTAAAATGTAATTGGGTGATCGAGGATTCGTCACAATCTTTAATCTCGATTGTGAACGAGACGAAGGAAGGAAAATAAAATGATATCGTACAATCGTGTACAATCCACTTTGAAAAGTATTGCTCGATAATCGTCATCCACGTTCCAAAGTCTATCATTAAAGGAAGAGGAAAGATCGAGGAGCATACGGATGTCCACGACGCTTTTCGCGCCGCTATTTACGCAGACGTAATTTCTCGAGAGATTTCTCGCGAGGGATCGAGAGATAAATCTAATTTCCTCGTGGCGGAAGTTCGCGCCGCGGAAAAAGAGGCACCGTGAAATTAACGCCATTAATGGCAAAGTTCGAAGTAGTATTCATTTATTAGCCGCGCATGATGCGCTTAAATTTCAAGTATCTCCGTATCTTTGTCGCTGGGGAAATTGCCTTTATCATATAACGCGCGAGCGCGAGCACTTTGGCAGTTTAAATTGTCGTTTTAAGAGAAAATGTCTTAGCCCGGTGTCGATGAAGCAAATGGTGAAAATTGCTTGATGAGGTTCGATCGAGGGAAAGGTCGAACGGTGAAGTGTTATCTTTCGTAGGAAAATCTATATAAGAATAATTAATAACGTAAATATTCGCAATCTCGACGACACGTATTATCCCCGATTAATGCGTTATTGAAAGGAAGATAATAGTATTCGAGGTTATAAATTTCGACCAGCAATCTCAATTATCTCTCTTTCATTGAAACTTAATTTCGTTTAGCGAAGAGAAATTATCGATAAGATTTACAACAAATGTACGTGTTATTGCGCGTTATTTTCTTTCTTTCAACGTGAGAAAAGGGAATAAATGTCGGAACGGATTGACATTTCAATTGAAGTTTGCGATCAAGGGATATAAGAGTAAAATTAGAAGAAAAAAAAAAAAAACGGCGTGTCAGGGTTTACGTAGTATATATCACTGGAGGAACAGTTGAAAGTGCAACATAGTCATGTGTATATATATTTATACCGATCAGAGATGCATTCAAGTTAACGGCATTCGCATCGAACATCTCTTTCCAAGTGAAAGCTACACTAAGCCGTTACACTAAAACTGATAAATCTTTGCCGACTGTTTGCCTTCTCGTTCGAATAAGGCCTTTTTTCAACGAGGATCATTTAGGAGGTCAACGAATTACGCACGAAATGCATTTATTTTCTACGTTGTATTAGAGAACACAGATGAATATTTCAACCTCTAACGTCGAAATAATACCTCGTACAAAGAGGTCTCGTCTTTCTCTTCTACCTAGGCAACTTTAAAATTTTATATAGATTTTCTTTTTTATTTAAAAGATTTTTATTTAAAAAAAAACTCGAATTAACTTCTTTTCTTCGTCTTATTTCCCTTATTTAAAAGTCAATAATTGTTGCAGTTAAAGTATGCATATTGAAAATCCTTGCATTTCGAACATTCTCGAGAACTCTCTCGTTGCCGTGATATCAACTGTGTAACCAATAATATTAGAAAGGTTCGATAAAAAAGAACAGCGCTTCGTTTGACGAGCATCAGCCAGAAAATGTTGAGAGCAACCGTATGAATTTTATCAATCCTTTTCTTTTCTTTTTCAATTACACTTTGCGATAAGTGTAACATGATCACCATTTTTCACTTTCAAATTCACGTCGACAGAGATTAATCATATGATCTCGCGAGATAGATAATCGGTTTAAGATATCGTTATCCGTGGACGTGGAATTTCTCAATAATTATTTTTATAAAATAAGAATTCCGTTGTTACAATAATTACGATTACCGATAATTCTTCGACGAAATTTCAAAATTCTTGAGGTATCGTCAAACGATCAGAACGAGCAAAAGGTCATTAATTTTGTTAAACGTTTCGATCAGACGATTCGTAATCACGTAAAATATCGTTCTCCTATCTTGAGATCGTTAAAAAGCCGGAAGCGCGGCTTTGGCCTGCGGGCGGATGTGTGCAACGAATTTTCCAACCGTGGCCAGAGGCCAGTTTCTCGTCGAAGGACGGCCGTGTGTCGCCATTTTTTTTTCTTTTCTCGTGGCAGTGGCCTCCCCCTCCTCCCTCCCTCTTCTCTTGCTCGCTATTAAAGACGATGGGAATTGATTAAAATTCAAAGTGATCCACTTCGGGCGAAAGGTGCCTTCCTCTTCCTTAATGATTGCTATAATATCACATATAAAAGCGGCAGAAACTTCGAACGGGAAACGTGACTGAGATCGTGAATGAAGGAAGGCAGGCCAAGCTTCGACACGAGCTAGCTACCGAGAAATCTTCATTCAGCTTCGTCGAAGGTCCACAAGATTCTGAATCTAACGGTGAATTGATACATGTGTGCGTGTGTGTGTAATAATAATCGAAGGGTATCCCTCTCTCTCTCTCTCTCTCTCTCTCTCTCTCTTTCTATTGGATTACTTTCAAACTTGTTCAATCCACACAGTCGTGTCGTGAGAATGTTAATTGTTGAATAAATTATATCGTTCAATCGATATAATCGGATTTTGTGATCAGAAGGAAAAGGGGGGAAAAAAAATTAATGTTGATTAGAGTTTACAACGAAGATGGAATATAAAGATATTTATTATAGATTACACATTGTGTGTACTGCTTATAAATTATTATAAATTATAAATTCTACTATATATATATAAAAAAAAAGAAACTATATCTAATCACTTTGAAGTTTAATTAATAATTCTTTCGATTCTCGATAATACATTAGAAAGCAAACAAGATAAGATTGACAAAAATACCGATGTAACAACGTGGAATCGAGATTCCACGAAATAAAACATTTTTTTCTCCTCCTTTTTTTCAATTTTTCTTACACACTGGCCAAATTGGCCACAACGATGATACAAGGCCGGATACTAATATTCCATGCGAACCGATATCTACAATCTCTATTGCAGGAACTATCCAATTGATATCCAATATCCAATGTTCCCTATCCAATTAATCGCATACCTAAGCGTAATAAGGGAATATTTCGCTCGAGATCGAATATATACCCGACGAAGTTCAATCTTTAACATTGTCGCAAATCATGTAGAAAATAGAATCCTCGGTTCCGGGATACGTTCGGAATATATATTTGATACACTTCAAATCTCTGGCATCCGCGTAATCCCGGTAACGGCGGAGAATTCGCTATTCGCTCATGGTGAATCACTGTTAAGGACCTTCTTCAATTATAGATCCGATACCCGGATACACTTCCTAGGATCTGCTTATCGCAACCTATTTACCAGCCTGACACGAATCCAGACAATCATTCATTCGCGTTATCTTTCGCGTTCTTGCGCTTATATATATATATATATACATATATATGTACAGTTATGCGCATAACATATTGAGCGCCATTATAAAATACTCGTGCGTCTTGTACGTATAGTATGTAGATAAACAGTGTGTATATTTATATATACATATAATATACGTCGGTGGAAATTTCAGAGAGGTGGAATTGTTATTTTTACCGGAATTCAGGAGGAGGAATTTCGAATTCACATTTCCCCGCCCGCAGCAACGGACTATCCATCATTCTGTTGCTCGCACCACTAAGTCCGTGTGTAATTATTCATCGCGTTTAGCTCCATGATTCTTTCCCTTCTCCCCTGCCTGTGCATATATTTTCTTAACACTCTCCTCGTTCAACTCTTATCCCTGATTCCGCGTTGATAGATTCCTTTGTCTCTTTAACGCTTAACTCTTCCGCCGACGATTATTATTTTTCTGTGGTTCTTGTTTCTCAACTTTTCTTCTTAATTCCTTCTTCTTCTTTTTCGTGATTTGAAAAGGATCGGATTATTAATTAATTTTGTACACCGAGTGTAATTATCGAGATAAAGAATCGATTGATTTCGGTGGTCAGTGCTTTTAAGAAGAAAGTATTTGTCGATGGGTCGAACAACTCAATCAAAACGATCGTCAATCGATCCAAGAGTTTATCGAGAGCCCGATAAACTGATTGCTCGATTCTTTTCTTTTCTTTTTCTTTTCACGATTTAGTTATTGATGGAAATATTCAAGAAAGCGTGCACAAATGTGTAAATAATCTTTCTCTCTTCTCGAATTGTGCCACTAATAATTTAATAGAACTTTTTCAACATACAAAAAAAAAATAATAATAATAAAAATAACCTTATATTTTTATTTAAAAGTTACAATACTATGTAATTAAAATCGCACAATTGATATTATTTATTAAAAAGAAAATGCACCCGAATTAAATCAGGCTTGTTCTGAGCATAAAATGTCAATTTCACCATGAAAGGATTATTTAAGAAGGATTTGCTTATCAATGATCCAATCGAGATGATTTATGATCCATAGAGAAACGATTGTCGGATTAAAGAGGAGAAAGATATTCGTTCCACGAGGGAATTGTACGAAAATAGAAAAAGAAAAGAAAAAGATTCTCCGCGAGAGTGTACGAAATTTTGAGAACCCCTGTCGCGGGTGAGGAAGGAAAAAAGTGAGAAAAAAAAAAAAAAAAAAAAAAAAAAAAAAAAAAAGAAAAAGAAAGGAAAAAAAAGGAAACAACTGCGTGCATTGAGTTATTTGACTCGCGACCACCGCTAATAATTTTAATCCATCGGACGTATGTACTTTTACCCAAACGGGGACCATTAATTCACCATATATCCAGTGTGTCGAGGGGTCAACCTGTTATTTATCATAAAATATGAGGGCTCGTGCCGGGCGAGCCGCAGCCTTTATGTAATGGTGCATAATAAATTGCATTCAATCTGGCTGCTCTGCCACTCGAAAATATTTATATAGCACGCGTGTTTCCATCCTCGCGGCCTGTAACGTTTCCCTCTTTTCTCCATTCGGCGAACCGATTCGCAAACTACGCGTGTGCCTAAACAATGAACAAATCGGCGGAATAACATTTATCCGATGACTAACGATTAACCGGCTTAATCCACTCAATGAATCCATTTAACTTTGCTGTTTGAACTTTGAATATCGAGTGGACACTTGTTACATTTTCCAAAATCCTCTCTTACGTCCTCCCTTATTACGATTCTCATACTATCGAAAATCAGATAGCAGTAGCAGAGTAGAGGCACAGTTTGAAAACAAGAAACTGAATCGAAAGGAGAATCATTCTCAACTCCCCATGTCTATGCAAAAAGTATCCTTCCAAAAAATTGTTTCCCTTTCAAAACAGATTCTCTCGCACTTAGGAAATCCAGCGGTTTTTCGTCGCCTAATCGGAAATGCTCGCGAACCGATCATCATCGAGGTTTTCATCCTCAACTTCAACTTTAAAAAACGAGGCGCAAAGCTTTGCAGAAGGATTCGAAAGAGAACGCGCATGCGCGATTCGAAGTTATCGTCGAAATAATTGGGCTGGCCGTCGAAACTTCCATTCTTTACGATCCATAAAGATATGCGTTCAAAGGCTCGCGATAAATCGGCGGATGAGCCATTAAGCGGATCCTTCGCGGATTTCTCCTCATAACGGCCTCTAAAACAAACAGAAGATGCTCTTCTTCTGGTGGAAGGCAGCAGCGCCACCCGTGGATCGTTACTACCTTCCAACCTCGTCGTTTCGTAAATTACCCTACGTACAAATACCCGCGTTTAACCCTGGAGGAAACGTTTTGCGCAAGGCGCATGGTAAATGCGTAAAGGATCAGGGATAACGACGCGCCGCTTGTAACTTCTTGTCTTCGGTTCCGAGGATCATGATTTTAGGTCTTGTTCGCACCGTTGCGAACGTTGCAAACGCGTTTTTTGGAAACGTGTTTTCAAAGTGTGGAAATGAGTTTGAAGAAGGCGTAAATGTTTGAAATGGAATTGTAACTTTTTTTTTTTTTATCAAAATTCAGTTATTCCGATGAAAATTTATTTTTAAAGATCTTATATATATATATATTTCTTAGTTGCAAATTAAAAATTGTATCTTTTCAAAATTTTATTATTACGGAAATGTGTTTTCAAAGTGTGGAAATGATCCGTGTTTGAAGAAGGCGTAAATGTTTGAAATGGAACTGTAACTTTTTTTTTTTTTAATCAAAATTCAGTTATTCCGATGAAAATTTATTTTTAAAGATCCTATATATATTCTTTTTTAGTTGTTAAATTAAAAATTATATCTTTTCAAAGTTTTATTATTACGGTTTAACAATGAACATTGTTACATCGTTCTCTCTTAGTATTTATAATTATTTATACAGTTGAAGATATATATAATGAATTTCATTTAGGTGAGAATTCAATTAATCGAAATTTTAGTTAGTTAAATTAAAGTCCTTTATATCGAATCCACTTGTCCGAACGTAAACTCTTGTTATTTGAATTAAAAATAATTGGTAATGGAGAGAATCGGGGAATTCCCTTGTTTTATGAACTATTTGTTCCCCGACGAGCTGGAATAAATGGGTTTCCATTAAACAGTATATGTAATACTGTATATGTAATTTGGAACAGGAAAAAATATGGGTTGTTAAGGTATCATTTTATCCAAACTGAACGGATTCATATAATTTATTCGTATATATAATGGTGAAACGTTCGTGTAATTTGGATAAATTCTCAAGTGATGTGTGCATTACGCTCTCTTTATAAAATCGAATAAAATATAATTGGAATAATTTGACCTGAACTCGCTTCGATATACTTTCAGCTCGACTTTACTTTTATTAATAGAATTTAATCGAGAAGAATGTATTTACTTTCTTTTTCACGAGATCCGATAAATTTGGTCAAATGTCCATGCGTATCCGTGGACATTGAAAAGATTTTTACGTTGAATTTCACGTTTTTTGAAATATCACGAAACGGATATTTGTTTTAACAAAAATTAAATGAGATTTATTCCGTACACGTGTACACAAGCGAAATGTATATTTCCACGAATAAAAGAGGATTTCGTGCGTTATGAGCTGCTGATAATTTTTAAATTATTGGATCCCTTGAAATATAATTACGTAAAAGGTATAAAAAGGGGACAGGATGGATCTTTCTAGAGAATCGTTAACGTAGTCGTACTTCTGTCGGATGCAGAGATCATCTCAAGTCCCTAAAGGAAGCCTGAACTTTGCACTTTACATCCGATATACTGGTTCCTGGACAGTAGATTCTAGGCTGAAAGCACTGGACCTTGGAAAGTGGATAGTAGATTCACTTGGCAATGAATAATGCACATTGAATACTGAATACTACATTGGACAATGAATAACAGTGAATTATTTTCACTGAGACGTTACAAATATAAAGTGAATAGATTCTATACGAGTTTAATTTAATTGTTATAATTCGCAGTGAAAATTTTAAAAAATATATCGTGCATAGAAAAATTCTTAAATATAACAATACACGAAATATGAAATATGTATTTGTGAAGAATTAATTAATACGATTTTTTTATTACATACATACGCCTGGAATAATAGATCGAAATGTAATAATACGGATACATGTATCGATAACCTCTCAACATTTTCAATAATGCATAATTTTGATTTGTATTTAAAATAATTTCATATCTGTTAATTTAAAGGTGTATTGTGTCTGATTTACGCGTTCGACCGGAAATGAGGTGTAATTATACGAAAATTCGTAACAATAAAACCCGCGAATCTGATACAATTCCGGATATTTATAAATTGAAAATACGATCAAATATTCCATTATATTGAATGTAAAAACAAACGGTATGCAAATTTATTGTATTGTTTATAATTCAACGCTGTTGGAAAGAAGAATTTCCCGATTCGACGATAATACCATTCGTGTACAAATAAAACACAACTTATTATTAAATTTTTTCCAACGTCATCCAACGACAACGTATGAACTCGAGTGTATTCGTACACAAATATTATACACGGCAAGCATAGAGGAAGAAGAGACACAGAATATTTATGGTTAAACGCGAACGATGATTAAAGCAATGGCCGGTTAATACGTTGAATCGGTTGTTAGTTTTGCGCGAGGTGGACATTTCCGTGTATCATTTTACCCATTCGAGAATGTTAATGAGGGACACAGCGATTGTATTAATATTTCGTGAAACACGAGATGGTATAAAGCCTTTAAGATCTTAAATATACGCGCGAGGATATTAATCTTGAAAATTCAATGGGATCCAACGGCCTACGCTTGATTCCTGCTCGACCTTTTGCTCTTATCGCTCTTTATTTCGCGAAAATTAATTCAGACAGCAGGTGGTTTTTTTTTTTTTTTAACGTAAAGTCGTTGCGGAGAAAACGGATATTATTTGCATAAAAATGATCATTGTGAATCGTGATCGATACGAAACTTTCGAAAAGTTCTTCTCTCAAACTTCTTCCTTTCCGAATTGTCACAATTTCATTTTAATCAATATCGAAACGAAGGAGGAGGGGTTCAGAGGGTGGGGAAAAGGGAATCCAAAGGGCGAATCCAACGGAAATCGGATGAAACGTTTTGCAGTCGAAGATATGACTCTCGCCGCTTTAAGGATATTGGGTCGTTCAGGAACAGCCATCAACAGGCAGAAAGAAGTCGAAGAACAACCGTGGGACACGTTCCACCCTCGTAATTTCGTATTCGCGCCCGTTTCGACCTCCCCTCTTCCACCCTTTTCGAGGTATAAGGTCCCGATAAGTGGATAAAATTGATTGGATCGAGGAAATTCCCTCGGACAATATAAGATCAGGGCTGGCCAAGTTCGCATAGGTCATCATCTCGTTTCGCGATTTTTCAGCGCACGTACTCTTCTTCTTCTTCTTACCCTTCGTTTTGTATGTCTGGAGGGTTAGAATCAGTCGGAAGAATCTTTAAGGAACGGATGGAGCAAAGGATGGTCAGTTTAGAGGCCAAGAATGACAAGCATTTTCGTGTAATATACGTGTAAGTAGGTATTTTTGTTGTTGTTGTTGCTTATTAGAATGCGCGTATGAAATTTGCTCGATGCAAAATTAAGAAAATGGGTAAAGTGGAAAGAATTTTCGACGAATTTTGAAAAAGGAAGATGGTTTAAAGAAAGGCACGGTACGATTAAATAAATAAATAAATAAATAAATAAATAAATAAATAAATATGCGTGGTAACGGTATATTAATTTCATTCCCGAGATGGGGAATCTATTTGATTCGATATTGAATATTGTGAAACGTGAAAGGAAATTAAAATTATTCGCACGGCCAATTTGTTTGATGGATCTCTTTCGCGAAGAAAATTCGACTGTATTGAATTGAACGCAGCAGGTTTTTTTTTTCTCAAAACTTTTAAAAAAATTTCTAGTCATACATACGAAACACATAGAAAATATGTATTTATTTTACACTGTGATAGAGTAATAAAATCTATCGCAAAAAACTGGGGTTTAACTACGTGTATCATTATCACCGATACGCATCAAACACGTTTGCAACACGTTTTGATCGTTAAATCGAACCTCTGATTTTCTTCGAATTAAATATCATCCAGCGCAGATGTACGCATACGTAATAACACGAATATAAATCACGCGAAAAACAAGTATTCCCCGAGTCTGGTGTCTACACGTTTGTTCCATTAAACCAATTTCCTTAAGGCAATAACTATCCTCGCAATCGCAATCTGTTCGACTGCAAGGGTCGAATAGACCTCCTCCTCGAGGGTGATCAGAGAGACGTATCAAGTACACCGTGTAACGAGCATAACGAGGAGAGAAAGGCACACTTTCACGAGGTATTATATCCCAAGACCGATTATTATTAGAAGCTGGGTGCGATGCGAACTAATAGCGGCTCCTTCCACCAGTGGAACAGAACGAAATTCACGGTTGAAACTTTCACCCTGCCCCATCGTTCTCCCAACCAGCCGTTCTAATCGTCTCGGTTAATCGTTTAAAGCTGGAAATTCGTGTAAACGCCTGCGCGTATTAGACTCAAGTCACGTACAACATACGAGAAAAAGTTGTATAATATTATTTAAGAAAACGATGATCAAAAAAATCATCTTCCCCGTTACGAGTCATATTTAGAAATTCTTACTTTTTTGATAAATACATAATTCGAATCGTAATCAAGCATTCATTTGGCTCAAATAGTAAATCCCATTGTTCGCGCCATGACGATGAATCGATTCGAGAGAGATGGCGATATGGCGGATGTTGGCGTTCATCGCATACAGAGAGAGAGAGAGAGAGAGAGAGAGAGAGAGAGAGAGAGAGAGAGAGAGAGAGAGAAGTCTAACCTTTAACGAGGCCTTTAATTACGCGTCGACGATCGTCGAAATAAAGTTGAAAAGTATTTGCGACGTGTAAACTTGGAAAGAATTTGTCCCCTGTCAATATTGAAAAATTGGTATCCGGGTCCTGGGTCTCTTTTAATCTTACGGTATCGATGTGGAACATTGTTGCTGCTCCCCAGGGGATTTGCGGGTAATCCTGGCTTTTCAGATACCGGGGGAAACGAGTTTTTATTACACACACGCGGCTTCCGACAGACGTTCGATATTTTAAACGGATGGCGGGACAATCAATCGAGATTCCGCCGCGTTTCGATTCGGGATAAATTCGTTGGAACTGATGGCATTAATTGTAATCGATTCCCGCTCGATCAGACAAGTGTATCTTGAATTAATATGGAACGATTGAATTTAATACAATACCCGTGTAAAAACAGGGATGTGCGTGCGTTCGTAGATTCAATTCTGTTTGAATATTTTCTATCTGCGCGATAGATTCGTTATTTATTCGTTTCCCCCATTCTGCGGGATATTTATTTATGAAAATTGGTGTTTATTCGATGGGATCGCGTTAAATTGTTCCAATCGGCGAGATTAATTTTGTTCTGTTTCTTTTTTCTTTTTTAAAAAAAGCGTTCAAAAATATGGAAATAATGGTGAAGAAGAAGAAGAAAATAATGATAATGAAGTTTTTATAGTAATAAATATTAAATTAAAGGAACAAAATTTTTTCAAATTTTATCCACAAATTCATCACTCTATTAAATAAATTTTTTCCACGATTAGGATTATATAAATCCGTCAATTAATGATGTTATGAATAATAATGTGTATGAATTATTATTGATAAATGATTACCATCATCTTCCAGCGTATAATTTCTTTAAACGAGCACAATATCAACAAACGATATTATTAATTATACCATAAAATAGGTATTCAATCATGTAAATGCGACGAGCTTGTTAATTTTTAATGAAGAAAGATATAACAGGTACAATCTTAAGACGTAGAGGGGAGGGCGGGGAATATTTATGGGACGATTAATAATAAGAGTACCTACAACTCTGTCATCCAGCCTCGTAAAGAATGGGCAATAGATTCACATGCTAACATCGTTGAACGAAGGGTGGCGGCGGGGTAGGGTTGAATGAAAAGAAGATGGTGGAGGAAGGGTGTTAATTTATGAGCTTTATAGCGTGTGTCGGTGACAATAATTAATTACCTCCACGCGCATAAATACGGCGATACACGTCCCCTCCCCCTCTTCCTTCCCTTCTGCCCTTCTTCCACCCACTGAATCATCTTCGCCATTGAGGATCCAAAGTGCCGTTATAAAAGAATAAATTTCCGCTAATGTTGAACAGAAACCGGATATCTTCCCTCGTGATAATGTCGAAAGAAAATGATAAAACCGTTTAACCAACCGGTAAAAATCGGATAATACTCATTCGCACGACTACTATTGTTATAAATTTGATTAACGCGAATTCGAGGAAACGCCAGTTTCCTATTCTCTGTTATTCTTCTCTGTTATTTCTTCTAAACTATCTTCTATTTTTTAACATAGAATAGAACATATTTTTTCGATTCGAACGAAAACGATGACGATTTTTTTCTATTTTTCGATCGTAATACCAATTCGAGCAGTTTTTGAAAAAAAAAAAGATTTCTCAAAATGGAAATTAAAGTGATCGAAGATGGAATTATTTCACAACGATAAAATTAAAATTCTAAATTAATTAAATATTTTATCAATATTTTTTTATCAATAGTATTCTAGTAGTAAGATAATATTCGTATATAATATCAAAGCGCGAGATAAAATTCTTTTTCTTTCAGAAATCTTATTTCGATATCTTGGTTCGGTTCAAGGAAAGGTTGAAAAGGCAGAGAGTACTAACTTTCTTCTCAAACTGAAACCGTTCACGAAGCAAATATCTCGAATTAAGTGATGCCTTCCTCGATTCTCTATTATATTGGGTACACATATGTATCCGGATGAAACCAGAATGGCTGAAAGACCAACACCGTTTCAACCGGTATAAATTTACGCGATTTGTATTCCGCGAGCATCCCTCGTGTTTAATTAACTTCACAGCGTGATACGATGCGCTGTCTGTTACTGTCTACGCGTATGTAAATTATCGAGCCAGTATTGTTACACTTGTTCCCGATAATCATGCTTTTGTTGAACGTTAATTTATAAAAAGCGTTCTTTGTCCTTACCGTTTGAAAATCTTTTTCCTCTATCTTTTTTTTTTTCCTCCTCTTCAAAAAGGGTATTGCGTTACCCGTTCGCTTACGAAAATGACGTAACTTAAAACTTTTTGCAACGCTGTTGAGTTATAACGGTGGTGCAGAAAGAAAGAAAGAAAGAAAGAAAGAAAGAACGTTTCATCATTCTCTCGATGGATTTTTATCTCGATACGATCTCTCTTTTTTAAAATTACACGAAATTCGAAAGGGAAATTTATTTTTCATTTTTTCGCACGCTAGATCGATTCAAAGGCGAGTGTAATTTTTCAAACTCGTATCTCAATTATTCTTCAAACGGATAATTAAAATTAAAAAGTGAAAATGGTTATTATGACCCGTTCATAATTCAATTTCGCCTGTTCCGTCGCGTATAAATATGAACGCGTATAAATTTGAATTGTGAGAGAGAGAGAGAAAAAAAAAAGCACGAAAAACGGTGACAAAAAACGGGATGTAAATTGTGATAAAAAATGGTGGAAATAAACAGTGTTTATGAGTCAACGACGAATAAAAGTTCAGATTAATCAAAGAAAGTTTTATCCTAGATATTTCAAGGTTTATTCAAAGACGAAAATTTGTCACTCTCGTGTAATCCAAATGATCCGAATGATCATCCTTCCTCCCCATTTTTAAACAAATATTCGAATCCGAACGTGATAAAGGATAGTATCGCGAGGAGAAAAAAAAAAGAAAATAAACGAGATGACTTCATTTCTTCTGTGCGACAACCACGATATTCGTATAACCCGTATCAATAAAACGTCGCCAGATAGAAGATTAATATCTGGCGAAATAGAAACTCTTCTGTTGGCCAGCAACATGTTGTTTTTACCACCGCTTTTATGCTCTCCCCAGTGACGCAACCTCCTTCCCCCTCCCTCCTCGAACCGAATCCACCGCATTCCCCACCCTCTCCGACGAAATTCTGTTTCCCTCGTTTTCTTTATTTTTCCGTCTGTCGCTCCTCTCTCGAGCGTTTCACGCTCCGTTGAAAAGGAGAAAAATCAGTGCATCTACGGTAGACGTTGCGTTTAGGAGGGGGGGAGAGGAGGGAAGAGGGGGTCGAGCGTACTTTGAGCTCGACACCGAGAAGAATCTCTTCCGTTAGGTGACTCTCTCTTGTTATATCGCCTATATAAAGTTTCATCTACTTCGTAAAATCTATCGTATTTGTTTCAATCATTCCGCGAAACATGTATTCGATGAACGATAACATGATATATTTGTGGTGAGTTGATATTTTGGAAATTTAATATTTACTTCGTGTACGAGTGATGATGATGCAAATTATAAATTTTTAAAATTTATTTGATATGGAAATCGTAAATGGAATTTTTTTTTACGATTTATATATATATATATTTGATTGAATTTTATGATAAACGTATTTAACTAATTGTACTTTATATTCTAATTAACACGTATTATTGTGCATTGTTTATCAATAGAGATTGGCAAACCGTATCCATTTATTTATGAAAGCAAACAAATCCGTATTAACAATGGATTGACTAAATTTACGTCAAATAATTATTAGTGCACTTCTAAAAGAGCATAAACCGATTATGATTACAACCATATTACGTTTATTATCTAATTATTCAAAATACAACAATAAATACGATATATATTTAATAGTACGTTGATTTAATGTGATAATTTTGAGGATATAAATTAGAAGAAGCTGGAGAAACAAAATTATTTAATTATAAAAAATATATATATATAAATTATTTAAAAACATTAAAAAACGTGCCTAAGTACGTTTTTACTGAATCTTTTAATCTTAAATTACATTCTTATCACGAATCCATACACGAAAAATATCATAACAGGTAAGGAAACAATAGGGTGGATCCTATAGGATATTGAATAATAGCGCATTCGATAATTTAATTAATAATAGGTCCCCGTATAGTCGGGCACGCATTAGAGCAAATTAACAAATGAACCCGGAGGGAGTTGTAAAAGTCGGGTTTATTTATCGTTCTCGAAGACAGGATCCGCTCGTTCGATCAAAGAACATCGTTCGATAATCAAAATCCGATTCATTCCTGTCATTTCGAGCTTCTCGAGAAAAATTTATTGTCGTTTAACCCTCGAATATCGTTCGCTCTCTCTTAATCATCTTAAATTAACGAGGATGAACTACCATTTCGGCTTCACCGTTCCCTTATCCTGTTGCAATTTAACTGAATAACCAATAAAAAAGTTTCGTCCAATTCGATAATTATTGCTTTCTAACTCGAGCCACATTCCATATTATATTCTGTGCTCACGAAGAATTTCGGGATTTCGCCAAAGTTATTATTAATTTTCTGCCTATCGAGGCTTCAACATCTGGAACGCACTCGAAATTCCGAGACGTCTGCTTTTAATTAACGCTCGTTTCGTCGTTTAGCATACACCTGATATACACCTTTACCGGAAAAAAGGAAAAAAAAAGGGAGAGAGAGAGAGAGAGAAGAGGATAATCGCACGAAAGGAACGATCGTTTGATTCGGCGTTGATAAAATTAACGTCGATTAAGAGGCTAATTATTACACCTTCGAAAGTACAAGAGTGAAATATAAACTCACAACAAATTAAACGGCTTAAACGTTAATCGTTGATTGATTTTTCTTCACACACTTTGCGAAAAGACTCGTGTGAAACGTCGTTTAACGAGATTCTATGAGATTGTTACTCGATGTAATACGTTCTCATTATCATGCCTTCGTTTCATTTTGAATTGGACGATAATTTTTTCCAGCCAGTTTAATAATTGGCAGTTGTAAGATAACGCCGCATAACTCGTGTAATTACATTAATAACAGTATCCGTCACGCTGATCACCCGTATTATTTTTACTTATCCTTGTCAATCAAGCCAACAATCTGTTTTACCTTGATCATACTCTCCGGCTTCATATTGTGAGCGCCTACCATGAAACTACTTCGCGTACACCATTTTTTACTGTGACATACTAAGCAATTATCCACCGATTTGTACGTTGAGATAACGTAGTTGTTCGTCAAGAGTCATTTAACAATGTCCATATACATTTCCTGGAATATTATGGCTGCAACTTTGAATGTGATCGTTTGTCCTTGTTCTATATCTAATAAGCAAAATAAAAATCGAATACTCAGAAAGAGTACATAATAAAAAAGTTTCAATGGTCATGCGAATAATATCTCTTAACTGCCATAACGCATTATGAGAATAATATTGAATTTTAGTACAAATTTCTTGATTTCATTTATCTTGAAAATGAATACGATTAAAGAGATCGGGGTAAATTTTCGTCATCGCCAAGAATTTAGAGGTTGGATAAATTTTTCGATCACGTGTCAAACTATTCTAATAACAAACCTAATGAAAGCTATATCTATATCTTTAAAATATTATTTTTTCATAAAAGAACGTTTAATAAATTTATTAAACGTTGGAAGCAAATGTTGGAAACTTTAATCAATAAAGGGTATCGTTCGTTTAAATCCATATCCATTGGTTCATAATGCTAAAAGGGTTAAACAACCCTACGGGTTGCGTGACTAGAATCACAAAACGAATTATAGCCTTTCCGCTGAACCTGTAACGTTACAGGGATTGACGATTAAAGCGATTGTTATTGTATGCTCCTTAAAACGCGAACTCGGGTATTATTCTCTTGCTAGCCACACTTTAAGGAATTGCGTTCGTTTGTTACGTGTCACGTTTCAACCGTAATTTTCTTCTCATCGAGATGAACGTTATATTTCTTCGTATCAAAGCCCTCGCGAAAATTTCGCCGAAAGCAAAGATTTAAGCGATCTAAATCTTTCGACAATCAATATAATTGCATTAGTAATTTCTAAATATTAAATTTTCACATCGTGCTTTCACTTATTAACTTGATGAAAGTTAACAAATATTATCGCTTTCAAGATCACGATTACTACTTTAATTCACCCTCGAAAAGATTAAAAAAAATTCATCCACTCCGCTTGGCATTATCTCATTTCTCATTGTTCCTCCTATCGTTTATCACGCGAAATAATCGCGCGATATTTGCGTGTATTCCCGTTGTACACATTTTCCATTGGTATCTTCTCTATCTCTAACAATCCTTGGCACAGGAATCCGCCAGAGACTCGTTAATTCAACGCCTCAAGTTTAATTAACGCGTCCCTGTTGTATTATGTATTTTCGTTGTTCCACTGTCACCGAGGAGGGTGTGTTTGCTTATGCAAACATCGACGAGGAGGCAAGAAAAAAAAAAAGAAAAAAGAAAATAGGAAAAGAGGAGGAAAGACGAGGAAAGGAATATTTTAAGACGACACATTTGTTACAGAGTGCATTATTAAAAGCGTCCTTCTATAAACTCCATCGTAACTGTCAGCTGTAACAGAAGGTTTTACACTTTTATAACGCATTCGTATCTCGCCTCTTCGATAGAAGCGAGCGTGGCTATCAATTTGAAGCGTGAAAGAAAAAAAAAAGAAATCAACCAACATCCCTGTCATATCTGGCTATCTTTTTTTTTTAAACCTCAAACTTTTTCCTCCTCCACCCTATTTCATCATTTCTCCCTCTCTTTCGCTTCTTGCTTGATTTCCTTATTTTTCTTTCTTTTTTTTCTTTTCTTTCATTTTTTTTTTTTTTCACAAACGTCAAACAAGTTTGCTTCCAAGTGCCTCGGATAAATTGTTTTCCTCACTGGCACAGCGGGAGAATACAGAATCTGCCTAAGATGAAATACTGTTACCGCGAGGATATAAATTTTTATTATACCTGAAGGATTCCCATCGAACGTCGCGACTCTTTCTTTCTTTCTTTCTTTCTTCCTTTTTTTCTTTCTTTCTTTCTTTTTTTATGGATATTTTCGACAAACCACGCGCTAATTCTCTTTATTCGGGGATTCCGGAACGGATTCGTTTTGAATTTTGCGCACGCGAGTGTGGACGTTTTATGGACTAGTAGGAGAAAGGATAAAATATGGTGGTATTATTGGTGGATTTTCGATCGAAGGAAATATTATATCGCGATTTTTCATTTCGTGATATTGATTCATGCATTGCAAATGTATTAAATCATATATAAATCATATATAAATCCTATATATTGTAAAATTTTTAAATAAATTATGATTAATTTAAATGTTTATTTAGAAAGATTTGTCGAAATATATTCGACTGTCATAAATATTTTGAAAATACCTACCTGATAAATAAATAAACACTACCCACCAAGAATTTCACACTTTTTCTCTCTTCGCCATTACTCAAATTGAAAGAAAAATATTTCTACCTTTTTCACGATTTTTAATTTAATAAATTTCGCTATTTTGTAACACGAGGATGAAAGAAAATAATGAAACTAAAAAATTGGTATAATAAAATAAAAATAAACCAGCAACAACAACGTTCGTATCCCATTCGTCCATTAAGAATATGAAGCACATTCGAGAAAGAGTAATCTAATTAATTTATCAGAACGTTCGTTATGGTATCTACACAATGAAATGGATATTATTTTGCACGATAATTTTACATCCGCGTTTCCCGACTTAAACACTTTTAACCCAATTCGCGGCGTCGCGATACTTACAACGAACCTGCTGTAAATTCTTTCAAGCTAAGGCCAAGGTATCGAGAAAGGGTTGGCGCAAGTGGAACTAATACGTTTGGCCCTCCGTTCGGTGGCCAACTATTTCGAGCGGTTGATCACGTTAACAAGAGAGGCGGAACACATCAAAGCGTCGAAATCGTGCAGAATGTCGAATCGAAATTCGCCCGGCGAAAACGCTTGTCCCTCCGGGTTATCGATAACACGCCATTATATTTCCAGTTGGACAAACCAAAAAAAAAAAAAAAAAAAAAACTTCCGCCCGAAATATTAAGGGTGAAAGTGGACCGCGTTCTCCGTGGCCGCATTAGTTGCATCCTCGTTATTTGCGATATCGACATCTTTTTTTTCTTCTTCTTCTCCTTTTTTTAACGAGAACACGTTAATGATGATCTTTTTTTTTTTCTTTACGTTCGTAAAATCGAAGATAAGATTCGACGAAATTAAGATAGAAAGTTAGAATCGAAGCAAATTGTTACTTGCGTAACGATTAATAATCGAAACGAATTGTAAAACGATTGGGATTGGTGAAATCGTGTCCTTGACTTTTCGAACTCGCTTGGCCAATTAATCAGGATAAATCAATTTTACTTTATATCGATTTTCGAGAAGGAAATTGGCGCAGGTTGGAAGAGTAATTAAAGATGGAGAACAGGGATGAGAGAGTTTCGGGAAGAGAGAGAGTCGCGTATGGATATCGCGTCCCACGGTGAATAATTCCCATTCCCTTTAACGTGGTAATTATGAATAAGCGTGAAGGGCGGAAATAAAACTAAGAGATCGGGTGCAAACAGGCCGGGCGAATAATTTATTCTTTCATTTCATTTCTCTGCCCGGTCGCGTCCACAACTTCTCTCTGTTTATAACTCTCGCCGCCACCGGCGAAGATTAAAACGATCCGGGATAATGAGAACTGCGTGGCACTCCTTCTCCATGTTCTCTCTACCGTTTATCGCTTTCATTCCTTCTTCTTCTTCTTTCCCATACCCATGGCTTTCCAGAAATATCTTGTACTTTCTCCTCGCGATCGGTTTCGAAGGATCTTCATTGAGCGATTTCGCAGAGAAGAACACGTTCGGAACGTTGTTGATTTCGATCGTTCAAACATTTTTCTGTGATTATAGAAATAAATCGTAATCAATCGTACCTTTGCTTTTCGTGATTTTTGACTCATGATCCTTTTTTACAGCTCGTGGGATTTATTTGGGGCTTATAAAAATCTCGCGTGAGATTTATTTAATTAAGAGCAATTTAAATTCTCTTAATGGATAAAGAAGGAGATTTTGTATACTATAATCATAATCAATAATTCGTATAACGCAAACTTCAATTGTTTATAAGTTAATAAATGATTCAATTAATATTTTCGTATATTAATTAATTTTGTTTTTAGCGTTTAAAGATTTTTGAAAGAATGGATCGACATTCTGTATATCGTTGATGTTAAAAGTTAGAAGCTTTCAAGATCAAATAGATATTTCTCAAAAAAAAAAAGACTTAATCAACAAATTATTCGATTTGCCATAGTTGAAACAATATTCTTGACAACACGTGCAAACTTATTTCCTTAAAATTTATCTTATCTTAAACTTTTAACCCACGAATCTTTATAAAACCTTTTTGTTCGTTTTACTACTCGCCTCGAGGAAGATATTCCGTTCAGAACACATCTTATATGTGCCTGCTCGTCGGTCAATTTAACCACGCAAGAGACGTATACAGCGAGCTGCCGGACGACAGCTGGCGATCGAAAAAACCTTTTCGAAGTCGGGCCGAACTTTTCTGAAAGAGATCGAAATGATGGTCACGTGCTCGTGCCACTTTGACGAGCCGAGACAACACCTTTGCTACGCCCACTCATGAACGAGAGAGAGAGAGAGAGAGAGAGAGAGAGAGAGAGAGAGAGAGAGAGAGAAAGAGGAGGGGAAGAAGGACAATTTGTCCCGTCGCTTCGATAAATTTTCAATTTCGTGATTGCCTCCCGCGTGGAACGTCTGCCAGCCTAAACTGGAAACGTCCCGGGGATGAACGGAGTGAAAAGGTTGAACTCCCGTGGATTCGATCGACGAATTCGATTTATTCGACGCGGTTGGTAAGGTAGCCGTACCTGGCCCATTATGACGCGAATTAATTAGTCTTTCCGCGAATTTATGAACCCCTGTGATATACGTCTAGTCGAAATTAGTTTCATAGAGTGATTCATGTTCAACTGGTCATGTTCCTTTCTGACTGCAATTGAAAAAAGAAAGAAAGAAAGAAAGAAAGAAGAAGAGAAGAAAAGGATGAACGATGAAAAAGAGAACTATTACTTTTACTTTTCATTTACTATATTTCTTTCAAAATTTCTATTCTCTGTACTGTTCATTATGAACACGAGTAATATTTATCCCTTTTCTTTTTTACAGTGAAAAATGTGATAGAAAAGAAAGTTATTAGGGACAAACGGATTATTTAGAACGTTCGGATTCGGAATAATCTGAAACCTGATAATTGAATTCGGACATGGAATGGTCACGGAAATGTCAGTGTTATAGCCGAGAAAGGAAGACAACTAATCGATACCTTTGACTATTTTTGCCTGAAATGTGTTGGTTTCTGTAAGTGATATTTCCTCAAATTGTATAAACAATTTTTATTCGCGAAGGATAATTCAATAATATGACAATAGAAGAATTTCGCTATATTTTTTTTTTCTTTTTTAGTAACAATTGTCACAAAGATTATAATTTCCCGAATTGAATTATCGTATACGAAATTACTGTAACGAGCAGAGGAGGAGGCTAGACCTAAAAAATATTCTGCTCGAACGATCGTATCGAACGATGGAATTTTCGTTCCGATGGACTTGCAAATTTCTCCACGGCATACATATTGAAATCGTCCATTTCCCTTCCCCTCTCGGTTTTTTTCGTGAAATCATGAACACGAGGAAATTCATCCATTATAAAAGAAATATTCACGTTACTTCTGAATTTAAACAGGAAATTCTGTAAGGTTAAATGAAATGAATATTAGGATATTTCAATGCATAAGAGGAATACAAAAAGGAATATTCGATTCCAATCTGTGGAAGAGAGAAAGGTAGAACTTTTTCTAAAAAAAAGAAAAATAATAATTCACGATAATATATAACAAACTATAAATTTTGCAAATGTACAAATTATTCATTATTTTGATTATACTATAACTTTAAAATATTGAGTATCAAAATTTCTAAATTCAATACCCGTTTGAAAAACAATTTTTCTTCTCATTAGTTTATTCCTGAAACAAATCATCCGACTTGTTATCTTCAATTCGATTAATCCAAGAGACTTGGACCGTGTAGAAGAGCACGTAATATCCAGGCAAATCGATTTGATCGATCGAGAAAAAACGGGAAGGTGACGTAACGCGTTCTCGTAAACTTCGTTAAAACCGTGAATATGGTGTCGGCGGCCGTGTAGTAGGGGAGGCCGTGGAAGTAATCAAGGATCAAGGGAGTTCCAATTGGAAATACCTCTCGCGCAATGGCGGTGGCCGCAATGAAACCGCCGAGTGAACGAGATTGATTAACGGGATTTACAAAGAGAATGCTACCGGCGAGCCGCGTATTTATCCGTATTATTTCGACGCGTGTCCCATTTTCGAGCAAGATCGGGAACATCGGCCTCTCTTCCGTGATTGCTTTTGCCCTTTGTCCGTGAAGGAGAAGGATCGATCGTGCTCGCCCGACGGCCGGCTTCTCTCCTCTGTGAACGGAATTATCCGGGTTATCGACGAGATTCTTCCTCGACGTGCCGGATGGAACGAAACCGACCATTGGCTCACTCGTGTGTGGTGCTTAGTCTCTGCACACGGGATCCGCAATTATTCCGGATACGAGCGTGTTTGGGATAAAGTTGGAAAGTTAGACGAAAGTTAGAAGGAGATGGAAAGAGTGAATTTCACTCGGGGAATTTCTATATATTTAATTTCCTGCGCTTTGCTTTTTCTTTTTTCTTTTTTTGCATCGTTGCAACGCGCGAAGGGAAAGCGAAGATTAAGGGTTTGGGGGAGAAAGTGAAGTTCGATTAAAAGTTATGCGACGTGAATTTAATTTCGCTTTCGTAATTTATAGACGGACGAGAGATTTATATATATATATAAAGAATAATAAGTTTTTTCGTTTTGTACTTGGAAAGGAAAGAAAGATATTTCGGAAGAATAAGAGAGTTAAGAAGGTGGAAAATTTTGGTGAAGAAAGGATTTCGAAGAAGAAAGAAAATTTTGTACGACGAACGTCTTAAACGTTCCCGGTTACATCTTATTTCGACCTATTTTAATAGCGGAGCACGAGCGGAGAAGTTATAATGTAAAAGTAGGGGCAAAGTTTGCGTGGAACTCGTCGCCGCGACTGGATAAACTTGTTTACTCGGCTAAAAGTAAGACAGCGCGTTGTTTGCGAATGAATACATATGAAGGCAATGTCTATGCATAAGTAAAGGGTAGGGAAGCTATGTTGCGTTTTATACGTTTGCTCCGGAACGCGCGCGAAACACGACAATTTCCTCGAAAGAAATTGTGCGTTTCTCATTTTCAAGTTCTCGTGGCTTTCCATCTTCATCCACAACGAACGAAAAGCCTACAATTTGCGAACAAGTTTTTTTTTCTTCTTTTTTCTTTAGCATCGGTGTTCTCGTCCATTGAAATCGAGATAATAATATTAATTGCTCGAACTTATACTCGACTTCTTTCTTATCCCCCCTTATTTTTTCTTTTTCTCTCCCCTCAGATTACAAGAATCGTTCAATATCTTCGAAACGATATCTTTCTTTTCGTTCTCAATAAATGATCAACTTGAACAAGTTAAATTTGCGCAAACTACTTAATCCCGCCACGATAAATCAGAGATAAATATAACAGAAATATATAAAATTGGAAATATTCAAATTTTTGTTTCTCTACAATACGAACGAGAAACTTTCCCTTCCTTCGGTTCCCCTACGAAGAAGAAAAGTTCCACGTTTCCACATCTGTGTATAATATCTCCCTTGGCATCGCCAAACTCTCTAACGACATCCATTTCTCCTCCCGACCGCAAACGATCGCAAAAAAAAAAAAAAAAAAAGAAAGAAAGAAAAGAAAAAAAGAAGAAAAAAAATATGTACGTCCAACTTGTACCGACAAAGTTATCGTCCCATTTCCCCATACATACGCCGTTATCGTCGATCCACCAACGAACAATATCGAGAAATTCAGCGTGTCCCTGGCCAACCAACCATGTCGGGTTCATTATTAAATCGTCATCGCAGTATCGACAGATGCAGGCCAACGTCAGGAATATTAATAGACAGTGGCACAGATATTTCGATTGAAAGGAAGGTCGAAATCCGAAGCGATCACTCAGCCGGTGGCCGCTTCCGCTTATAGGCAACCAGACACGAAGAACTAGTTCCCTCTTGTTCGCTTGACCCATATGATAGACGTTAACGAACCAAGATGGCCGGGAGTGCAAGTGGGGCGAGATATATATATATATATATATACGTATACATGTATATATATACGAGACGTATTTTCTCTGTGTTGGGAAGCGTTGGATAATTGGTTCTAATAGGCGTCTCGAGGTTGACTGCCGTTAACCGAGGAGAGGCTCAGGTCCTTTTCTTTTCCCTCCTTTCTTTTACCCAGCGTGTCCCAAGAGTACCTCTCGGTACTTGTTCGAACGGCTACGCGTATCTACTCTGCGTGTCGCGTTACGTTATGTTCGCATTTAACCAGTTACCAGTTTCATCCATTCCGGTCGCGAAACCGCGGCTCTTAATCTTTCTCATTTTCTCTCTCTCTCAGCGTGGTCGTGTTTAGCGAGGTAACATTAAAGGGAGATAACCGTAGTTACGATCGTGATAAGTTAACTGGATAACGTCCTTATTCGTAAGGAACAAATTTTGAACTGTGTTGTCGGGGATGTAATCGTATGTGTGTGTGTGTGTGTGTGTATACGCGTCTTTCATAGAACATAGAGTGCGAAAATAAAAATGGATTTTAATACCGAATTAGATCGTATCGATCGTGAATGGGAATTGAGCGATGAACGGATAAATGGATCTATAACGCGAATCATAAAGCAATGATTCTTTTGAGATATACGTTCAATAAAATTAATTTTTCTCGAGAACGAGATTCACGAGGTATTTTTTATGGAAATCATCTTACGCGCGATATAAGTTTCCAATTAATATTTTATTCGATGTATAACAATCAATTCGAATTTTTCTCGATATTTTCCCTTTCGAAGGAGAACTCGTTTCAATTCGAGTATGATCTACGACACGTTTTTCCTTATTTTTCAGTTTTTCACGAGGAAAAAGTGACACCGATTAAAAGATCGATATAATTATCTCGAGGGTAATTAATAATCGGTACAGATTAAATGGTTTATAGACAGGTCGTAATAAATTAATTGCTATTGCATATACGTGGTCGTTCGCTGTAATCTGACCAGCCAAAGATAATTTATCATTTAGTTACCTCGCTAAAAAAAAAAGAGTGAAATTTTTGCACGCGATCCTAACTCAATAGCTCGGGGCGGTACAATTTATCTTCTCTTCCAATTCAAACAGTTAACATAACTGTTAACATAATCTTCCAATTCCATTTCAAGTGTATTCAAGAATAAAATAGTGGATAGGGGGAAAGAAGGAAATTTTCATCCCCGAGCCGTTCTCATTCAAAATTCAAATTGAGACCATTCCCATTTCGACCGATTAATCCATCCTAATTGGTTAATTATTCGAGTAATCTCCCTCTCCTCGAATCTAATCATCCAAATGATACTCCACCGTTTATTAAATGGTAAAATTGTAAACGGAGCGACGACTCTCCCGGGCAACGAGCAAGCAAAATGCCCGGTGGATTAATTGAATAATTAATCAGGGCGCGAGCGAAGATCTCTGCGGATGACGTCGCTCGTAATCTTCATCCACGGTGGAACTCTGACGATCTTGATAGTAAATCTCGCTGTCTACCCCATGAACTTGTGCGCCACGAATAAATGTTCAACTGCAGCTGCATTTTATCAAGGGTGGGGAATGAAAATCTTAAAAGTTTCAACTTCAAAAAGGGATTGGAAGGTGATTGAAATGAGAAGAAAGAGATATAAAGCGTGGGATCATGTTGATAAAGTAATTTCTTCAATCGATATTCCGCCAAACTTCACAGAGATGCATTATTAATGATCGAAGTCGAAACACGTTTATTGCAAGAAAAAAGATATAAAAAGATAGTCGATGATGAAATTTTTCATGATCGTGGAATTTCTCAATTTCATATGAATATGGAAAATAATGGAAGATTAAAAAAAATAATTAGGATGTATAATGATAACAATTCAAATTCTGTAATTATTAAAGAAGAAATTGGGATATTATCTTAATAATGGATTGGACGAAAAATTGTTGAGAGTTTTAATAGGTTAAATTGACTTTTTACGTTCATTTTATCTGAAATGCGAGTGATTTGTTGAACTTTAACGAATCGTAATCACTCGGATGAAAATTGTCTTCTTCCATAAATTTTCGAGATAAAAGGAGAAAATGTTACTACAATCATAATTGGTCGTAAAACATCGATGATCCTACTATGAACTTTCCTTCTCGACATGCTAATAATTTCACTTTTGGAAAACAGAATAATTATCTTATCATTTCGAATAATTAATATTATCGGTATGTTTCTTTACGACTCGGTGTACTCAACATTTCTTAGATTACCTTTCTCCTCCTTTCACTCGCCGCTTTGCCAAACCTTCTTGCTTCTTTTTTTCTCTACTCCTTTATTGCGTTTTAATTCCCTTCACGTTGTTGCGTTTATCAGTTACGGGGACGCGTAACGCCCAATATAGGCAAATAAAGAACGACAATTTATCCAAGATATCGCAATTAAACCGATTGCTTTATTGCATTTTAATTTACGATCTTTACATTACTCGGGTCAACGAGATAAAAGAAAAGAAAGAAAGAAAAAAAAAAAAAAACAAACGAAATCATCTGAAAATCCACTCTCATCGAATATGAAAAATAAGTTGCAATAGTTAACTGGAACTTTACCCTGAAAAGAGTCCACCAAGTAGTCTTACTACAAAACTTGTAAGACTTTAAGCAGATTAGACAAGAATCACAGAAGATCTCCTGGAATGCTCTGGATTTCGCAAAAACGATCGTTAACGAATCGACGAAGAAACCAACGACGAGAAAATCGTTTCATTCATTCGAGGATTAAATAAAAATCGCACGCACGACGATTTTAATAAACATAATCCGACCAACTCGGTCCATCCATTTCCACGCCTCTCCTTCCCTAAATTTCATAAGCCAAACCTGTTAACCACTCGCTGCATTCCCCCCGTATTCAAACCGACTCACAAAGAGCCGGTTGGTGAAACAGAAGATGCCTCCCGCGCATCCAGTCAAAATGCAAATCAATTCTAAATACGCTGATACTCAATTTTCCATCGTCCCTTTCCACCTACTGCATAACGGATCTATCCGAGGATAGATCCGCTCGAGCGTACGTATCCAGGATCCGTGCGACGACGACCTATATCGAGGCGGGTGACAGAGGCACGGATGCGCGTCGAACGTTGCACAAGCATTCGTCTACCGTTGATCGGTGGATATGTTATGCAAATTCAATTTGCGCCGCGTACTCGGCGGCGTTGCGCCTAATTTCCTCCCCCCTCCAGAACGAAATTATAAGCCTGTAACGAGATTTACGACCACGTGCGTGCGTGTATACGGAGAAAGACGACGGGGGCGAGGAGGACGGGGAGGAGGAATATACCGAGGTTTCTGTATATACGTTACGGTGTATACGTTACGGTGTGCCACTTGTCGCATTCTTCGCGCCCGCCTCTCGAGGTATTAGCCGGGGTCGACACGTTCGAAAAGTAGAAACATCACGGGTACACGGAACGGGCAGACGCGATAAATTAGCCCGCCGGCATGGATCTCCTTATTTCCACGCTTGTCTCGATTCGATGGAAACAGTTAGAGGAATTTTCGGTGTACGCGGTGTACGCGTTTATAAACACGTATTTAGATTGGTGGATCGAAGATTTTCCAACAGGGATATATATATATAGAGAGAGAATTTTTTCGTAAAGAAAGATTATGGAAGAAATGCGTTCGATGTGGATTTTTTCAATCACGTTGTGATTGGCCAATGATTAAATAAAATCACGAGTAAGTAGCGAGAAGTTTTTTTATCATTTGCAAGACGTGAATATATCGCGGACGAAGGATGCATTGCGACGATTACGAATTTTATTAGAATAATATTTAATTGGTTTGAAGTTAATTCGAATTCGTTTGGACGATAAAAGTTAAAATGTATTTTATAAATATAATAAATGGCGAACTGAGGAAAATAATATTTCACGGAATCGGGAATAAGTAATAAAAGTAGAAATCCTAAACATTTTGACAAAGTCTAATACTAGTAATGCATTAAGGTCAACGTCTGCAATGTATGCCGACATTAAATTTATGTCGACTGTATAGGTTGGTCGTTGTTACTATTTCTGTTACTATTATTATTTTTCCTATTATTCCTGTCATGATAGTAATATATTCGAAATTTATCGCCATATATAAAAACAGTTTATTGCTATTAATTACTCCGTACATTATTAACGACTCCTCGTCTTTATTTCACGTTTCGTCTCTCTTGAAAATAAACATTATTATTAAAAGAAATTTTAGCACGCGACATTGCATAAAATCAATTATTGCTCGTAAAAGTTTCGAATTTCTCCTTAATTTTTCAACGGAGAAACAAAGAGAAAAAGAAAAAAAAAATTATTCAACGATCTCATCCTGTGAAAAATAAAGACACGTTGCGAAAAATCCTGGTACCTTGGACAATTTCCGGTTACGCTCGCAAAAAAAGAAAGAAAGAAAAAAATAATTCTTCCTCGAGGTTACCTTCGCAAAGGATGCCCTGAAGAATTTTAATGAATGGCAATCGTTAAAGAGGTCGCGAAAACATAGACGGAGGAGCAATAATTTAATTTAATACCTCATCTTGAAGAGTGCGCAGTCTATTTAGGATAGGCATAATGTTATATATTCGCCGTCTGTTTAAAAGACATGGCCGTCCATCCGGCGGGGAACCGTGAAACACGCGCTCGCGCACACGGTGTCACAGGATTGAAACGCGAGAAAATAACGATATGTAATGGCACGTTTATCACGATAGTCTGTTTCCTGGCATACGATTTTGCCAGACGATCGGCTGCCACCACGGTGAATAGCAATTAGCATGTTCCTACTCACCGCGATCCTTTCGAAAGGCGTTAATTTATTAACTCTGTGAGACCGCGATCTAATTTCTGGGTTTTCGAAGCAATCAAGGAGAAAGCTATTAATCGACTTGACCGGCGTGGACGATCGTAAATCATTTGGGACGATTTATTTTCCCTAATTCGATGTATTAGCTTTCTGTGTTAAGTACTTTATACAGTATTGATTGATTTATTTCCATCGTGTGGATCATGACGATAATTCTGAATAGAAAAGTTGACTTAAAGGAAGTTTTATAAAGCTTCGCAAGCATTTAAAATTACGAAAAAATATAAGATATCGATGTACTTTATGCATTTCAATAAATTCTATCTCATATCTGAAGTACATTTAGAAGAACATCACTTCGTAAGAATTGTTTTGTTCTCAATGAGATCAATTTATCAAGGTTCTTATCTCCGTCCCGAATCTAGTATTTTTTTATGTTTAAAATTACGTTTATTTCCGAAAGCGAATAGAGTAGAATAGAGACATTCTACAAACGGACTAATAAATATCGAACGACGCAAAAACGCTCACGGAACGTTCGTTGGTTTCGTTTGGATCGTGACAAATCGTGAACGACCGGTGTGACATTTTCTCGTTGTACGTACTACGTCGTCGCACTCGTGAATAGTTATGGGGTTAAGTAGCGAAAATGATTCCGCCGTTGCCTGCATTCTGTATCTGCGAATCGATCGTCACGAAAGTTTAGCGTACCGTAAATGTCGCCCGTTAACTTCTCTTTGCGGTATTATTTCACGCTTTCGACGCCGTATCCGTCTGTAATTGGTATCTTCGCGGAGCGGTCGCGTTTTAGCGATCGTTAAATTTCAGAGAACGGCGTTACTTTCTCTGGGGATTTGTCGAACTCGTCGGCGAATCCGCCTGCTGAATTGCTAGTGGACGCAAATATAGCGTAATAAATGGATATTAAAAGAAAAAAAGAGAAAGAAGAGAGAAACTAAGATATTTTCCCGTAACGCGTGTTTTTTTAATTCTAATGTAATATAATCCTGTAATGAATTTATTTTTTGCATTGACGTAATATTGATTTTTTTTTTTAGATTTAATAATTGTCACGATTGTTTGAAATAATTTGAAATAATTGAATATTTCATGATATCGAAACCGATGTATATAATAAAAAATAGTATAAAATATAAAAATATGATAAACATACAATGTAAAAGTATCTTTGTGAAATATTTTTGTAGTGTTGTTAACGTTTAATTTGTTCACGATAAAATGCAAAAATATAATGGATCTGTGTAATACAATAATATTGGCGAACACTAGGATCGTTTTATTGTATGTGTGGGAAAAGCAGAACGTTTCGTGATTATAATATAATTGATGTAAATAAATATTTATTTTAAAATAATGTATATCCGAGTTCCATTAATATTTCATCGCATGCACGAGTTTAATTAATTGTATTTGTTATAAACAAACACTAATAGGAATAATTATTTGCAAAAATCGATCGATCGATTCTTACATTAACATATTTAACCTTTTTCGTGATATTTTTTCAGCTTTTTTCATAGATACGAGTATTATTATTATATGTATTATTATTTCCTACATGTAATTTCTAAAAAAAATGTCTTAAAATATTGAATTAAAAACACTTACCATTAGAATTTCCAAGTTGAAAATTGAAGAAGACGAAGACAGTGTAGACGAAATCTTTGAAGACAAGCACGAATCAATTTCTTTTCTTGCACAAACGAATTGATATCATTAATATCGTTCAAATTTTAAAGATTCCGAGTCACTATTAATAATAAATTGAATTGCACATCAGTAACAAATTTGATGATAAAACAAAGGAAGTTTCACAAGAAAAATTGTATCACTTATAAATCATCCAACCATTCTACTTAACGTAAAATTTAAACTGGTTAAAAGAGACCTCTATAATGTAACTTAAAATATGTTGATAAATTATTGCGCAAGAGGGTTCTGGTGTCGCGCACAAACAGTCATTTACTCCATCTATGATCATGTGGAATGCCGTGTGTTTTCGGATCGTGATGATCTTCGTCGAAACGATCAGTGCCGCGCGATAATAAGGGAGTCAGTCGTGCACAACTGCTCGGGATTACGGTGAAGAAACGCGCATCGGTGGTACAAAGAAAGTCGGGTTAATTAAAACAATAAAGTTCTTATATCGTGTGGACGAAGAAGCACGGCAACCTTGATTGATGGATACGTCAGTGGAAGAATAACAATCCGACATCGTTCAGGATAGACGAGCTCCGCCATCTTTAAGAAACGTCTCGTCTAATTGTATCCGCTTTTTTTACCTTTTGCTACGAACCAGATCCACAGTTGAACTTCTCTCTCTCGATGATAAAATAATTAAACCATTTCGAGAAGGAAACAACGTCTATGGTCATCGATCTGAAATGAATGAGCATGCTTGCTGAACAGTTATTGCTTCTGGTACAACGTGACTAATTTATAGGTTAGTAAATTATTATGCATATGAACTCCTAAATATTAATCTCGATTAGATTTATTATTATTAGATCACAGATAATCATAATAGTTTAGATTAAATTCGTTAAATTCGTTCTAAAATAGTTTATGTCGTATGTATCGATATACATACTACTCATAATTTTTATCGATTGAATTCAATGCATGTATGAAATATTTTAGAACAAACGATAAGTAATTGAACTTAATTAAATCAAACTGTTATGAAATGTCTCTGACTAATTGAAAATTAAACGATTTAAAGATATTAAATCCATTTTTAACGTTATGTTAACGTAATTTGCAATTTTTTTTATTAAATTTTATTTTTTAACACCTAAAAAATTTAGTAATGAAAAAGAATTTACTTCATGGCTTCTTTTAATTGTATTATTTTGTATTAATTTTAAAAAGATTTGTATTTTTAAAAGGATTCACACGTTTTAATTATTAATAATAAAAAATTAAAAAATATGTTTTGATACCATCGTATGTGTCGGTGATTTAATAGCACATTAAAATTGATGTGCACTTTATAGTTGTCTTTTGCTTCGAGTATTCATGTTAGAGCTTTATAGATGATTAATCATTGATGGAATTTTAATTTGCAAATTAATTAGAAAAAATTTTTGATTTATGTACACATTTGCCTATCGTTAACGCCTAGATATTAGATTGTTACTAAACTTAGAAGAGAAATTTATATTAATCATATTTAGTAAGAAAATACAAAATAATAATTGCAGTTTTTAACATAATGCAGTTAAGAATTACAATTTATAACATTTTCTTTCTTTTCTTTTTAAATGTAATTTTAATTGTTATGCACCATTTCTGTGATTTTTAATACATTATCAAGAAGTTTCTTAATTAATTTTTATAATTCTAATTATAAAAATTGCCAATATTTATGATCATTAATCAAAAAGATACAAGTGCAAAGAAATCAAAATAGTCATTGATAGGATTCAAAATATTTAATATTTTATTAATCAAGTAAATTAATTATTATAAAAATAATCCATACAATTGTAACAGCTATGACACAATGAATGAATTTGAAACTGCGAGAATTCTACCTTCTAATAAATGGTAGATTTTATGAATCCGTTTCTCGTTAAATAAAGTATCTTTGTGTTTGAACGCGGATATGCGCACTTTGGAATATACTCTAAAAACAGAAAAATTAAGGGAGATATTTCACCTAAAATGGGAATATTCTGGGATGGTTGGATTTCGTGAAATGCAAAATTGTGTCTAAACCACATAAAGGGTGGAGCGTCGAGATTTCATGCGGTTAAATCAAAAACATTTTTCAATATTCTCAAAACAAACAAAAGCGATTTTCTCCGTTTTTTTCAATCGTATATGTGTGTATATTTCTCTCAAATTTATTCAGAAATATTATTCCAACAAATATCAATATAAATCTACATCATTAACCAAGCATACTCGTCCAATTATTAAAAGAAATATTCTACATATTTATATTTTTGATAAATAATGCATTCATCGTAATTCGTTGATTAATGAAGTATATTCATTTAGTTTAATATCTGCTCTTGTTTCTACTTTCTTGTTGTTTAAATAAGAACTTTGCATTTTGTTCTTGCAAGGGAAGTTTCTGAAAGGGAAATTGATTAAGAACTTAAGAATACTCTAGAAACCAACTTTCAAGTCTTTTAATCAACAATTTGAATAAATATTTTATTTTTTTATTGTTCCTATATAATTTATTGTATAATTAATACAATAATACGAATATAATTTTTCTATTATTAAAAAAAACTTGATTCATTATTTAGATTTTTCAAATTTAGTGATTTATTCATCAAGAAATCCTTTATTTGTTTTTATAAAAAAAAAAGGATATTACTTCCTATTCATTCATTTAAATCAAAGATTAATAAATCAATTTAAAATTAATTTAATCTCACAACAGCTTCTTGACTAAATGAAATTACAGATTCATCATATACAGATCAATAATTTTTCCATTAAATTCGAAAAGCTGATTAAATTCTCCGTGAATAAACACGATTAATGCATTCGTAATTATTTTCTTAAATTGCAATACATCAATTCTACTTTACTGTTTTGTCGCGTGCATATACACGTTGAACACATTATATTTCATTTGTTGAAAATTTCGTAGAAATTCTATATTACAAGTAACTATTATTTCAATCCTGTTCCACATATATTTTCAATATGCTGGAAACAAAGGGATTCTCTCATGCTTTAACGTTCCGCACGATGAAATTGTTTCTTTTGCGACGTAAGAATCTACTAGGGCAATCTGACAGAAATTTTGTATACACACACGAGAACGAACACGAGTTCATGCAGCTTGTTCGCGAAACGTTGGTTTCCTCGTTACAAGCGGTTTTCCTTTCGCCTCGTTACCTCGAAAATTACAGACTGTCTGCAAAATTTCGGCAAAGAATGTTTAATTGATGCTTCGTAAAACGCGCCGCAAAATTAAAATTAAATACGCCATTTTTTGCGCAAAAGATACGATCCATTCGACCTTTTTGAAAATATTCTTAAGATATTCTTAAAACATTCCTTAAATATTCCTCAAATTTAAGAAATTTTTCCAATCACAGAAAAATATAATTGGATTGAAACATCCATGGAGAAAGATTTATAAGGATAAGAAAAATTTTTGAAGTTGGAAGTAAGTTACTAAAAATTAGAAATCACTACAAAATTTTCTTCAAAAGATTTCAAACATATTAGCTTATTTTACGACATGTTTCCACTTTTCTATTGCTCGATAGTACTGCGTAATATTCGATAAAACAGCATTTACAGTCACGTGTCTATAACCCTTCCAAGACAAAGAACACAGAAAAGCATTGAGAACGAAAGAAAGCAATTTTAAAGTCGATTCGAACTCGAAGAAATTGAAAAATAAGATGCTTTGTGCCTCTCCATCGTTCGTGACGTTCGTGTTCGAAAAATTCCATCGGTGGAACGCGTGCTAATATTCCCGTGTGCATGCGCCGCGCTCGTTTCCGTTGCTTTTTGCACGGGCGCGTGCTACCATTGCAAACTTATGCAAAGCGATCTCTGACGAATCAATAATAATCACGCTCGAACGAAAAAATGGGGACGGACGAAAAATATTTAAACCGAAACAACCCGAACGATTTTATCGTTTTCAATCATTTGAATATTTTTGATAGAAGATAGCAGGTTCAAGAATCAATTTTTATTTTGTTTTAAAGGTATAAAATATTCTTTGAAACGTGAAAATCATAGTTATAATCGTCGTTCATTCCTTCCATACTTTTTCTCATTGAAGGTGGTAAATTTGCTTTAATAAAAATATCATTTTCACGCATAATCCTTGTACACGTTTAAAATCATCACTCTATTCTATCCAAAAACAAAAGAAATTTTCACTCTCTCACTTTCACGAGTGCTCTCCGCGGTCGCAAACCGTTTTTCTTTAGCATTGAAAAACAAGTTGGATGAACGAAGGTTTCTGACAATTTTCATTAAAAAAGTACTTTCATCGTAAATTATATGTTGGAAAAATTAAAAAGTGATGAGCAAGAATCTTGAAAAACCTTTCTAATTCAATCCATTCTCTAATTTAAATCGTTATATTTCGTTAATCACCTCCAAAGTATGTCGCCGTATTTTCAAAGAATTCCCCTTTTTATTTTAATCTTCATCCGGCTTTCATCCCAACTTTCGTAACTCGGCCACAAAAGACGAGGTCGGGCGAGGAGAGGGAAAGGATGGTGGAAAATAGAAACGCGAGGCTCGGCAGAAATTAGTGGAGTCGAATAACAGGAACGAGGAGATTAAACTCATCCAGCTTTGCGGAAATTACATTCATTAAAACGTTAAACTGGGGGTACGAAAACAGTCTTTAAAGGGGGAGGGTGTCGACGAATCGAGTCGTCGGCAACGAATAAGATTTTACCCGATGGGCGGTACTCTGCTTGCCGTGAGACTAAGAATAAATATCAACGGGTTCGTTATTTGGTGGCCCATTTGTCGCGTGTTTTATCGCCGTTTTGGTTGCAAGGGATAAAGTTTAACGCGTACGTGGCCAACCACGTCGAACATTCATTTTATAGTACAATAGCTAGCCGAAACAATTGGCAATGTGTGAATTTTGGAATGGTATCGATGTGAATCCGTTTTTAAAGAGTTGGAATTGAAAAAAAGAAAAAAAGAAAATATTCAAAAACGATATATTATGGACTGTTAGGATTATAGGTATAAAAAAAAAAGGATGAAAAATAATATCGTGGATTTAGTTATTGTTAGTTATCCTAGCTGAAATTTCAAAATCATAATAATTAGACTTATATTTATTCCAAAAGAAAAAATCAGCAAAATAAAACTCAATTTTCTATCCTTTTCTTATCGTATCTTTATCTTTTTCATCATTGTATTCCACATAAATTCAAAATAATAAATTCAGCAAATTTAGATAAGGATTAATTTTTTGTTATCTCTTAACTTCTACAAAGTTGATTTAATAAAGTAAAAAAAAGAAAATCTTTATTTAACACTTTAATCTGTTATAATCGATCTTTTCACTCGAATTGTAATTTTTATCAAATCGTGTTAATGCGTTATCGATGAATCAATAATGTTTAATCGGCATCGTTTAATACATGTCGATTACCGAGAGTGAAAATTTCTCCTTTTCCGTGGCACAGCGACGTAAAATGACGGAATCGATTATAATAATTTTCACACAAATTACAGAAATTACGCGTTCCGTTGATTCATGCATACTTTCGATTAGTAGAAAACATTCTAATTAAATTTTCCCGCGTCGCGTGAACGAAAACGGATGATGATCGCGAAATGAATCGCGATTTCCTGTTTATTACGACCGCAAAAATGCGTTGACGTAAAGAGAAAAAACGTGTTTCGCATAGGAGAGAAATTCACCTATTAATCGTGATTCCTTTACGTGGAAATGGTTTCGATATAGATCATTACAGAAACTGCGTAATGAATCGAGGAAAGATTTTAATCTTTGTTTTCTTCTTTTTGAAATTAATATCCAACGATTCACAATTTTATTACTTTTCATTAAAAATATAAGATATAAATTTTATTGACTGTAATAAGAAGATAAATTTATTTAAAACGATGAAAATCTACGAATGTGATTAAATTGTATAAAAATCAAATTAAGTAATTCTTTGATCAACTTTTTTTATAAAAATTGAACCACTAATCGTATACTATAATTTGATTTCTGAATGAATTCTGAATGAATTTACCTATGCATATATTTTAACATTTGAAGTATTAAATATTTCAACATTAAATACTTTTTGTCAAAACTCACACATTATTAATCATTATCGGCGCATGTAATAATCAATTTTGAAAACCATTCAAAATTATAAATCGAATATTTTGAAACGCAGGCGTAATAAGACCACGAAAAAGCGAATACGTTATAAACTGGTCAATGCATTTGCACTTGAACATGCAAATACAAAAATACAAACGAATATTTTATATTGAAAATAATTGAAGCGAAACATTGTTCAACATTGTTCGAAACAAATCTATCGTCAACGATAAACTTCGATTTTTCTCTGCCCTAACATTAATTACGTGTTTAACCCGCATTCAAGGGGATGCAATACTTTTCACAAGTATCCACTCAAAGAGCCCGCTCACCGGAAGCAAGGAAAATCTTCTGAGAAACGCTTTAAAAAATTCTGCCCCAGATTCGACGAGGCTGACCCATGGCGACCCAAGTCATTACGAGCGAGGACGATCCAAGTACAACAAGAAAGCGAACAGATTATGACGAATAGTCGACAACACAGGCAGGAGGTACTTAGCCAGCCGCCGATGCGGTTATTTTTCAAACGAACGAGGTATCGTTAGCGGCGTTGAAGGCCTCTCCTGATTTTTTTCTCTTTCCTTTAACTTCCCTTCTTTTTTTCCTTCTTCTTCTTCGTCTTCGTCTTCTTACTCTTCCTTTCGCGAGGATCCAAATTAACCGACACGCTATCGGAAATTCTTCGATACTGACCTCATGGCAGCTGTTCAGTTGAGGACGGTCGAAAGTGGCGCCGCCACGGGATTATTAATTTCTCGACGCGACCTAAAGAGCACCGCTCGCCGACCAGAGATGAGTTTCGAGTGCTCTTACGTCGGTGGAAGATAATGAGAAAAATGAAACGGTCTTGTATTTTGTCCTTGGAGGGATATATATATATATACTACTCTGATGCATTTACGAACTGAAAGTTTAAGTCGAAAGGGGAGAGGATATCAGGATATTCTTGCTTCTTATAGATTCTTGCGGTAAATGTAAATAGTTCTTTGGGTGTTATGAAGTACCGGCATGTTTTGCGGTTACTGTGAGACAGTGTTACTGTCAATGGCTTTATGGGATATTTAAAAAGATGGTTTCCGGGGAATAAAGTTACTTCGTGATAAATTCCTAGATGGGGAGTCCGTTTGTAGGTCAAACAAAATGCTTCTTCTCAAGATAAAAGAGAAGTATTATTATCTGTGAAAATTATTATATATAGTTCTTTGATATTTATTAAGTATTTAGGACTCTTAATTGTAGATCAGACGATCTACAATTATATTTATCGTTGAAATTAAATTTAAATAACTTTTTTTTTTAAATTCTTTTTACTTTCTCTTTTAGTTATATATATAAAAAAAAACATTTACATTATTCACTTGCGTAAATACGCATCTCAATATAAGTCAAAAAGAAATTCGTTTCTCTTCGAGCATCAACATATATATTCAAAGGCCATAATGCACCTAAGAGTTGCTTATCCTGACCTGTCGTCACTTAGCTTCCCTCTTAGTCCAGCAATACGTCAGAATTAATGCTTTAAGAAACACCTGTCAGGCAAAATCTTACGAACACGAGCGAGCGAGAAGAAGGAGAAAAACAAAGATCGATGTCCCGAAAATTCACCCGCTTAATCATCCTCCCCGTCATCATTTATCGAGAGGATGCAATAAGTGTTCGAAACACATAAATCCATATGCAACATGTTCCTCGCCTTCGAGACGAGGACCGGTCCTCGCTCGCACGTCCACGAAACAAAACGGGTCGAGTATCAGAGTGTAATAGGTCACGGCTGTTATTTGAGGATCGAAAGATTGACAAAGGATTGTGCATCGACGAACGCTGTTGCACGATCACCGTTGAAAACCTGTGGATAGGATGATTCACTGTACACTCATCTCTCCTGATTTTAAACTGCCACACTCTTTCACTCTTTCTTTGGAGCATTTAAAATTTATTAAACATTCGTTCAATAACTTTATCCAAAGGAAAGAAAGGGTACAAAAATGGATTTAATATTATTCGACGAATAATCGCTCCACGTTCTCGAGCATTTATTTCTTTTATCATCATCCGAAACTCAGGAATCATGCTGCATATATCTTGCTTATTTTATTGATGTATTGACCAACCGTACCAGGTAAGTCATAACTATAAAGAAGATTTAGATTGCGGCCGATGGAACGCGCGGAGGGAGTTTCGAGACGGATAATAACGCCCGACGAAGCCGCAGGGTCGCGATATTATTGTACCGAATGGTCCATTCGTATTCTCACGGGGATCTCGTCTTGCAGAGGGACATCGTTCTCGTTGCATTGCGGTCGAGATCATCTCTTTCCACTGAATTCGATTCGCGTTGATTCCGATACGTGACAATTTTTCTTTTTTTCTTTTTTTTTTTTTTTTTTTCCTCCACGAGGAAACGCCGTGGAACCGGCCGGGCTGTATCGAGTATCGGCAATTCGACGGTGTCTTTTTAAAAACCGCGGTGTAAAAATGATATTGTAAAAAGCTCGGGGAGATAGTTGGCAGGGAAAAAAATATAATGTCACTCGGTGACGATAAAAATGGCCTGGCCGAGCCCCTGCTCGAATAAATGATACGACCATCGTTTTAAATCTTATTTTTTCACGTATCATTATGTGGCTTAACCCACCCATGTGAATCGGATATTCGGTAGAAATATATAGTCACATTATATATGAAATATCGAGAATATTATTATACGCGAAGTAAGTTATTTTTGCCGATATCGAAGGATCTTCGCGTAGAATCGGGGGAAGGGGGATCAAAAAGAAATCATTTTAATCAGAATTCGAATATATACCTATATACGCCTCGCCATCATTTTGTTCATTGGGATAACGAGAGACGTCCTCGACAGTTCTCGAGATCTCGGTTGTAAATTTCCAATGGGTATAACCTTCCGTGGCGCGCTTCTCGGACACTCGTCGACGCTCGCAATAAAGCGACGCGGTCAGAGTAACACTTCAAAGCATATTTATTCGAGCGGAACGGCCGGAGCGAATAAGTAATTTCAGAGGGGTTTAACCTTCATGAAAAATTCCGTGTGGCGGGACCCTTTGTGAATCCGACTGGGCCCGGCCATGCGCTCGTAATGTATGTCGCGGCTTAAAAGCCTCCTTTCTACGGAATGCGCAATTATTTTTTAATGCACATTATTAAATACTCGGCGGGTCTGCGCCTGTATCAACGAGGAGGGAGGGAGGGAGGGAGGGGAGGGGGAAGGGCCTGGCCATTCTGCGTCTTCGCAGGAAAAGAACGAAACGAGCGTATTGCGCAACGTGTGCTCCTCGGGGGCCGAGGCGGCTCGCATCAGGATTTCGAGCGCGGAATTTATGCGTTCGATCGATCGGCTCGGAGCTCGAAGATATTCCGTATTAATATTGTTGAAATTCTTATTGCTTCCGGGACGGGAGTCGTTTCTCGAGAAGGAAATCTTGAATAATCTCTGCCTGTGGATCTGAATCTGAAATGTTCCGTTGATACGGTATGATGATGATTGTTTGTAATTTATAGGAGAAACAAAAATAGGAGAAACGATAATGCAGCGTGTTCAAAAATACATCGTGGAATAAGCATTCTTGGAATGTATAAATATTATGATAAATATACGGAACGTACGTAATTACTTTACGGTAGCCACTGTACCGTTTTATCCTCGTCGATTAAACGAATCCTGACATAGAATTCTTGTTGAAAATCGGAGTTGTAAAATAGTTGGAATGTGTACATTAATTAAAGCAATTAAGGGAAATCCCTAACAGTTTAATCCTCGCTCGAATTTATCTTAATTAAATGACGTGAAAAGAAAAAGAAAAAAAAGAGAAAAAACATCTCTTAATTCTGAAACTTTTTAATTCCGTTGATTACCATATCTCACCTACCTACGGTGAACGCCGACACTTGGAAACTGACGATAGCCAGCCAAGATAAATTTCTACGTTCGATGTGGCACTTTGAGAGCTTGTAAACGATTTTCATGGTGGAGAATGTATGCATGGTTGGTTTCAGTGTTTACGAGGGAAAGCTCGAGACAAGTATAGAAAAAGGGCAAGAGGAAGGGAGCGTGAGCATGGGCGAGAGAGAAAGAGAGAGGAAAGGGAAATATGAATCGAGTGAAAGGGGGAAGGGGAAGGAAACAGAAGGAGAGATGGCGAAGAAGGTTACTACGCCAGACGTTGGCTCGCGTGCTAAACTATGCATGTAATACGCTGAATTATTTTAACCTGCGCGCGCGCGCGCGTGTGTGCCTCCTTCAGCTTCGTACTCGCACGAGAAGAGAGATTACGCCACCTTGAATTCTTAAGCCGCTGTTGCAATTGCCAAGTGCAGCCGAGGGCAAGTCGCCAGCCGGTCTAATTAACGGCCACCGTCGACCCATCGAGAGGAGAGTCGTCAAAAACGATCAAAAAAAAAAAAAAAAAAAAAGAAAGAAAGAAAAAAAGAAAGATGGCCGAGACTGCGTTTCCTTTCTGTTGCATGCGAGCGCGCCGCGTTTTCTCTCTTTATTCTCTATTCCACCTCGCTCTCTTTCCACCAGATATTCTCGAACACTTGTTACGTTCGAGAGCTATCGCGACTGAATCCAATTTCACGTATAATTCGTGCAGCGAATTTGATATGTTTATGGTGCGTGAATTTCAGTACGGAGCAAAAGTGGTGTATGATTTCTATGAAAAATATCCACTTTGATCACGCGGAATGAAATCAAATAGAAATTGAACGAAGTCGTATAACTGATATTTAATGCTCCGTGCGGTAAAATGGTAAATGCTCGTGTGAATTTCGATAATAAGAAATTCGATAATAATCTTCGATGTGTTCTAAGAGGGAATATTTTTGGATTTTTATTTAAAAAGTTACAGCGGACCACGGTCCACGGGTGTATAATTAAATCGAGTTTTCGTAACATCACGAAATGGGGGAGGAATTTGACGGAGCCGGATAAAATTCGATATTCACGACTTAGAAATTCTTTTCAGGACCTCTGGGTATTTCCTTCTTATTTGGTATGCCACTTTAAGCAAAATTGAACGAATAATTTGAATTCCGGTATTTGGACATGCCATAGCTTCTTAAACTCGACTTATTTGTCGAGAATGTCAAAGAACAAGTAATTTATATTCTAAAGAATGTTCACTATGCGATGTGAAAACAAATTATTTACATTATAAATTGTAAAATTTTAACATGGACAACGAAATTAGATATTATTGAACCGTTCGCGATCTTGAGATCCATTTATTTTTTTTTTTTTTTTCCATCAAAGAAACAACTTTATCACGACGTCTTTTTTGATAAAAACATTACTCGCCTTATTAATGTTTGTCGCCGCGGGGTAGATTTCACTTTCAATGTATCCTGAGCATGCTTAATGCGATGTTTCTGTGCAAGTTCAATTAATCAGTGTTTATAAGCTCCCCTTGGATTTCATAACTTACATTAATAAGAAGAACGAAACTTTTATACCATTATAACGATAATTCACCATCACTGGTAATAATAACACGTCGTATGAATCTTTGAATCTTCATCAATATAATTGATATTTTCCCTTAATTATTATCATTAAATAATGTCAAAAACGTGCTCAAAAACTTCACATTTGAATGAATAACCAGTCAACGATAAGAAAATAACAATTTCCACGAATACAATTTCACGAATAAATTATATCAATTACGCTCATACATTGATGACTCGTTAAAGAGGAACATAATCTCCACCATTATTCGAATAGAATGCTTTTAGCTTTAGAAACGGGCAAAATAATTATTATTCAAATCTGTGCGACGTTCAGAAAATATCAAGCATTTTCACGAGGCATGCACTTACCTTTACACGATACCGCCGGCTCACCTTAACAGTCACAAAGGTACTGCTGCTACCGTAACGTGTTTCTGCAGACGTCGGGTCCTCGCTTTGTTCCTCGCGAGAGAATGCGACTTCCAGTTGCTCGTAGGTGGAGTGTAATAATTTTGCACGTCGTGGCTAACCCCGTGAGAAGAATGGAAACGATTCGAACGGAAAGAATCTTCGAATAAGGGTCGATGTATTATTTCATAGCGCGCGCAATATTCGATGGTAATTTCAATTTTTTATTCGCAGAGGATTTTTGCTCTTGTTTCTTCGTTATTCATTCGTTACGAGCACACGCGTAACAATAAGCGGATAAATACGTAAGAGCTTAGGTTCACGTGAAAAGTTGAGATACGATTGCCTGTGAAATGTAATATGAAATATTTTTGTGATTAACGCAGAGAAACATTTGTACGATAATGACAATTTGTGTTTTAGAAGTGCGAGTGATTTTTCTATATCAGATTGTTCCTCGATGCGATTGAAACTTTAATTTTCTTTCTTTTTTTTTTTTTTTTTTTAATTTCTAGTTTGAAAGTTGGAATCTTATAAGTTTTCGAGGTGCTTATGCTTCTTCCAATTTTTGTCGAAGATCCGATTCTACTTTCGATTACAGTTTCACCGTTTTGGAAAATAATATTTTTGAAACTTTAATTTGTCGGGATGAAAATGAACGATAAACGCGTAATTTTGACGGATCGATTGCATCGTTACAAAGCTTTATCAAACAAAATCCAATTTTCACGTGAATTTATTTAATATTAAAAACAGAAGTATATTTCTATATAATTCGATTGGGAATCATGATTTATCAAACACGATATTATTAATATTTCACTCGCACTTCCCACAAAATTGTTATTAACGATAAGAAAATGTAAATATAACAGGAAAAACTTATCGTTTGTAGGATGTTCAATATTCTTAAAGTATACAGAGCAAATTAACGTGGCGTCGCGACGTAGGTTGACAGAGTAATCAAAGCAAGTGGGCAAATCAGCCAGAATTCGATGGATTGGCACATGGAGATATCACGATTGTATTCTAGCTGACAATTGGAGAGCACGTAGAAGTGCGTCGTCGACATCGATTCGGATCTAATATCAGTCTCGCTTCGATCACGGGAACGTAATTTCCCGTAATAACACGATAATTTCCATTTTTTTCCCCCTCCTCTCTTATTGGATTGTCGAGATTGAAGTGGAATGGCAATAAAAAAAGGCACGACAATAAATTTTAATAAAAAACTTTCACGGAAAACGAAATCAAGGTCACCGCTTTCTCTCAAAAAATAATATATATTGTTCTTATTCAATATTTTATTTTATTATCGTAATATTGTTCATTTATATACAGTGATAATAATTCAAATAGTAATTTTCGAATTGGATTAGAAAAAAGATGTATATATCTTTTTTCGAATAAAATTTTTTTAAGAGCATTCTTATATCGTGGGGGAAAAAAATGGAAAATATTAATCATTGCGGAAATATCGTTTTAATAAAGAGAATTGAATCGATAAATCGCGTAAAATTGTCTTATGGATAAAAATATACAAGTGAAAACTAAAATATAAAAAATATTTGGGGAGGAAAAAACGATAGGATTTCAAATGTCAGAATAAAAAATTTTTCGTTATTTTAGGTTGATATATATAAATTATTGATAAATAATTTCTGTTTAAACAATTGTTTAATCGAAAAAAAGGACTATTATTTATTTAATAAACAAGGAACAAATTCTTTAAAAGACAAAAAAAATTACTATCTTTTTTATAAATTTTTCTGTTTAATAAATCGCAAAAATGGGAGAGTTGGTGCGCACGCCATGCACGTTCACCGATTATTTCCGCTTTTCAATTAAACTGTTTCGAGGGCTATTGTTGGAAAACTTGGAAATCGCTATAACGTAGAATTAAGAACAGCCAACATCCTGCCGTAAATTGGACAAACTTAAATTACTTTCCTGCTGTATTGAATCCCCGATTGACACACGGTTGATCCTAAAACGTAATAGATATATATATATATATACTTTCGAGAAACGAAACGAACAATTATACAAAAAAAATCATATCGTGCACTCCAAAACTTGTTCCAATTATTCGAACGGATAGAATCGATTCTAATCGAAAAATAAATTTTAAATAAAAAAAATATATATATATCGTCTTCATTCATCGTCAATTACTATTATACAATTCTGTTCTCGAAACAGATTTTGAAATGAAAAAAATTGTATCCCATCTCGTAACAAGCGAATTGTCACGAGTTAACGTTTTTTGAATTAAATTGCTGCACTTTTCACGCCACTTCAATTCCAGAAGTATCAGCGCGTGCATTTTTGTTACGTTAATTCCTGCCGTTGAACATATTTCGTATTGTCGCGCGCACGCACGTCGTGATTGTGTACGTGATCGTATCGATCACGAAGAAAGGAAAGTGATAAAAATAAATAGATAAAAAAGAAAAAAAGAAGGGGAATAAATAAACAAGAGAAGAAAGAATTTGATCGCGGTTGCGTTAAAACAGTCACGTAATACCGTGGCTAATGAGCCAACACGTTCAAGTTTTCATTATAACCGCAGAAATATTCGTTCCGTTCCCTTTTCATTTACGGGGAACGTTACTTTCGTTTCTTCCCTTTAACGAAAGTTGAAACATTATAATGAAACGAAAAAGAACGAAGTGGTCGGGTTTCGTGGAGAAGTTCAGTGAAAATTACGGTAACTCGTTCGTTTTCTTCCTCCTTTATTCTCTCTCTTTTCTTTCGTTTCTTTTTTTATCCTATTTCTCTTTCTTTCTCTCTCTTTTCTCTTTTTGTCGCGCTTGTTTCTTATTTTGATACGCAATCTCATTTTCCCTTCTCTCTCTTTCCTTTTTTTTTTTTTTTTTACACCCCCTTGCGAGAAAATTCCGGTGAAATTCATCTCTCCCGTCGATAAATTTAATTTTAGACGGGATTCCCCGACGCTGCTTGCAGTATCAATTATGTCCGCGAAATAGAAATGGGTTATGAATAAATTTGAATATCTACGATTTTTCTATTGCGTGAAAATATTAGAACGCATCCGTGTTTTGCATAATCCTTTTTTCTTTTTTCTTTTTAATTGGGATAATACGTACAAAAATGCAACGAACTTTGCATTCGTTGAAAGGATAGGAGTAAAATTTAGTCCCTTTCCGTTTGTGTTCAATTACGTGAATTTTATTTTAATCTTTATTGAGAACAATATTCTATTTTGGGATATATCGTTGTTTGGTTTTATGATAAAAAATTTAATGGCAGGTATGATCTGTCGTAATATATATAAATTACATTTATATTGGCTTCATTATGGTCGTATTTGGAATGCAATTAATTTTTTAAGTAAAGTGAAGATTTATTTTCGAGATGTTGATAATGAATGTGGATTCTGGATTAAAAATTAATCCAATTTTCAATTACCCTTGAAACTTGCAAGTTATTATTTATAATATTTAATATGTATTATACATAGATTCCTCTTTTTCTTCCATAATATTAAAAACGACACAAATTTTTATCAATTATTTATTTATGATAATGCGTTTTTACAAAATACTCACATTTATGCCTGCCAAATAAATGAACTATCTGGATAATGCAAGTAAATAGAGGAAAAAACGTACATCCTGTTGAACATTGTTATCCAATCAATCCATAAGAACCAAGTGAACAAATTAATAGCATCAAGTTCGATTGATAATTCATAGTAACGAAACAATAATTGATTTGGCCGGTCGAATGGTCGCCAAAGCGATTCAGATGATAGAAATTAATCAGATGATATTAATCAATGTTCATCGACTGTAATTAATTGTACGTATTTTATGAGTCCTATTGTTAGATCATGAAATTGGATCCGTCTTTAATTCCTATTAATATCTATTCAATTTTTATCCGAACCTTTCTCCGAAAAAAATGAACTAGTAAAATTATGGTAGATAGAGCGTATTGTTAAATATTTTTTTTTTTTATTTTTCATACGGAAATCATTTAATTAGAAAAAAGGTTTAAGCATATTTCCTCTTATATTTTTCTTACCTTAACCACCTTATCAAAAGCTCAAATTAGAATTTTAGTTTATTCACTAGATAGAGCTAGATCTCGAAAGTGTAGATAAACGTTTAACGAATGTATATTTTTCAAAATTGTTCAAAAGTTTCCCATAATAATACTTATGAAACCACCTTAACCAAATACATTCACTCTTCATGGTTTTATAACCGTACGATTTTACATGGAACAGCAATCTCTTTTCGCCATCTATAACATAAAAAATAATAATAATAATAATAATAATAAATTTTAATATACATCCAAAACCATATCGTTATTCATATCCGACCGCAGAGAACCGACTCCTGAACAATCTTCTGAGAAATCGTCTCGCCGCACGACGAGATTACATCCTCTTCTCTTCCCTTCCTTTTTGTTGCATCCCCTTACAAGTAGTCCCGTTTCCTTCATCACAAAGTGTGCTCACGCTCTCCCAACAACGCTCTCGCGGTGTCCAATATCGAGAGGGTACGGTTGCTACGGTTGGATACAGCGAAACGATCGGACGGACGTGGTTGTCGTCGTTATTAAGATTTCATGGCGCCTCATCCGGTAATACCAGCGGTCAGCCATAAGCAGTCGGTCCGCAACTTATATCGGCTGTAATTCATCTCGCCGCCGATAAATAACTCTAATGACAGTTGAATGGCGCGAGGAAGGCGGGAATCAACAGGGGAGGCTCAGGTTGCTGAGGAACTTCGCCTTTTACACATCGAACGGCGTTCGATCGAGTCCTGAAACTTACCCACGAATCAATACGTAACTCTGGCGTTTTCACATCTATGGATCGATTAACCGTGCTGATTTAGAGAAATTTGGTTATTCTAGAAATTCTAGAAACGATCCACGTTTCCATCGGTTGTGGAAATATCCTTACTCTTTTTCTTGGTGCGCTTGGACAGGTTGTTGTAGTACGATGTTGTTCGAACGCTCGGACATAAATGGTATTTTATCTGGTTATTTATTTGTCGTAAACTAGGTGTGGTCGTGGACACGATCGAACGATCTTTTCATACGGTGGAATCCCCGTTTTCGTATCAGGGGCAACGGTTGAATCGCGCTGCGAATCGCGTTCTTCGCGTTACGCGTGAATAGTGATGATTTTATTAACGCGTGCTTCTCGAGAGACAGACTCTTGGCTCTAATCTGTAGAATGTCTGTCCGAGAATGTGCGATATTTGATCTTAAATTGATCTATTGGTTAAAATTAATTTGTTGATTGGGCTATCTCGCGTTATTGGGCTCACTCGATTTAAGATTAAATTATTGATTCATCTTCGTTTGATGGGATAACTTGGAATTGTAAAAAAGAAAAAAAAAGTATTTTTGGAGAAAAACTCAGAAACGATTGTTAAAGTTACGCGTTATCTGTGTCACGTGCACGACATCGAGATATTAACCAAGTGTGACGCCTACACTTCCGTTATCAATTACTGCTTTTACGTGTCCGGGACACAACGGGGCGGCACGTCATTCATGTGATCATAAACTCACCCCTACGAAGGGGTAACGGCATGTGTAACAACAGCAATAATGGTAGTTCAATCTTCCGAGCAATGACTTCGAATTATTTCACATCGATACTGAATGTCAATCGATACTAAATGGATACTCGACGCGATGAGGCCGGCGGCTTTTCTTCCACCTTCGAGTAAAAAGTGTTTTCTCCTATGGAAAACGGGGAAAAGAAAGTTTTTAGAAGAAAGTTTTGCTTTAGCGCGGATTATTTCTAATTGAGAATCTTCTACGAATATCTTTGTAAAGTTGAAACTTCATTCTATGAAAAAAGGGCATTAAAGACATTATGTAATTCGTAAGGATGAGATATCCGAGTTATTTTTCTGTTTCTTTTCTCCCCCCTCCCTCTCCTTTCTTTCTTTATCGAGCTATCTTGGATAATATTGAGAGGAAGAAATGGAAAAGGAAATATTTTATACAAACCTCGATAAAGATGCATTAAAATTTTTTAATTATTAATGTACGAAATATTTGAAGTATAATTTAAAGATATATTTAAAGATATATTATTAAAGATATATTTTTTTATTATATATTATTATATATATGTGGAAAAAATTTATCTGCAATAAAATTAAATATATTTAAAAGTTCTTTTCATAAATATAGCGAATTTATAAAAAATGGTATGATTGATGTGCACGCGAATAAAATGTGTTAAAATCCAACAGTTTTTGCTTGCCGGAATAACGAGCCATCAAGAAAACCACTAAAATACGAGGAAGACAGCTGACCGAGCAGGTTGCTGCGAGAAAGCGAATAATTATGAAAATAACAGGTCGAAGAATCGAAAATGAGGATGAAGGCCATTACTGCGCGGTAAGTGAAGCATCTTGTAAACATTTTAATCTTATAATCTCAAATATAACCTTCAAATGATTTTCAATTTCGCATCGAACACTGTTCCCAATTACGTACAATATAATATATCTTTGTATATAAATTCGAATTTCATTTCGTACAGAATATACATCACGATACAAGGCACAAATTTACAATTTATCAATCAAATCAAAAAAATCGCCATTCACCTCACTCGATTTAACTCACCCGATCTCAAACTTTCGAACTCTTCGCTATTTCTTTAACACCTCGCGTATATTTCACCGAAACGGAATCTATCCCTGTCACCTGCGATCTACGTTTCCTCTCCTCGTAAAACCCTCCAAATCTGAAACTCGACCTCGCAACCGAATAAGAAACGAGCCGTTCGCCGCCATATTTTGATCGTGTTTTGATCGTGTTTTGATCGTATCCGCTCACACGAGTGACCAGCACACGATGATCAGACCACACGATCCGCGAATCACTCGATTTCCTTTTATTTCGACCACTATACCCGACCACCCGTTATCACGGAATGGAACAAGAGTAACGAGACCTCGTCCTCGTAACGTCGCACACGACATCGAACGCGACTCGCCTTCCTGGAGGCACTAATTAATTGTGGTATCATCACGCGACTCGCGTTATTGTACGCACATGCGCGTACGCGCGTGGAACCAGCTCCTCGGCTCGAGGAGCTCTACGACATATCGTGCTTAACGAAGGTTGACCCGATCGCTCGCGGATTAGAAGCGAGTTCGAGAACCTGTGTCGAGAACCTTTTTTTCTTTTTTTTTGTTTTGTTTTTAAGGCAAACCGGAATTCCTGTAAATAAGTTTCTATAACTTTCATCTCTGTTTACGATTACCGGGGGCAGCACCACGTGGCTGTGCACGTGTGCATCGTTTTTCAAAGCGTATTACCACAACTAATTGAAAGCGGAATAAATGAATTGGAACGGTGCTGATTGTGCGTAATCGATATAATATATATACGATATATATATCGGTGCGTTTAAATAATTTAATACGCGAGATTTATGCGTTTATGGAATTTTTATTTCTAATGGTCAAGGAATATTTTTGTAAAATATTTTTAGTTTTGGATTAAAAGCAATAATTTTTAATTATCCTTTTTTATCGATTCTTGTATTGTTCGTAGCTTGCCGATTACGTTTCTATCTTTAATCTACGGAATAAATCGTGACTCGAATAACGTTACGTTCTCCGCTCGTCCGACCGCGAATTCCAACTGACTCATTCTTTATCGCATTCTATTATATTTATTGCATCATAAAATCGACGGACCCTTATCTTTCATGAATATTACTTCACGCGATAAAAAAATTACATGAAATTTCCTCCAAGAATCGTACGAACTACACGATACATTTGGTCAACTATCGACCAAATTTACATAATATAAAAATCACCAACATTACATAGAAAATATGCAAAACCTATAGAAGGAAAATCACCCATCGTGTGTAACGACGATAGTCACGATTCATTAAATGATAATACGCTTATCGGATTTAATCTGAGTTTGTGGCAACGCTTCATAGATTTTATACAAGGTGTATCTCCCTGTTGATAAAGTTGGATTTTCTTTTTTTTTTTTTTTTTTTTTTAAATCGCCACGACACGATCGTCCAACTTTATCTTCGAACGCGTTCATTCTCGCCTCGCGTAGGATTTTGCGATAAAACTCGCGTGCCTATCGCGTAATTCCCGTAAAAATCACCGACACGGAAGTGACGAATCGTGATCCTGGCCGGCGTAGAGTATCCTCCTCTCGCCTCGGTCCCAGATCGAGAATAAATCCGATTGCGTAAACCGTGTGAGAGCCGTGTTTACTTTTATTCCATCGGGTATATTTCCACCCCCTACCCCCTCCTTCTCCTCCTATTCGGTTGAAATTAACTTTCAGCTTTTTTCCTGCACGCGACAGCCTTTGCTCGTTCGTCATGTTTTCGATACGACACGCTTGACGATACTTAAGGGAGGCCCCCGACTCGAGACCCGGCAATCCGATAAACTTTCGCGGAAAGGAGGAAGCCAGTAGTTGTTGCACTCGTGCAACGTTGGTTAGAGAGAGGCGTCCCGTGTCTCGGAAAAACTTTCAGCAAAATCGATGGAAGTGACTGTTCCATTCCATTTTTTTTTTTTTTTTTTTTTTTTTTTCAAACTTCGAGCGATTCGAGCGTCCGATACTTTGCAGCTTCCTGGTTCGACAAGGTGGTTTTTGGTTTTTGGTTTTGGAGAAAAATGACAGATGATTTTTATTTTAATATCCGACTGTTCGTGTAAATTGTAAATTTCCTAAATTCATCTTTTAGAGATTGGAGTTGATATTTTTTTTTTTTTCTTAATTTTGTTGCGATTGATTGATTTGATCGTTTAAATTATTAAAGCGAGATAGAAATTTTAATTACATCGGATCGCGTTTCTTGAATTTAATAATTGGAAGATATTCTTGGTTCTTCTCGTTTGGGATCTGGGATTCTTGGAGTCCTTCGCATTCTCGCTGACAATCTTTAATGTCTAAAACTTCTTAGGATTTTGTTCATATCGATTTTGCACAATTCCAATAAATCTGAATCATAAGTTTAACGTAAGATTTCACAGATCTATGATTCACGTTTCGATGGAAATCTAAAATTATCCTTATAACGGCTTTCATGAATCTTGTGAATCATCTCTATTCATTCGCTCGTATAATATTATCTAAACTATCGCTATTTACATAAGCGAGAATAAAAACCTACTTTGATTAAAATTTTACGCACAAAACTCGCAAATTTCTCGAACAAATTCGATTATATTAGAAAAAAAAAAAGTCCTTTTCGTTCCCAACCAAAAATGAATTAATTAAAATTACCTGTCCAAATCACCATCGTATCCATCAAGCGGTGAAATCACGGCTGTGAAAACCAGTAACGCAAACCAGAGGGCAAGTAAAGTCGTAGGACACGATGGAGACCGTGATAAGGAACTGGAGGAAGCTCCGGAATCGAGGATCGGGGAAGAAAGAGGTTCTTCCTCGAGATAGATCGTGGAAGTCGGTCTTCGGCCTTATTACATCGTAAATTCCCTCTTAGTGATGGATAACATTAACCCATCGCCGACGACAAATTACTTAAACCCGGCCGAGATAGGGCCCAACCTCTGGAAACCTCTTTCGATGTGGACCAGTAAAACTCGAATCGATCCTCCCACACGAGGGACGATGGGCTTCCGAAAGTCTGTCTCGTTTGAGAGGAAGTTTAAGGGGAAATTCTTCTGGTGTGGAATAGCACCGACACTTTGTCTTCTTAACCGAGAGAACAGTCTATTAATCAAGGTATATATATATATACGCAACGTTTAAGACACGAGACATTTTTTGTTGAAAGTTGTAGAATGCCTTGAGCGCGGGTAAAGGGAAGATGAATCGTTACCGGTTTTAAGGATTTCTTCCGGGAAATTTTGTGCTGGATAGCGTGTCTTCCGATCGTTCTACGAATCTTGATAATTTCTTTCGTTTCGCTTTCGGTTTATCTAACGTTTTATTTTGAATTTATGAGAATATTTTTCTTGCGTGTTTCTACGTATGAATTCAAAGTTCTTGTGTTTATGGATGTTTAACGAAGAATTGTTGAAGAATGAAGTTGAATTGCAAGAGGATAAACAGATATTTTATTTTGAATTTATGAGAATATTTTTCTTGCGTATTTCTACGTATGAATTCAAAGTTCTTGTGTTTATGGATGTTTAACGAAGAATTGTTGAAGAATGAAGTTGAATTGCAAGAGGATAAAAACAGATAAAATTATTAAACGTCAAACGTTTTTATCGTTTTGTATCTTCCAAGATTTGAATCATACTTAATACGATGGATGTTTAATGTACACGAGATAATCTCTATCAATTGTCAATCTTAATTGTAAAGTGTGTTAAGAACGTTCAATTGCTTGATACCGATAGAATCTCATGACATTTCAATTTCTTTTCTCTTTTATCTCGTCACTTTGTCTTTCAACTTCTAACACGATTGATTTAGTTATTTTTACTTGGATTTTCTTCTCAGAACTTCTCTTGATACGTATCTATTCACTTTCTCATATGAAGTTAATATCATCACATACGTGAATATTATTCTTCTTCAATTCACAACATTCATTTCACAATGGAAACTCTAAATTTAATAATTATTATCAAAAATACAGTACTGTAACAAACATTTTATATTTTGTAACCTTACGTTGAATACGAGTTTCCTTTTTTTTTTTATTTCATCTCTAGATCGTAAAACGATCAATAACTTAGATTCTTCTCTAACTCTGTCACTGAAAACTAATGAATCGGAGATGAACACGCGATTAACGGTTAATACTGGTAACATTAATATCTTAAGACGTTGAATTCTTCATGGTAATTATAGCAAAGCTATTTTGATAAAATTTACAAGATTCTCGTCTTAAGATACGGTCCATGGACACACAGGAATCTTACAAATTACCATTTGCCATTCTCGTGACATTGCACAAAGGCAATTAAGTGTTTCGTACGATTTCTAGTGTAAATTTTACGCGTCGTCTTTTTTCGTTTCAAATTTCTAAAAAGCAAATGTCGCTCTGACGATACACGTTTCACGGGAATGATGTTACTTTGCGTATCTACGCGATACAGCTGGTGGAAAGAACATGGCGACTGGATTATTTGTTGGCGGTATATAAGCCGGAACTTTACCAATTTTACGACGATAGTGGAACTTTTCAAGTTTATTCTGAAGCGAGGTATTTTCCTCTTGGATTTAATAGGCATTGAATTGAATTAAATAAGGTTGAAAATTTTGAATATTAACAATAACATTGAATATAACATTGAATTTACATTACAATCAAGTTGAGTCAGTTGCGATTTATATCTGAATTGCAGATGCTAAATTTTATTTACATCGTCATCGTAAATTTTATTTACTACGTGGCCATCAAAAGTGAAAAAGCTTTAAATAAAGCATGGATGATTAAAATAGTAAATTTTTCACCGATTAAGCGATCAATTTTAAAAATAATCGGATCAATGAGATATATATTCTTAGATATATCGTTTTTTCTAGATCTTTATTATACAAAATTAATAAAATATAAAAATTATTCGATACCTAGGTAAGATTCACAAAAAAAAAAAAAAAGAAAGGAAAGAATTCGATGATGGTATAAATATCCTAATTAATAACATCGCGATACGAAGATGATGTCCTTTTAATTTGTATCTATCGACGATTGCCGGGGATGAAAAAGAGAGACTGATATCTTGACACGTAATCACGATGATTTATCATCGCTGAATCTTTAAAGGGCCAGTTTAACGATGCTGACCGGCTCATTAGAGCCGTATTTTTTTACGATTCGAGTCGTAGATAAAATACACGTGGTTGCAAGGAGTGTTGTACGTACATACGTACGTACACCCGAAACTGAAACACATGTTGCTGTATCCTCGTTAAATCGCGTGACGCATGAAAATTTTTCGAATTAATCTTTCGAGAATTTCATTACTGCCATGAAAAGGCATTTAACCGTACAGTTATGACGATGTGACAAGCTACGACGATCTTTGCAAGCTACTGTGCTTACTGCCGTAATTCCGAATGGAAACAAATTTGTATGTTTGCCTTTGTACTAATTCTATTGTACAAATAATAACAACTCGAGCAATTTTCTTTCGTTAACCGGGTTATTATTAAACGAACGACGTGTATGGTAGTTACGTTTTATTATTCTGGAGCATCCGGTTAAAATGGTATGTCACTTAAACGATTAGGTTTTTCGTTTCGGTTTAAATTGTTAAAGAAAATTTATTTATTTTCGAAACCAAGATCAAAGAGCTGTGAGAGTTTGAAAAAAAAAGAAAAATGTCAAATGTAATACGTTAATAACGATAATTTTGCTTAACATGTACGTTAGATACGTTTTCGATCGAATTAAATTATAAGAATATAAATTTAAAATCTAATCGGCTAATCGTGTTTATCGTTTCCGATTTTTGATAAATTAATCATTTAGATGTATTTCTTGTACGTTCGAATATTAGAATTTTATTATCAATGATCTCCACCTCTGATTTAATTACAAATAGATAGATCCTTTATGCTTGCTCCGATAATCATAGATATAATATTGTTGTAATCCGGATTTAACATGATCGATAATAACCGTGACTCGCCTAATCCGTGAATTATCGACATCTTGTGTCAAAAGTGTATTTATCATATGGTTATTTCGAATGAAATAAGAGTTATTTGCATACAAATGCAGTGAATGGTAGCTATTTTTTAATAATATTAATAAGATAAAATTTGAAATAATCGATAAAGCGAAATTATTAAAATATATATTTTTTTAAATTTATACAAAATTTCAATTTAAAAGTCAATGTTTAAAAATCTTTATAATTTTTTTTTAACAAAATAGAGATCTTTCACGCTTCGCCTTCATTACTTTCGTCACGTTGAATTTCAAACTTGATATTTGTCAGACAAGGGAAAGGTATCAAATAACAAAATTAAACGAAGAAAAGTCCCATTATTCTTTCGCCATTGTAATTACGTTTACAGATATAATGTTAATGGAAAACAGAGTTAAAATCGAATCCATCCACAATCCTCTTTTCCAAATATTATCTGAATAAAGTTTTGCATAATAAAGAATATAACGATTGTCCTTGCATTTCTGCAAAATAAATCCAATTCATAAATGTTACAATGAGAAAATTCGGCGCAACACTTCCGCGTTTAATTTTTTGTTCAACGTGTGCTCGGTAAATGCATTTGACAACGGACATTCGCATTTTACAGAAATACAATTGACGAAACATTTAATATCGAAAACTGACTGCATGTATGTATCATAGATTAACGTTATATGTTCGAAAGTGAACATTGACCTTGTCAATTTGCGAATTTTTTTCCGTTTAAACGCTGTACAATGAACGATATTAAAATCGAAATCAAAATGTGGATGAGAAATAAAAAAAAATTTTGACGTACGATTGATATTTTTTTTTATTTATTTCTATCAATATTAATTAACTAATATCGATAAAGATGCTTAAAATTTTCCAGAACAGCTATAAAAATATTTTTAATACACCCTAGTCTTTGGTTCTTATATGTAAATTATTCATAAACGTTGAACGAACTCTTCTCAAAATAATATTATCAGTATATCAGCGAACTTATACATAACAAATAAATAGTCTTTAAAACTTGAATTTCCTTCTTGCATCCTCGAACGATAAAACTTTCCCTTACCATCTGCTATCTTTAAAACGCGGGAAACTTTGGCGAGATTTATACTTGAAATATTATTCTTCGCATAAGTTTACTTCATAATGGTTGAAGGGATTATTAAAAGCGGTTTACGAGAACTTTTTCATTTTTCCACAGATTACCCGATCCTTGTTTCAATTAGCCCGCGATATAAAAATTTTCGTACACGTCTGGTCACGCGTACCACACGTACCAGCTTTAATTACCCGTAATAAAGATTTTTCAAACGGACGTGCCACCGTGGAGAAACACAACATCGCATATTTCCTCCAATATTTTACGACGGTTTCATTGTTGAAACAGTTTACTTTTTTACGATACATCTCTTTTACGAATGCAAATAATCCTTGCGTTTAACGCGACGCACGTGATGCTTCGGGCTAATAACTCGCAATAATACGCGCCGCTGAAAACACGACACGTATTGCGACAACCTTTTTAATGTAATGATCGAGCACCACGTTTCTCGAATCTAGAAATCAATTTTTTCAATTCCGCTTGATTTTTCGTGTGCTGTTCGACGATCGTTTCCAATCCATATAGATTTTAATCATATTAAATCATACCCGTGAAACACTCGTTTATCATCCAGATACTGGCTCGAACTGGATCGCCGAAACAATTCCGTTTCATCTTTGTCCAGCGCGTCGTTTCTTCTCCAATTCCGTTCCCGTCAATGTTGCCGCCAGTAACAGAGGCTCATCGTCGCCGTTTCCTATCTATCGTTTCAATATATCTACACGTGGAAGTACGGGACGAGGCACGCAACTAAGGGACATTTGTTCCATAAAACGAGATTCCCTAACACAACGTCAGATGTCGCTTCGCGGGGAACGTTAATTATACCCGCGCGCCATACAGATGTCGTTGGCGCTCGACTCGAGGCTATTCCCACGAATGTAATGGAGGGAGAGATTTCTGCGTGTGAAAAGACGTTCCGTCCTTTGGAACGAGGACACTGATAGGAACGAAGAAGAAGAAGAAAAAGAGAAGGAGAAGGAGTTGGAAGCTCTCGATCTCGTTAGGAGTGAGCGTTCGAACGCGACCGTTCATTTGCTACGGCAGATCGGCCCTGATAAGTGTGGTGGGCCAGCCGCAGCGTCATATCTCGCGAAAGTTCGATAACGATCTTTTCCTGCAGCCATGCACTTCGATACAATGCAAACTTAATTAAATAGAACGCTGTCGTCGCCGTTCTCTCCGACCCACTCTTCTCTCCGCCTCCACACGGAATCTCCTCTAACAAAAAGCGAATGGATTTCGCACGGGGAGGAACACAATACTGGGTGGCGCGAGAAGATAGCGCTTAGTATCAGGTGGAATCGCGTTTCCGTTTCAGAAACTGGCGACACACTTGTTTGAAATTGGAAATGGTACGGCAATTTATATAAGCGTCTCGACGCCATCTTCTTCTTCTTCTTCTTCTTCCTCAACTTGCTGCAAATGATACGCTGTTATAACGACTCTATGGATCGTGTTGTGTGTTCTTCGACGCGAACAGTTGTTTAAGATGTCTTTTATAGGCGAGGAAATTTCTTTTAGGAAATTTCAACGATATACAAAGTAAACAGTCTCATAAATCTAACGATCAACCGCATACTCATAAAATTCGATCCAAAAATTTCTCATAATTAGAGAGAGGCAAAAATAGCCTCGATAGAGACGATATATCGTGTAGCGTATCATAGGTATTCAGAGGAGGTTTCGAGTTTCGATGAAACAACAACGTTTCCGTGACAATTAATCGTGGACGAAATGGCAGAGAGCAGAGGGCGCAAGAAAGACCGACTGGGAGAACATCTTGACACAGCCTCGGAGGCACGTCGCGCGCGGCCACTCGATTCATACGTGGTTCACAGAGCCTGTTAATTACCGGTGACCAAGCGGCATCGAGTGGCTAACCGTTATGCTCGCTCCTCCCTGAATTGCGAGTTCGATGCAAATCACTCGTGCCTCGTCGTCTTGCCGGCACGAATTCAGCACAATTCCGTGGCGAGGAGAACGTCTGACGCTGTTCTCTACAGTCGCCATCGGTGGTTGCTGCCACCACGTTGATGAATCGATGCGAGAGAAGATTGTAAATCAAGTCTCTCTCTCTCTCTCTCTCTGAAGATTAAGGTGAGAGATGACGTTGGATGACGTCGAGATTTTGTATTTGCGGTAGTTCGTCAGGAATATATTAGTTTCGAAAGTTGGATAGTTTAGAGAGACGGTGGCTTAAATATTCTTTTCCATAAATAATATATTTTCTGATCTTCATTTATTTATTCGATGTCTCACGTATGGATTAACCATTAATTATTTATAATATCTAGCTTAATACAATGGTAAATATGCAGCTCGTGACCTCTGATTCGAAACTTCGAGTTCGAACCAAAGCTGAAACTCTTGGTCCTTTGATTGTTGCACGGATTCGACCCGCATTGGATGCGATGTTCAAACTATGGGTGGGTGGAGAGTTGCAACTGATAGGATATTATTGTTTGTGTTTGGGCAGAGTTGCAAATATAATACACAGTCGCGAAATTGTGGAATATTGGAACGAGTTTAAATATTCGATTAAAGATTAAAGAGATCGAGAATCAAAAGGGTTAATGATTTTAAGAGATATTAGGGGATCGATATAAATGCATCGATTAAACCGTACACCCCTTTACGCGTATTTAATTTGCATGCAATTTTTGCATAGGTTAAATCGTATATTCCTCTCTGTATGCATAATTTCGCATCAATCAGACCGCTTATTTTTTTCTTTCTTTCCTATTTATATAATCTTCCGCGTGTTTCTTTTTCGTATGCATAATTTAGCCTGTGACTTGCTGATCTTTGCAATCGATAGGATAGCCCCCAAGATACACGTATAAGTAAACAAATGTAAATTTGAAAGGGTTCTCCGATGTCCAAGAAACCTCCCCTCATAATACTGAAACATCTCGGGTTACCAGTTTGAAGAGGGATTATGGAGGATCAGAATCTAACCTTCTGCTATAAACCGTAAGATACCCTGCTCCTGTGCAATTAAATCCGCGGATCGATACTCGGGCCCGGCCGAGCCCGGAAAATAATTTCTCACCGGTAAAACGATCTGATTCGGTGACTGGTTCGACGTTCTGACGAGGGTGGAACGTGTGTACAAACTTCAGCTTTGAATTTCACTTAGGCTCCCTTAGCGCGTGGAACCTTGAATGAATATTTAAGGATTTAAATATTTTGGCAAATTTTTCTATATCTTCTTGAAATAAAAAGAAAAAATAAAAGAATTAGTTACGTGATTACATCTTCATTCCTTGATATATATTTTTTAACGTTCATCAATATTATCCAACGATTTCCATCTTTTAATTAATTCTCGAGTATTTTTCAATCTGGATTCATCCAACGATTGTTCTTTCTTCCAACATCACAGAAAATGGTTCAACCATTGTTCGACGATCCTGTTTTTCGATTGCGTTTCACGATGGATGTTATTGGTCCACGTGGAATAGATCCACGGATTACCGAGTCAAAATTATAATGGAACAGGTGGCGGCCGGTTCACCTTGAACACCCGTATCCCAACTATTCGTTTCGACCAAAAATCGACGAAAAAGAACTTGGCTTCGACTTTACTCCATACGCAATCTTCTCCAAGCGGGTATGATTTTCGATGTTACGGTTTCCACGCACCTGCAATCTTCCGCCCATTTTCGCCAATGATAGATATTTACGAAAAACACGTAATAACTCTGACACGTAAACTTATTCGTTGATGGATCATCCATCCACGAGTTGTTATACGGTAGAACGTGAGAAAGAATTAAATATAACGTTAACGTAGAAATATTCTGATGCTTTATCGAGCTCGCTTTAAATAACATTTTTCATGTTTTTAATAACATTTTTCATATTGTCGCGTATAACAAAAAAACGATAGAATCGATGAAGACAAAGCAAAAATAAGAGTGTCTTGAATGAACCGAAATTCGCGGTGTCAACGAAGACGCATCAAAATTAAAGAAATTATGAAAATGATACGAAGGAAAGAAAAGAAGACGGAATATATAAAACAAAGAGAAACGTATTTTCACCAAGGAAGAAGAGTAAAGGAAGATGCGGTTAGACAAATTTAATTTTAAATTTTCCATTGCATCTCTGCAACTTTTTTTGCTTCTGCGAAACAGAAGAACGTTGCACACGTTGTCCAAAATTATTCCAAAGATTTTTTCTACTCTTGTCAATAATTCCATCATCAATTTTTTTCTTTTTTTGTTGGTCATTAGAACCGACTCAAAATCATCTTTTATGGTTCAGCATTATTCCATCTTCGAGTTTCCATTCGTCTTGTTCGATATTCGAGAATTTCGTTCTAGCAGGGATCGTGTCAGCGATCATCGAGATACGTAGGCTTAAGGGTAATTAAAAAATGTGCAGCGGGCAAAATAGCAGTGGGGTACAAATAACATCGTGTGGTTCTTCGAATTTCACCAAGGAGGCTGGGGGATATCCCTTCACGCGAGGTTTCGAAGATAATCGTCTTACTCTGCGAGGGAACGTGTCCTCAAGATAAGAGGATCTTCTTGCATGCAGTTGGATTAGGTGGCTCCAGAAGCGGCAAATCTCGGCATTATGGAAACCCAAGATGCTATAATTTCCATTGGGCGTTCCTCCTCTCTCTAAATCATATTCCATAAACGCGATAACTAGTCGAAACGAGAGGAGAGACTCTTTAAAAATTTTGATTGGAAAATAACGCTTTTTTAACAAATTTCGGATTTAAATTTTAAATTTAATAAAAAAAATTGGAAATTTTTAATTATATTTAAAAGATTTATTTCAATCGTTTTTCTTCTTATGTTGAGGAATATAGAATTCAATTTTAAGAAGTAAATTATTGAAAAATGGATAAAATTTTAATGTTTAACCAGAGGAAAGTTAAAAATAACGATTTATTAAATTCATTATATTTAAAATTTCAAGATAATTGGAATAAAAATTGCAATTAAAAAGAAGAAAAAGACATTTAGAATCCTAAGAAAAAAAAAAATCTGACAAAAATATTTACCATCTAAGAGGTAATTTTTTCGATACGTAACGTATCGGCGATCACGTTACATCAACCTCGTAAAAATCAAGATAAAACGCCGAGCCTGATATCTTTAACGCGAAAATATCGGACGGTACATCGACATAAAATTTGTTTCGTGTCATCCGAGGGCCGTTAAGAAGACAAAATTGCGAGAATCTGATGAGTGGGCAACACGTTCCAATTTCTCGACACCCCGATTTCCCGCACTTTAGGATCGTTAACCAGGCCAAATTAGTCCAATATAAATTCCGGAAAATGAATATAACGATCGAACGAGGGAATATATTGGACGAGAGGCAAATTTATATATATATCGATCATTATTTTCGATCTCCTTCTTCCCTTCGGTTCCGCATAAATTACCCTCTCCCTCCCTCCCCATAAATCGACCGATCACGCGTCGATCCCTCTCCCTCCCCCAGCGAACAAGAACAACAACAGCAACAACGTTTTACACGGAATTAATTTCTCTTCTCATTCGAGAGAAGAAAATACACTCTCTGATGAAGTAATAACGAAAGTAGGACGGACCCGTGTTGATACGAGCCGTGGACCACGGTTTCCATGCAAATCAGTTACCAACTTGCCAACTTTCGCGTGCTAATAGTTGTACCTTTGCCACCTACTAATTATGGAAATTTCGTCCACGGTTGTTACATGTGCGTACCTCGTTTCATTCTTTTCGAACGATCCATTCGAAGGCACGGGATTACAGGTATTACACACACGCTTTTACAACGCGTCCCTACAAACTTTCCCCACTCCACCTCGTCTTCACCCACTCGAGCGACTTTTTGTTCTACAACGTTCATATATCGTACGAGTCGCGATTATTGCCAGCAGGGGGAGGGGAGAGAGGGAGATTTCGACAAGGAAAATTGCTAATAATAGTTATGAATGCCTCCGTGGCACGGCTATGTAGCCAATAACTCGAGAGATTCGATTCGATTATATTATATATATATATATATATATATATATATATATATATATAATGCTTAGAAGATATCTATCGTGAACGAATGTGTTTCGCTTTCGTAATTGCCGTGGAATTTGGAGTGAAAAATTTTCGAACATCGAGCGCATCATCTTTCACGATAATAAATTCAAACGAGCAATGTATCGAAATCACTCGAACACTTTAGTGACAAGAAATTAAGAATTTTTCAGAAACTGAAGAAAACAAGGATTTGGAAGGATTTCTTTTATACTCGAGGATGAATAATCGTATAATCGCGCCAAGGGATCCGTCGTTTCGTCGAAAATGGCGGCGGTCACTCGAAGGAAGTCACTGTTTCCACCGATTGAAGATACAATGCCGCGTTGCAATGTCGTGGAAGTAAGCATGGCCGAGTAAACTTCGTATAATATTACCGTAAAACACCCGTTACCTGTTCACCACCGACTTCCACGTCCATTAAATCATGAAGGCACCATACGATACACACAATCGTGTCGCTGCATTATCGCTGCTACTATTTGTATCCGTTTAGACGAGAAAATTGCTTCGATTACCAGGATTCGACTCACGATTCGGCCTGGCCCCGGTGACGGAGGACGTTTTATCGGTAATAATGCCTCCCGGTTTTATAGTGACACGCTGTTTTATACTTTTCGTGACTCGTAAATTTCAGCAACGGCTTTATCGTTTAATATCGCTTCGTGAATCTTGTGGGAGAGAAAGAGAGAGACGCGAGCCATCCTGTCCCCTCGCCTGTTCAGGTAATTTATCAACCGAGGAGAGGTTAAACAGTTCGAAGCAGTTCGAGGATTTCGTGTATCGAGCGCGGACAAATGGAGGAAGGAGGGAGAAAGGGAGGGGTTTTAAGTGTCGAGCTACTGTTTTCTTAGATGATTTATTGGACTGATTTAGAAAAATCCAAATCTTTGATTATATTAAAGAATTAAATTAATTATTAATTATTAATTATTCTAATATTAAATTAAATTAAATATTAGAATTAAAGTATTGTTTTAATAAATTTGTTAAGATAGAACGATTAAATTTTTTCTCTGTATCAAAATAAAAATCGGCACTTTCTAAATTTCTAAAAAAAGAAATCTTTAAATCTTCCTCTTCCTCTTCTTAAAAGTCTTAAAAATATTAATAATTTGAATTCTTAATTACTCATCACAAATACAAGCTTCATTTCGAGATAAACACATATTCTATTCTCGATCAATCGAGCAACTATCAAGTATCGAAACCGATTCGTATATACATCAATGAAAACGGAAAGCAGCCTACCTCTCCTATCCCGCCAACAAAGGCTGGAAGAATGAATGAACCGCGAAAGCAGAATTTCCAAGTTGGTCCAAGCTCGGCCAGACCTGATACCGATAACTAGTACGAGGCGAAATATAGCGAATGGCGAATGGAGAGGATGGAGACGCTTATATAAAGAGAGGGAGAGAGAGAGAGAGACTCCTATAGGCGGGAAGAATAAGGGACAGAGATAGGATGGAGCAGTGGGGTGCTCCTCTGTGGGTGGAAAAATGCGGAGCCCGTGCAATTACAGCGTCTTTGCCTCGGCCGAAGATCGTACGGGTTATCAGCCACGTGTGTGGCAATAGCCGAGGGCCCCTATCGCCCGTGTCCTACGCTATATTTCTTTTGTGCCGGCAATCTATGGAAACGAGGGGATCACAATGGGTGCTTGAAAGTAATTCTAATAGGGCCCGCGATAGGCCGGGACCGTTCAAGGCTTAATCTACGGCTGCGGAAACTTAGTCACGCGTACTTACGTAGATACGTAGTAACACTTATGTATGCGATGCAACGGTAGAATTATTTCGTGGATGTGTAAGCCAAGGTACGTTGTGTAATTCACTTGATCCCCTCCTTGATGTTTGTTATGTTCTGATTAGGGGATAATGTTATTCATCTTTCCTCCTCGACGAAAGTTGAAATTAAAATTTCTTTTATCGAAATAATAATTCGTTCGAATTATTAATAATTCCTCGTGAAAGTTTATCGTATTTTAAATATGGAGCTATAGATTCGCGTTCATCTTCCCTTTTGATTAAAGTTGAAATTAAAATTTCTTTTCCTCGCGTTTTATTAAATATTTCGTTCGAATCGTGAAATCGAACGTGAAAGTTACGTTCTTTTTTTTTTTTTTTTTTATTGTATTTTAAATATGGATATCTTGAAATCGTTTCCCAAGTATTGCCTTGTATCGGCAACGTGTTGTTCTCTTATCGAATGAAAATTCCAAATTCTTTTGCGCTGACCACTAACGTGTACAAAGGAAGTAAATTTAAATTCCAACAAATTGAACCGAAATCGACTTGGTTACAACTTCAAAGGGGAAATTTATCTATGTATAACAGGCGTGTGATGCCGCTTTGTAGTAAAACATTGCGCAAGAAAACCGATCCTGAAAGCCTTGCGCTGTTTCCAACCGGACCCCAGCAATTGAACCCCGCGACGACGACGACGACGACGACGACTACGACGACGACGATTTGAATTCGATTGTTACTCCTTCGATATGTCTTCGACGCTAGTACACGGTCCAGGTTCGATTGTACTTTGTTTGCTTGTTCCCTTGTATCCAGAGCACACGAGCTAATGTATTCTGAAAGCAATCATTGCGGTGCCTTGTTGTATGTAAATCGCCGCCCCTGACGGAGATAGATTGTTTGAGACAGTTTACTACGCCGTCATCGTTCCAAAATAGATCCTCCTCTTATCGAATTCTTTGTATTATCTATGTTTATTTACATCGTGTCGAAGCTGATTCGAGCTTCGTAACAAATTCCCTTTAAAGGAAGGATATTTATTTTCTATCCTATCGTTTTGAACGTTATATTTAATTGATGAGAAAAATAGAAAATTTTAGGGGGTATCTTTATACCCAAGATCATTAATAAAAATAGATCGTATACAGAAAATTACGTTTGTTTCGGAAAAGAAAAATTGTATCGAAGATATTTCTTTATTTTTCGAGAAAAGACTCGAAAACAAAGCTGTCACACTTTTATGATCGACATTATCACGATGATTGGTTCACGAATTTATCTCGAATAGCGCGTATCGACCAAATATTCTTTTTTAATCTCACTCGACATCCAAGATAAGAGAATCCAAAAAATTAAAATTTCAAATATACCAAAGAATCTTGCTCAACTTCTTAATTTATAATAATAACAACTCCAATTCTTCATTTTTATCCATCTTGCATAAATGTTCCTTCCTCGACGAAGGAAAGTATTGAACTCTATTAAAGAAAATTCGTCAAAGCGATCGTTCTTCGTTCCGTTGGCGTCGATCACGCAAATAAATCAACGCGGCATCGTTCAGCATCCAGTTGAAAAGGTCGAGATGATGGAACGACAGGTCGATGCACGAGCGTCGTTACGCGAAGTTTTCAAAACGAAACGTCGATGCGGCGTGGAGCGCGCGATCGTTAAAGTATTTTCTTCTGGCTGGCAAGGTGTGGCAAATAATAAGCATTCCCGCTGCACGCACGTACCCTGGTTATACAACGATAATAGAGAAATTGGATAATTTTAAGCATGAGTGGAAGTCGGGATCACGGGCGACAACACGTACGGTTCCGGTTCAACAAACAGTGCACGCATGCACTTGCGATCGTTCCCTCGATCGCTCTTTCGAAACTTTCGAATCGCGATACGACTGTCAATCACGAAATGGTAAGAGAACTGTCGGTCAAAAGGATCGTTGAGCGCGTGCGCGCGTGCGCTTTCGAAATTGGCGGGCTTTTATATATATCGCGTTGAAACGGGTCTGTAATGTCGTCGTTCAGGTTATTCAAGCGTTCTGAATTGCGGTGCAACGAGAGAAAACTTCTTGTCTTCGCTTGTCGAATTATTTCATTCTCGAGCTCGTTCGAATTTAAATGATATGAAATGTTTTATCGATATACGAATTGAAATATCCTTTCTATGTGATTATTCCGATTAAGTCGTGTCGTTTATCTTCGAATAGCTCGAGTTCTAGGAGAAGGTATTTAAGGTATTTCGGTAATTTATCTTAATTTTGAATCGGATTGATTTATATGAATATGTTTTCTCGAGATTTGTGTGTGATTCGATGATCTCGGTATTATTCGTGAAAGGAAAGAAAAAGAAGAGTAAACAATGAGGAATGACATTTCTCTTGTTTCTGGATTGAGTTAAATCCAGGGATAGATTCGAATCATTTCATTATTTCATTTCACGTAATTGTTTATTACTCTTTTTTTTGTTGATAATTCATAAACGAGTATAGATTTTATCATATATATGATATATTTATGATATTTATATTATTACATATATTTTTTTTTTGTTTGATGCATTTAAATGAAATATTTTTTATTTGTTATTCATTTTTTTCTAATGTTTTCTCAGAAAATATTTGAGAATTTGATAATTTAAAGATATCTGATAATATATCACATTTAAAAAATATTTATTTTAAAATATATAACTTATAAGTTATAATAAAATAATGTGATATTAATATTTTGCAATTGTTCTTCATTTCTAATGTAAATTTTTGTTTAAATTTAATTGCAATCGTTAATTTTAAAACATATCGATTATATCATTAGTATTTATCTTTCAAATATACACAATGAACAATAATTCAAAAAAAACGATCTGATTAAAATTAGATTAAACTATTCGATTTATTTTATTTTACCACGTTATATGTCTTTTTTGTGGCAAGATTTCGTACTTTGTACGTCATATTCTAATTTAAACTCAAAAGATAAATGCTTTGTACTGTATTTATTATACCTTCAAACGATATCGTAATTGTAAGCGTAAAAATTATTAAATGAAATAAATTTATAAATGGAATATGCAGAATTAATATCCTAGATGATATACAAAATAGATTGATTACTTTATAATCATTTTTCCTATAATATTTAAAATATTTTAACTGTAAATTGAAAATCGATACTATAGGAATATACTTTTAATTTTATTCTCTAAAAATATAGAAGTTATACATATTCAATTTTATAAATTAAAATTACATTTACGAATTTTAGAAAATATATTTTATTCACAAATATTTAAAATATATTTATTCATGTTTCATTTTATTTGCTAGTATCGTTATATTTTATCATTATTATGGGCAGATGGAAAGTTGCTATGTCAATACGTTATCTGTAAATGATAAGTCACATATTTTTTGGAATAAGTGAGTTACTTTCTAAAGATATTAATCTAAAATAAATGAATTGAAACTATAAAATATTAATTAAACTTTAAGAATATAGAAAGTAAATTTATATACTTATTATCGTATAATATTAATTTTAAATTAGATATATTTATGATGAAAATAGTAAGTAAAATAGGATTTATTAAGATTTTTAATCAATAAATTGAATAATAATAATTAATCAGAAATTAATATTAATTTTGAACACGTATTGAAAGGAACAAGGAAAGCAAATAATGCGAGAAAGATAGAAATAGAATAAAAGCGGTTACTGGCGCCATCTCTGGTGTCGCAAGTGAAACATATGTTGACAAGGAAAGCAAATAATGCGAGAAAGATAGAGATAGAATAAAAGCGGTTACTGGCGCCATCTCTGGTACCGCAGATGAAACACATGTTACAAGGAAAGCAAATAATGCGAGAAAGATAGATATAGAATAAAAGCGACATATTGGCGCCATCTCTTGAATACTGAAAACATTCTTGAATCTGAAAATACTCTAGAGATGGCGCTAAGAACTAAATTTTATTATATCTCTGTTCTTTTTCCACTGTTTGTTCTCTTTGTTTATAGTATCTGCGGTACTCCAGAGATGGCGCTTAATGTACCATTTTTAAGTTATCTGTATTCTCCTCTCATTATTTGTTTTTTTTATCTATATTTACTCTACGAATTTATGCGCTCAAAAGATGCTATCGATTTCTGATTAGTTTTATTGCATCGTTATTGAACTTGTTGATTAAAAATCTTAACAGAATTTATTTAATTTAATTTTTACGTACATATTTAAGAATGTATATTATATTTTATATATGTAAATTTTTATATTTTTATATTTACATGTACATATATTTTATATATGTATTATAAATTATTATATTAGTAAAATATAAATTTAAAAATCATTATATAATGTCAGTTATTGTTAAAATTAATAAATCATCTCTGAGTGGAGATTATTGCAAAACTATAATTTAAATATTTCAGATATCGCGTGATTTAACATATTCGATTGAGATTAGAATTACAGAACAATGAAAGACACATTTTTTTTAATTTCTTAATTTAAATCTATGATAAGATTAATTATACGTTTCAAGAATATAATTCAAAGAAAATTACATTTAATAGAATAAATTAATATAATATATTCATTTATCAGAACAAAAATGAAAACAGCCAATACAACTCGTTCTCATAATAATTGTTTATTGTTGAAGTGATATAGATATAATGATCCGTAACGTAATTTAACTACAATGAGACAGGTTTCGCAACTAGCAAGAATCATGTTTATACATAGATTATACAATATGTACAGAAAAATCTAAGATCGTACAAGCAATACTTTATTTTGGACAACTTCACAGGACTTGCAATCGGGGAATAGCTGCCAGCCTTTCCGTGCTCCCTTTCCCATCTTTTTCGTCTATTCTATAGTTAAAAACGATCATTGCGCATGAGCGCGAAAAACCCGCGCTTTTCAAACGTGTAAACGTTCCACTTAACTTACGAAACATTTTTTTTTTTTTTTTAATAGCATACTAACGATTTACATCGATTTCTCTATCCCGACATCATTCGCCATTATACTTAATCGCATGTTTGTTATTTACAACAGTATTTATATACACGCATACATATATGTATACGATCATCGCTCTTGGAGGAAACTTTTGATTTTTTTTTCCTTTTTTTTTTTTTNNNTTTTTTTTTTTTTTTTTTTTTCTTTTTCTTTTCTAAAAACTACCTTTTAGACTCTCGAACGCTCTCTCCTAGCATTGGATGCATCACTTCTTTTTCTTCTTTTTTCTCTTATTTTTTTCTCTCTTTTCTTTTTTTTATATATCGGATTTACGTTCAATTTCTTTATTCTCTTTCCCATTTTTCTATCTTTCTTTTCATTTCATCCCTTAGCTGAATCAAAAATCGAACTATTCCACCTCTTTAAAAGATTGTAATTATCGCAACTATTTTTTTTTTTGTTTTTTGTTTTTTTTTCCTCTTATTGTTCCTGTTTCAGTTCTGGTTTACTTTTATAAAATGAACGGATAACCGCCGCACAGATATAACAATATGTTTGTCGATATGCATCTCGATGAATCGATTCGTAAAAAAAGAAATATCGCTATTGGTGTGGATTCAATTTCTCTTGAATCACTATTGTGATCAAACTTTATTCTCGTACGGTATATTTTTAAGACGTATGTACGAATGCTTAAAAATATTCGTACCCTTTATTCGATGTGTACATCACTTTGAGCTATCTATTTTGCACACTCGTCGTACAAAATTGTTCACTTTATTTCTTACGATTGAAGACATCAGATATTTTTTTATTTCTTTTCAATCCATCAACACACTTCGAATTTCATCCTTTTTTTCCTCTCTCTCTTATCTTTGATATAATCGTATCGATCTTATTTTTCAATATCGAAAACTTGAATGGTATGGATATGAATTTTTTTTATAATCCTTTATTGCTTTTTAAAATAAAAATTAATTTTTAAATTACAACTATTGATATTATCTCCAATTTTTATATTTTGATTAAATCAAAACAGATTTCGTCATCAATTAAATTTATATATCTGACGTCTTCGATCGTTAAGATGAATCCTTTTTTTCACTTTTTGATTGACACAAAGCCACCGTCGAGATCGAAAACACTGTGGTTTCTGTCATTTTTCGCATTAGAGTCCTCGAATCGACGGAGCTCTTTAGAAATTACTCCTAAGCTAAAGTTAAAAATTAGATAAATTACGGTAAAGTGCTTACTGGACACACGTATGCTGCTATCTGTTACTTTTTACACGTTTTCTTTTTACACATGCGTATCGTATCTCGCCTATTATTATTTTTATTTATTTCTATTTATTTATTTATTTATTTATCTTTCGTTTCGCATTTCATGATTAAACGTGAGAACATACAGGAAAGCCATTATTACACGAGAGTATTACTTTTTCGAGTATGAACGAATGTGATCGATTGCACAGTCCACGATGCATGCACCTTCAATCAACGTTATTCTCAGATTCTCAAACGCGCGACAACGATAATGCGATTCAAATTATTCATTTGTTGCTCGTTAAGAATAAAATTTGTATAAAATCGATAATAACGGATATTATTATCGTATTCGAACCCGTGATTAGTTTTGATTTCGATTTCCATTGATAATAATTTTATTAATTAATTGATAATAATGAATAAATCTTTAAACGAATGATTTTACGTATTGCAATGACTTCCCTCGCTTCGGTTTATCGTACGATTCATTGAATTTTATTTATTCGATTGAATTTACTATTTATTTATTTATTCGATTGAATTACTATTTGAAAATTAATAAATGCACATTTTTTTACACGATATTTTATACACGAGATATAAAAATTTTCGTAAAATTCAAAGATTTTCACGATCAACAAACAAATTCTACTTTCATCGTAATTTAGAAACAAACGCGAGGGAAGTCAATTTTTCGGTATATAAGGAAGGAAAATTTAGTATTAAAAAAAAAAAAAAAAAAAAATAGACAGAAGGAAAAACATAAAAGAAACAGAAGAAAGAAAAATTTCCTCCACTCCATACACAACATACATACACGTCGGATTAACATCGCATCGAGAGTTAAACGAACAACGATGCATTTGAAAATGAATCGAGGATTCGATCTAGGAAGAGACACGATGGGTATATCGGGGAACACAAATAGACGTTGGCTGTCTTTCCGTATAAAATAACGACGGGACACGGTTCGTGCTGTACATCGAGTGTAAATAATAATACTATGATACAAAGTATAAGTACATTGGTTTAAATGATTGCAGGCTGCTCCTCTCATATCACAGCGAGGGCGCTGCCGGGCCCGCTTGAAAAACATCTAAAAAACGACCTCCTTCTTGAAGAAAAAACAAAAAAAAAAAAAAAAAAAAAAGCGACGCATGTACTCGCACGTGTATACAACTCGCGTCATTCACCCTTCGTCATCAATATAATATATACATATATCATCATCTTTCTTTCTTTCTTTCTTTCTTTCTTTTTTTCTTTCTTTCTTCCTTTCTTCCTTTATTTATTTATTTATTTATATATTTATATCTCTCGTGTACGAAATATAACGTATGATCGTGTTTACCTCGAAAAACATTCTTCTCGTTCTCATCAATAACGACGCGGAAACAAATGCCAAGTAGTTAAATGCCAAAAGTGATCGGACCCGAGGTGTAAATTTTTAAAAGCGGCATCAAACATCTTGCAAACGATACACGCATACCGCTACCGAAATTATATAAATATCGCGTTCGAGAACGCGGAGAGAGGTTCGAGATTATCCGATCACACGGTATATTTCGTCCAGATACGTTTTTAATAATAATAATAATAAGAAGAATAAGAATAATAATAATAATAATAGTAATAATAGTAATAATAGTAATAATAATAATAATAATAATAATAATAATAATAATAATAATAATAATAATAATAATAATAATAATAATAATAATAATAATAATAATAATAATAATAATAATAATAATAGTAATAATAATAATGTACGATATATCTAAGAGTGAGGTGACCATCACTGTCGCGCATGGACGGTCAGAGTTGTGGAGGGCCGGCGTTGTGGCGCCACGTGTCTTACGGCCGTGTGAAAGGGGGGCTCAGTCTAGGCGTCACATCCGCCGGTACCTCGTGCGAAAGCACGTGTCGCGGGGGTGGGGTTGGGGAGGGGAGAGGGAGGAAAATTCCGAAAACGGACCACATTCGCCAGAAACAAGGCGAACGGATACGGCGAACAGACCGACCATCTCTTGCTCTGGGGTGAGGGAGGGGGGAGGGGGGGGGGGGGGGGGAAAGTCCTCTCTCGAACGCGTTTAAGACTAGTGTGACAATAGGAACATGGTATCTGCTCTGGCTCTGGGGATCAAGAAGGATATGTCGTCGGACGTTCGGTTCCCGAGTCTTTGGGCTCGCGAAAATGCACTGAAACCAACACTGCTACTACTGCCTCCGGCTCCTTCGTCAACGTTTCCCTTCCTATTTTCTTATTCTTTTCTCTTTCTCTCTCTCTCTCTCTCTCTCTCTCTCTCTCTCTCTCTCTCTCTCTCACACACACACACTCTCTCTCTCTCTCTCTCTTTCTCTCTTTCTCTCTCTACTTATGTCTCGTCTGTAACAGCCAGGACGGAGTTCAATCGCCGAAAACGTGAAGCCTCGAGAAAGAAGGGTATGCGTTATCGGTGGTGTTTAACGAGGTTCACGTGGCCAGTCCCTCACCCCTGGCCGCGGGGGGTGGCGGAAGTCGAGCGGATGGCGGTGTCGAGTTTCCTTCCGACCTGGCGGGCGGTTCTCGGTCGAAGAGCTGGTGCTGAAGAGCGTCACCCGTCCACGAGGACACGTTGGCGCTGTTCTGATTGCTCCCGTTGGAGCCTGGCGTGCCGGGCGAGTGGGAGGGCGACGGTGTCTGGAAGAGCATGGATCCGGATGGAATGGAGGATTTGCCGTCGAGCAACGACGGCCCGTTGCTGGACGCCGCCATTGGCTGCTTATCCAGTGGGAATCCGGCGCCAGCAGCGTACACAGAGCCGAACAATCCCGCGTATTTGCCTGCGGCCACCGAGTGGCTCGGTAACCCGTTGTTACTCTGTATCACCGAGATCTCGTTCAGCTGTAAGTAATGCATGCCGACTGGTTAGGTTTATTCGGAGGCAATTACCTACAAAAACGAAAGAAAAGAATAAATCGTTAAGGGCGTAGGGGTATACTGGATTTTTCCGCTCTGCCTGATGATGGGTTAACCATCTTTCGACACCTTTCGTGAGAGGGGGAGGGCCTTTATCTGTCTGATTAGAGGAGGGGGTCTTGACGATTTATGTAAATTGAGATTCGATTGTTTGCCTTTGTCTTTGTTTAGATGGGTTTGGGTAATATGCGGGAGATGATAAAAGTTGATCAATTGCCACAATTTTAAGTGTTTTTATTCGTTTTTTGAAGAGAATCTATTACTCATATGAAGTATATATTGTAGAATAGCAACGCTGTTTTTGAACAATAATTTAAAAATATTTCTATTTGTCTAATAAAACGATAATTAATATGTGGAAGTCTTGTTAGAAAGATTAAAAAATATTTTAATATATTATAAATATATTACATGTATTGTAATATACCTTCCTTGAGAATAGAGATAGTTGAAATAATCAAATATTATTTTAAAACCAATTAAATTGATTATATACTCGACATTTTTTTTTAAAATACTCATTTTATCTCGAACTTAAAAAATTTTAAACTCTATTCTTTTTAGCTCGAAACTGAAACAATTACAATTATATCAGTTTTAAAAATTGGGTCGGAGATTAGCAAATATATTGACATTACTTTAAAAGAAGCATACTTCAAATCATCATAAATAATATTTACTTAGAAAAAAAAGAACAAAAAAAAATATATTATCGAATACACAATAAATAAAAATATATAACCGAATTCTGAGGCTCGGTATCGAAATCTTGATATCTCAAAATTTATAAAATCGATGCTTCATCGTAATTTGTCATGAAATTATAATTTTCGATTTTCGAGAATCGAAATTGCTTAACAATGCAATTTTCCTTGAATGGATCAATTTCACCCAATTAAACCTCTCAAATTCACGAATGAAAAGGAAATATATAAAGGAGATAAATATGAAATTAATCGGATTAAACATAATCGGAGAAACGGCTCGATTAATTTTTAAAGATACACAACCACTCACTTTCTGCTGTACTCCGTTAAGGAATGGCGCGGGTAGATAGGGATAGAAAAGATCCGGCCGTCGCTGGAGGAACTCCGAGTCCTTGGGGGTGATGGGTAGGGGAGGCAGATCCAGGGACATTCGACGGCCTCGTCGGGAAGCCCCGTTGGTCCACATATGCGTGCCCATGTGCACCTGCGGATCAAAAGAACCGTGTGCGTTTGGTCAACTAGGCTCCACCATGTGTGTGTTGTACTTATGTGTCGCTGATCTTTCATCGAGCTTGCGATTATTCTTCGTAATACCTTCACGTTTTGTACGTTACGCATTAGCGTTAGTACAAGCGGTAGCAGCTAGCTAGTGTTAGTGAATAAAACTCGAAGAATCCAGAGACACGGGGGATACAGCGGAGAGAGAGAGAGAGAGAGAGAAAGAGATAGAGATAAAGATAGAGAGATAGAAGGCAGACAAAAGAGAAAGAGACAGATAGAAGAGAGAATGAGACAAAGAGTGAGAGAGAGAGAGAAGAGAATACGAAGGAGAGATAAAGACACGGATAGACATAGAAAGAAGAGAGAAAAGGGGAGAAAATGACGGTGTATACCTTGAGATTGCCCTTGGTGGTGAAGGCCTTCTGGCAGACGGTGCATCGGAACGGTTTGTCGCCCGTGTGAGTTCTCATATGGATCTGGAGCGCCGAAGATGAGGAGAAATTCTTATTGCAAATCTGGCACAAGTGTTTGCTCGGCACGCCTGGAAATACATACACATTTTCTCTGAACAGACCCTGACACAAGTAGAGCGAGGTACTTCTTCAAGCTTGTCTCTTTTCTTCGAAATGTATCTGTGTGTGTATGTGTGTCTGTCTGTGGTTTCGGGGCAAAGAGGGGGAAACAGTGATGGTGTAGTTTCGATCGGACTGAGATCGATGATTCGTTACGAAATACATATATATATATATATATATGTAGATCAGAGAAAGATATTCGTCAGACGGAAGAGACGAAATAATCGAGAGATGAAAGAAGAGGAGAGCGTAACCTGCCACCAAGGAAAGACAGAAGAGAAAGAGAGAAAGAGAGAAAGAAAGAAAGAGAGGGGCGCGTAATATATATATATATATATATATATATAAAGAAAGAGCGGTGATGCGGAGAAAAGCACAGGCTGGTGGTGCACAAGTATAAGCGAAGCTGAAATATATATTGAAACAAAACAACGCTCGTCGATTCTCGCGACTATCGGCAGCTTTCTCAAGCTCGAATGTGATATATATATATATATATATACATATATACACGTTTTAGCGAAACAAACGGGTACAACTCTGCCAAGCCAAGCTTCTCTTGGACCGTTTCTCGAATTGTGCTCGATGAAGAAGCAGACCGAACAGAAACGCTTTTCAGAATCAGTTCCCAAGCTTACTTACTGGCTGGTCTCTTTGGCGCTGGCAGCTCTCCCTCGGGCGGAGATCTCTTCACGGCGATGCTCTGCTCTATCGAGGTAGGAGGCATCGGGGGAGGAGGTGGCGGAGGCGGCGGAGGCGGCGGTAAGCTCGAGTCCTCGGCGCACATAGGACTTCTCGAGGTCTCGTGCTCCTGAGACTGTTGCTGGTGTTGCTGCTGTTGTTGTTGCTGCTGCTGCTGCTGTTGCTGTTGCTTCGAGTCGCTGAACAGATGGGGCGGCATGTCTCGGATCTTGTGGGTCAGCATGTGCTGCTTCATATTCCCCTGCGGGAAAGAAAATAACGATTGGTTACATTGTGAGCAGGCCGGACTTGCGTCGAGTTCAATCACTTCTTCGATTACACCACTTTGCACCATTTCTCGCTGTTTCGCATCATTTACTTGCTACTATTTTATTCGTGTTTATAAACGTTAAGTAGTTTAGTTTAGATTTTTTTTTTCTATCTTGTTTTAATAATCTCACAATGGACAAAAATTCATTCATTGTCGCATTCCATCCGATAGAATGGAAATTGTATATGTATGGAGATTAGATCGAAAGCGGAAATAAAGATGCACAGTGGTGTCATCATATTTCATTGTGTTCATGTGTCAAAATTCAGCAGGCTCTTACCAGGAGGCTGTGCGCCGAGGGTAGAAGTCCGAGGGCGGGCGACATCAGCGGGGGTAGGCGGATGGCAGGATAGACAGGCGTAAGCCCCCGCCCCCCTCCAGCTCCTTTCCGCCCCCGGTTCTTCCGATCCTCAGGTCGCCGCCGCCGCCTGCGTTTCGCTTTTTCTCGACTACTGGCGCACGGTGATCCGAATTGAGGATCGGGTGAAGTGATCGAACTGTTAGCGGGCAACGGTTGAGACGCACAGACGCATGCTTGCTGCCCGGAACCATCGTTCTGAAATTATCGTAGAAAAAAACAAAGATACAGAGCTGAGCCTATAGGCTTCGTGTTCATCGTGATCCAATGATTTTTATTTAATTATTTATTTATTTATTTACTTATTCTTGCAAATGATCGATGAGCGAATTGTGATGAATTTTTGGAAAAAATTAAAAGTGTGCTTTTGCGTTAGTATTGCTCTAGTTAAAAATACTAATTTCCGTTTCTAAAAAGCGACGAAGCGATGAATGTTTCTCGTGAAAGAATCGTGCAACGATTTATAATATATCTTTTTATAAATATTTATAATTATTCTTTTTTATAAGATTTCGTTGTATTTGTTACTCTTGAAATGGTCGATGAAATTTCAGTTCTAGTAGTATAATTAAACAGATTTGTTTGTTGTAAATATTTTATTATTTTATTGAGGAGGAGAGGAGAGTAAATGGACGATTAAGAAAAAGCTTAGAAATTATATTTTTTATAATCCTAATTTTCTCGATATTTCAATCCGTGTGAAATTATCAGGTAAAACTCCATAAAATCGGTTCAAAAATTTTAAATCTCGAACTTAAAAATTTATATTCCGTACGTAACCAATTGCAAGAGCGTAACAACAAATTATTACTTAAAATTAAAACGTAAAAAGTAGCTATTAAATATCATAATCATAAAAAAAAAAGAAATAAAAATATCTAGGGGAACAAATTTACACACCTTTGATCTCCAACGATCTCTATCAATCTCTGTTAAAATTATTACTACCTTTTCGAAACTTTTTAATCTATCCTTAAATGATCCATTAAAGAATCTCAAGAATTGGTGCGATAAGGATTAGAACAAAATCTTTCTTGTCGTTCGAATCGAAATTCCCATCGATCCACTCGCTGCACGATCCCCCTTCGAGATTCGTTCGGTGAGCAGCAAACAATTCTGAGGGATGGACGCGTCCAATTCGATCCTCCCGATCCATCGAACGCATTCAAATTCACTGTACCTTGGTCGAAAATCCTCTGTCGCATATGGTGCATTTGAAAGGTCGTTCCTTCGTATGGCTCCGGTAATGGATCTCCAGCGCGGAGTTGCACGCAAATGTCTTGTAGCAGATATTACATGTGGTGTTTCCACGCACTGTAACAGATCGTACCTCTTTACAATTGCTTCCCGACACTTTCACACGCTTCTACCGTCCGTGAAAGCAATTTGTAACCCGCGATTCGAGCGTAAACTATCCGTCACGAACGCGAGAGGAGGAAGAGAGAGAGGTTTTAATCTAATAATCGTTTAGGACACGCGGCTTAGAGCCGAGACGCTGGTCAACGCGAGCCTCCGGAACCCGAACCCGATCGTTATCCAAGCTAGCTCGAAAACAACGTTACAGTCAACGTTGGCGTTGTTGGCAGTTTGAACGGAAGGATTGAAATGAATCGTACAGGCAGCAATCCGTTTTTCCAAAGAAATTTATTTATTTATATATCAAATATCCATAGTTTCTAGATCTTTTCTTTGCGCAAAAAAAGGGATACAAAATTGATATTTGTGCACGCAAACTCTGTATCTATATCCGTATATACTTTTCTTTTCTATGTCGAAGAGTGACTCGAATTGAAAGAGAAAGAGAGAGAGAGAGAGAAAAGAGAGAAGAGAGAAAGAAAAAGAGAAAGAAAACAAGAACAACAGAGGTAGAGAGACAAAGATACAGAGAGAGAGAGAGAGAGAGAGAAATAGAAACATAGAGAAATATCGAAACAGAGGTGTTCGAACAGATAATAAAAAGAGTCAAGCGGGAGGGTGGGAGTGCTAGGTCCGGCTACACCACAAACAGGATACGTCGATATACAGAGCTTGGATAAAGGTGGACGAATCAGTCAGACTGGCAGTTGGTCAGGATCAGTGAATCGTGTCAGATCGATCGGGAGGTGTAGCAGGAACTGCAGCTCGCCCTGATGCTAGCAGCGCCTACCTGCTGGCCCTCCGACAGCCAGGCCGAGCGGATTGTAGGTCGACGTGGCAGCCAACACGGCTGACGTGGTCAGGGAAGCCAAGGGTCCGGCGGCGCCGCTTCCAGGAGTCACGGCGTTCATCGAGCTCACGCTGTTTATGCTCGACGAACCGATGCTGCTGGTAGACGGCGACGATGAGACCGCTTGCAGCAGGCCTGCGAACATGCCGAACGGGTGCGGGTGTTGGGTCGTGGTTTGCGGAGGTGGCGTTGGCACGGAAGCCACCGAAGCGGGAGTGGACGATGCCCGGGGTGTCAAGTCCAACGGGGCCCCCGAATTCATCGGGCTGTTGCTCTTCTCGCTCCCGTTGTACCGGTGAAACGGGGGCGACCTGGCCATATTCCCTGCCGTCGACGTGGCCGTCGTTGTGATCGTTCGAACTTGGTTCTCCAGAGCTGCTAAAGAAGTGGAGAAACTCGGTAAAGAGATCTCTTTGTGCTCGTTATCCTCGCTCTCGCGATCCTGCTCGTCCTCCACGTCGCCACGACCATCGCGATTCATGGCACACCTCTCGTCTTCCTCCCTACGATCATCCTCCTCGTCATCCTGATCATCCGCTTCCTCGCTGTGCTCCTCGCCCGTGTACCTCTGCTGTTGCTGCTGTTGTTGCTGATGTTGAAGCTGAAGCTGATGCTGATGCTGATGCTGATGCTGATGTTGATGCTGATGCTGATGCTGGTGTTGATGCTGGTGCTGGTGCTGATGCTGATGCTGATGCTGATGCTGATGCTGCGGCTCGTCCTTCCCGTCCACGTCGTTCTCCTGAGCCTGTCTTTCCAACGCCTGTTGCCGTGTCGGGGGGAAACTCAAGGGGAAGCCGGCTCCGGCAGGGTGAATGGGTGGAAAGCCCTGCGGGAGGAAGGATGCCAGCGGGTGGGGCGGATAGCCGGGCGGGAACTCGTTCACCTCGCCGGCTTGAATCTGCTCCGGGCTGAGCTCCGTCGGCTCGCCGGTGTGCAGCCGTATGTGTTGCTGCAACACCAGCGCGTTCGTGAATTTCTTGTGGCAAACGGGGCACTGATGCAACACCCTGAGCGGCGGCTTCGCCCTGTGCACGCCCATGTGAGTCTTCAAGTTACCCTTTGTGGTGAACGCCCGGCCGCAGATCTTGCACTTGAACGGCCGCTCGCCCGTGTGGGTCCTGTAATGCATCTGCAACGCGCTTTTGCAGGACAAGACTCTGTGGCAAATCACGCACTGGTTCGGATCGGTCAATTTGTGCTCGATGTTGTCCACCAGTTGCTGCAACTTGGACGTTTCCGAGGTCTTGGTGATCTCGATCAAACTTTCCCACGAGTTGTCGTTGCTGCCCGGCCGTGGCAACAGGCTGGAATAGATGGCTGGATCCTTGGCCGGGTCGATCATCTCGTTCGTATTGACGGCGGACGTGTTTACCGTAGTTGGGGCTGGATGGTGCGGTATTTGGTGATGCGCGGGCGGCCCTGGGAACAGAATCCCCGCGAAGGATGTTTGAAGGCTACCGCTGCTCGCGCTACTGCTCGCGGGGGATGCTCCGGGATACGCGACAATGTGCTGCGGCAAACGATTAATCGTTCCCCGACCGGACAAATTTTCGGGCTGTTCCTCGATCTCCTCGTCCACCTCCATGTCGGCGTCACCTTCGAGTCGGCCGCTCATCTTACTGTCCATGCTACAGTCTTCGTAAGTTTGCGGTTGAGAGGGTGGATTGACAGAGGATTGGGGTGAATTCAAATACCGTCTGGTCGTCTCTTCGAAATCCTCGCTATCCTCCTCCGTCGGCTCCTCGGCCTCCTCCGGCTCTTTCTTAGGCGTTATCCTCTCGGCGGGCTCGTGACTCGTGGGCCGTTGGTGTTGATACTGGTCCTGCATAGGCGATCGGTGCTCGAGCTTGATCTCGTCCCTTTGCTCGAGTTGTTGCTGCTTTTGTAGCTGCTGCTGCTGCTGTTGTTGTTGTTGTTGTTGTTGTTGTTGTTGATGATGATGATGATGTTGTTGTTGTTGTTGTTGTTGTTGTTGTTGTTGGTGATGGTGGTGATGATGGTGGAGGTGATTGTCGTGAAAGGAATGACGAGAGTTGGACACAACCGCGGGGGAATGTGGGGACGTGGTCGGGGCAGTGGTAACGGGTTTACTCAAGTTCTCCGGCACGTCCTGATCGTCCCGATGAGCAACAACCGGCGATCTGTACAGGGGCGGCATACCGGGAAGGGCTAGGCTGAGCGGCAGGGGAGGTTGGGGGGGTAAAAAACCGTGGGCCGCCGCCGGGTGGAAGGAGGGATGGTGAGAGGGCGGTGGCGGTGGCGGGGACGGCATCGGTCTCTGACCAGAGGCGATTTGCTGTAGCAGGGGTGGATGGTACTTGTCCAGGTGTTCCGGAACGGGATTCGGGTTCATCTTAACATGTGGAAACTTGGCCGTATGCCTCTGGAAGTGGACCTTGAGGTTCCCTTTCGTGGTGAAGCGGCTGCCGCAGACGTTGCATTTAAAGGGTCGCTCACCTGTGTGCGATCGTATGTGGATCTGAAGCGCCGAGTCGCTGCCGAACACCTTGCCGCAATACCGGCAACGATGCTTGAAGAACGGCTCCCCGCGACCGCTTCCGGACTTTGAGTCGTACGGGGAGAGGCGGGAGCCTTTCCCTCCCCTGAACGCCAACTCGTCGGCCAGGTTGTTCGCCAGCAGTCCTTGGCTGGCGTTGTCCAGAACTTCCTGGGCTCTCTTCTGCAGCATCTCCAGGGTATTCGGCTCGTGCAACGGTGGGGGATCGGTGTTGGTTATTATCGACGAAGCTAAGGAAGAACTGATCGAGCAGAGAGGCGGAATCTGATGAGACATAGGCACCTGGCTGCTGGTGCTGGTGGTCGCGGTCGTGCCTGTCGCGTTCGTCGAAGCCAGGGGAAGGTTCAACGGGGACGCGCTGCTGGTCGGTGTGGGCCGTTCCTGGGCGAGGTTGGGCGTCATCGGAGCTGGCGAGGTTTGCTGGTGGCTCGGCGGGCGCGACGAGGGAGGCGAAGTAAGGCTCGATAAAGGTTTGGGCTGAATGATCGGCGACGGTGATATCTCTTTGCTGTCCGACGGCTCGCCCGGTGCTTGCTGTTGCACCGTTTGATTATGCGTTATGGACAGTTGCTGCTGGAGTTGACTGATCAACTGCAACTGGAACACTTGTTGATGCTGCAGGGTGTACAGGGTGCTTTGCAGCAGCGCCAAATCTTGGAGAGCAGCCTCGGTGTCCGCGCCACCGGCCAACGCTGTCGCTGCGAACTGAGCGACCGCCACTTTCGTGTTCTGAAGGGCTTCCAAGGTGACGTGACTAGTTCCAGCCGGTGGGAATAAGCCGGCCGGTGTCCCACCTTCCACGAAATTATTGTTATTCTCAGCATCCTGCCTATGATGCATTTGCTTCCTCGATCCTTCCTCGTCGTCCTCTTGATCGTCCTGCTCGTCCACGCCTTCCTCCTCATCCTCCTCCAAAACGTCTTCCTGATCCTTGTCATCCTCGTCTTGATGAGACCTGGCAGCCGTGAGGTCCACGGCTTCGTCTCCGCCAGCTCCTGCACCGCCACTCTCTTCTCCATCCGACGTAAAATCATTTTCCTCTCCTGTAACATATAATTAATTACTCGATCATTCACTTTTATCCTCTATCGAGTCGAAATTACTTATCTCGTACGCGAATTTCAAAGTGAATCGTTTCAACGAGTAAATCTAAGCATGTTAACGTAAAAATTGAAAATATAATGAATTATAAATCACGCTATATCCGAATGTAATTAAAAGATTTCGATGGAAGAGGAAGCATTTCCTAGTATAGCATTTCATAGTATTCGTTTATAAGGATATACAACACAGTGTTCACCCGAGTGAAGACTGACAAACTTGAATCTTATTAAATTATTCAATTTTTTTTTTTCTTTTTTTTTCTATGTTTAATCGCGATACGAAGATAGAAGCCTGTTTGAGGTACGCGTTGCTTCCTGTGGTAGGGAGAACAACCATCTACGCGAAGAAGCCATGCCAGTTTCATCTGTATTCAATGTTTAAATCATTTGTATGTATCGCACTAATGACGAAAAAAAAAATGTATAAAGAGCGTTGCTCGTTTGAGATACTGTATGTTCTATGAATTTCAAACAGTTAATCACGTTACCGATGCAACAAGAAGCATTCGACGAACGGACTTTACATATTAAGAGGAGTAAATGGCACGATTGGAAACGCTCTACGGATGTTATTCTCGTTCGTTATCCTAAATCTAATCATCGATCCAAGAGGTTTTTATAACGCGTTAAGAATATTAAATTTGAGAAAAATAAACTCGAATAAAAAGGATAAATATTTTTTGTTTATTGAAAAATATTTTTTTCGATACGATGATCAGATATTAAATTTTATATGTATTAAATATTTTCTGGAATGATTTTTTTTTTTTAATTTTTCAACTGCTAAACTAAAAAATTTAAGTAAAAAATATATTCATATTACACGATTCGAGAAATCAATATTTCAAAATAACTATCGCGTAATTTATAATAAATAAAGTATCGATAAGATTAACGTATTGATAAGATTAAAAGTAGCATATTGAATATTCAATATAAGAAATCCAATGCATTTGCTTTTTAATATATATATATATATATATAGAAATAAAAGGAAATAATAATAATTATTTCGTTCGAAATAATATGAGAATTAAAAAATAGAAGTATGGTTTTCATTGGTAGTATATAATAGTTCAAGACCTGGATCTTAATATTTTGTAATTAGAATGTATGAACATGTTGTTAGATCGAGCGAAGCATTTTATTATTTGTACGTGACAAATATGACGAAGAGATTACAAGTCAATCGTGTTGAATCGATAAAATAACGTTATGTTCAATAATAAAAATGTATTTAAAGTTTTAAGTATTCCTTAACTGGCTTTGCGTTACAACGGTAACATTATTTTGAACAATGCATAAAACTAGTCTACGAAACTAATTACGCTGCAATTCTGACAAACAAACAATTAAGATAGGAAATAATGCGAAGAATAAAGGTTTACATGAATTCCATTTCACTTTTTAGTCTTATATAATTCAAACTTTATGGAAATTTTTTTAAAAAGAAAAAAAAGAAAAAATTTAGAAATGCATCAAATTGAAATATTCGATATAATAAAGAAAAAAATATGAAAAAAAGTATATATATATATGTATACCACGAAAAAAATAAGAAAAATATCTATACCATGCAACAAGTTTAAATACAATTCTTTGAATCATCTGAGAAAGAAATGATGGAAAGAAATGACATTTCGAGATTGTCTAAATCGAAAAAAACATCACTCCGAGGAAACAGTTCACCACGCGAAGATGAAAGCTCATAAAATTTCGCTTCACGATTAAAGCAACCAGTCGCCAAGGCTGGAACGGTCGAACGCTTGGCAGGTCGGCTTGTAATAGTTAGAATGTACAATGTGCCGGTGAAACCGAGTCAGAATCGTTAATCGAAGTCGCTCCGATTTTATTTACCACCCAAGCTTACCGACACTGATCACGGAACCTACGTGCCTATAATTCCTTCAGAAACTAAATAACAATCCATCCACATTTAATTTTACACTACATAAAAAAAATACGAATTCACGATAAAAAAAAAAAATGCGACAAAGGCCAACGTGAGGAGGATCGTCCCCATTCGTGTCAATGATAAGAAACGGCGGCACGGCGATTAGTATTCCGCGACGCAACGCGTGAAACCCGTACCGATGGAAACTTTTTAATACGCGCACCGGGGCCAATGAAAAATGGAAATCGCGCGATTACTATTCCCATCAAGGCATCCAAGACCCGTTCGAATCGCACCATTTAACGTTTCACTCGCCACCTGAGTTGACCTCGCCACTAATCCACTAAAAGATTCTGAAATCCAAAACTTCGCGTCACTCTTTTCTTTTTCTTTTTTTTTCTTTTTTTTTTTTTTTTTTTTTTTTGCGCGCGCGGGACAAAAGTTTTATCGACCGGTAAAACGTGTTACAGAGGGAAGAAGAGAGGCAAGGAGGGGGGAGAGGGAGGGGTAGAATTCGCGGGAAGCGTGACGCGTCGTGATACGCGGTTCAAGGTCATCGTTGCGTACCGGAAAATCGGGGGCACGATAGCCTGGATGTCCCCTGTTTGATCCCCCTGCACTCGAGGCGGCGCGTGATGCTCCATCTCATGAGCTGCATGTTTTCTCCACGTATCCGCGGAGAAAAGGAGTCTCGTGCGTGGCGCCGACTCGCGGTGGCGCGCAAAACTTACGATTAAGTTTCGGCCGAACGCCCGCGTGTCGACCGGTGTCATCCGGCAAGGACGAGAACCGACTGATCGCTTGGTAAAGAGCCGGCCTGGGCGTAGGTACCGTCGCGCAACGTCACGCGTCACCCTTTCCCCCACCTCGCCACCCACCACCCCACCACCTCCACCTGCCCTCCCTCCACCGCGCGCAAGCCTGTACACACGGTTATGACAAGGAAGGCGGCGCGGTTCATAAATCAGGGGGTAAGGGGCGGGGCCTGCGCGAACCACTCACCGACCGGTTATTAATTATTATACGGAGGGAAACCCCTCTCCTTAGGTTCCACCTACGCCGGCCAACTTCCGGATTCACGGCGCTGCTGTGCGCTGGAGTGACGCGCGCTCCAAAGCGTACCCGGCTTTCGATTTTGTTCCACGCGACGCGCTACTCAACTAGCGTTGGGGGGCATGAAAGCGTGAATTCGAGGCGAACGGATAGAGTTCCTTTGGTTCTCTCTGGAATGCGTCTAGACATCTCTTTTTTTTTTCTTTTCTTTTCTTCTCTTTTCTTTTCTTTCTTTCCTTTTTTTTTTCTTTTGGAGGGAATTCTTAATTCGGAAAGGAGAATGGAGATTTAAGAATCTGACGGTGAAAGAGGTATGCATAGCGAGCTTGTGGAAATAGTTGGAAGACAGTGGTGCTTAAAATAAGTAGGAAAGATAAATTGTTTCTTATTGACGCCTTCTTTATGGGATCTAAATTTCCGTTCACAGCTGTTCGTTTTAGCGTTTTATTTATCATGATATTCTTATATACAATAGCATGGTATTCTTAAAATACAATACCATTTTCTAAATAGTTTTAATAAGAAATAGTTTAATAAGAATTGTATTAAAAGAGATATCGATCAAGGAATTAATAGTTTGAAAATATTTGTTTCTTTTTTGTTAAAATGTCCAAGAAACATTTCCTGGAAAAGTTACAAAATTGTTGATGTATTGCTTCCTGTGTATCCCAAGATTCAGGACAAAAAAGATTTCACAAATTCTCTGTCCCTGGAAATGTTAGGACAAGATAAATGCCATTAGGCTTGTGTACTTTCTAAACTAGTATATAGGTATCTTTTTTTCACGAAAAAAAAGAACGTGTTCCGCATAAATCTATTGTGACATTTGTTATATCTAGTATAATATCTGGGAAAAATATTTATTAAATTTTTCAAAAAATTTTCTTATTATTCTATAGTCCAAAAAATTTTAATTTCATCGTTTTTCTCAAGGATCACTAATTTTCTGACGAAAAATGATATTTCGCGTAACGTTAAGACGATTGATTATAAAATCATGCTAAAATAAAGATCGACAGTTTATCAAAAGACTATCTTAATTCGTTGCCAATTAATCGGTTGGTAACAGGCTTCGCAGAGTACAAATACAGCACTGACTAGAACGTAACTTTTCAAACAAAGAAACAGCTGGGCGTGTCGAACGCAGTAGCTGAATAAAGCCTTGCCGGATTATCTATACTGGGCATAAAATAGCTTTAATTCGATTACATGTTATCGAGTGCGAATACTGTATTTCATATGGCTTCGCGATCAGCTTTTGACCTCTTCAAGACTATCCATTTCATTTTACCATAGAAACGTTCGATTTTACTATTTCGAGCAAAATTTCACTTTTTATTTAATCGATTAAAATTACTATATAAAACTATCATTTACTCAAATAAAATATTTTCACTCTTTCATGAAAAGAAGTGTTAATCTCTGAAGAAAAAAAATTTTGAAATGAAAGAAATTTCTTCTTCGATCATATAAATCGAGATGTAAAATTCTTCAAAACCCACTTATCACCATTCATTGCCAACATAATAAGAGGATTGTCTCACAACTCATTTTAAAATTTATTACCGGCCGTTAATATTAAAAATTGAGAGGCCAAATCATAAAAACTTCTGATATAGTGCAACGACCAATACGCAGGTGGTTGCGGTAGGGATTCAGATACAAGGCAATAATCCGCGTGGTTCCTTTTGTCGGACGGCCGACTTCCTGCAGGTCAAAAGCTCGTGCTGGCATTCAGTGGTTGGTTGCGTAACGTCCTGGCCAACTGTCCCGGCTCGTGGCGCAAGCAACCCGAGTGACTTTTGTCGAAAATACAACCTTGGGCCCCCGGCGGATGATTTATACACGCCAGTAAATCATAAACTGGAAGAAAGCCGCGCTCCAACGGAGGTTAACGAGGCCCCCGGACTCCGCGACAATGCGAAAATAGGTCGGAAGTCATAATTCACGTCCGAGGAGCAGCAGCAACGGCTACAGCCTGTTTCCTGCTCAGGAAGAGTATAAACATTTCATTTGGAAGAAGCTACGAATTTGCCAGGAGAGACATGCTACGCTGATAGAGTTATTCTTTGACTTTCACGAGCACGATATCTCGAAGGCAATTTCCTTTTCGGAAAAATCTTCGATCTCCGCTGATGAGATTCGTTGATAGATTATTCGAGAATACATTAGCATAAAAGTGAGTAATGCATTTTTCGTTTCTATATCTATGTCCATAGTTTGCATACATACATCGATTATGAAGTTTCTTTGGAAAACTGATCGCTCAATCCCTAAATTAACGATAGATAATGGCGCATCTATTAAGACATATAAATAAAATCATAAGAGCAAAAAAGTTTTCCTATCCTTTTATCCAACTATTTTCTCTAACTGTTTGCTCAAAGAATCCATTCGAAAATTTCCAAAACGATTCGGTTCTGGATCTCGAACGTAGCATAATTGGATCAAGAGAACTCCGATTGGACTAGGTCCTTCGGCACAGGGCGCAAGGGGCACCAACGACAAAGAGAGGACCAACGACACGGACAATCGTGCGATTGAAGTAGGTTTTTCCAAGAGGCATAGAGGTTGCATCCCGTGGAGGTACAAGGTCGCGGGACAAAGGAGGCCGATCGATAAAAGGCAGCGGGCGAAGAATCGTTGCGGGGGTCGTTGCTCTCTCTCTCTCTCTCTCTTTCTCTTTCTCGAGTCACGGCGCATCGGTGCCGAATACGAAAGGGATTCGTACTCGTAGTGACGGGGTCGAGTCTCGTTTAAATAAGTTAGCAGCGCGGCTCGGTGTGGCGGCGGCGGCGGCGGCGGCAGTGGCGGTGGCGGTGGCGGTGGTGACGGCGCGGAGGCAAGAGGAAGAAGGGAGGCAAGCAGGCAGGGAAGAGATAGCAGAGGAGGAATGAGAAATGAACGGGGAAAGAGAGACGCCGAGGGAAATTGCACGTGGCGGGCCGCGATTGGCTCGCACCTGTCTCCTCGGACCGCCCTCCTTTACCCGGGATCGCATGCCTGCGTACCTAATACGCTTTCTTACTCGTTGCATACGCGGCTGCCTTGCACCGCGTGCATGTGGATGCACACTTTCTCACCGGGGCCAAGGTGTTCGTGCCGTGTAATGAACCACCACCGCCCGCCGGCTTTGCCTCCTCCGCCTCCTCCCACTCCGCCGCCGATCCGTCGCAGTCGCCGGCCCCAGCCGAGTGGGGTACCGGAACAAAGTGGAAGGGGTACGGAAGGTTCTCCACGCCGGCGGCGGTGAGGAAAGGACAGACGATATAGTAGTACATATTATACTTTTGTATGGGCCGCGTGAGGGGCGGTGGGGGCGGCAGCCAGGCATAGCCGCGGTTGCACACGGTTAATCTATCTCCGGGTAGACACTAAAGCGCAAGATGGAAGTCTCCTTCCATTACGATTGCCATATTTGCAACCTAGGCCCCCTCTCCCCCTCCCGTTCAACACCCCGCTCGCGATCTTCGCGACCGGCCTCCCTTTGTTCGCGAGTGACTGCTGCCCGCACGATGAGTTACGGCCGGATCGTTTTTCTTCTTCGCTGGGGGGCCCCTCTCTCGAGAAGGAATGGAGTAAAGGTGGGTCGATGGAGGGTGAACGTGGTACCCTTTATATAGGAGTGTCCACGGCTATTCACTCCCCCTCGATCATGGAGATGTGTAAATGGAAATAATGGCATATTTTGTTTATCGAAGTGGTTTAGATTTTGAGATATTACGAGTTGTTGAGAGGTTTATTTAATAGGGGGGGTTGCGTTTTAGGAGAATTGTGATTGGACTTTGACAGTTTTAAAAGTAGATAAGTGTAAAGTGATATATTCCTTGCTTTACTTTTCTTTTAAATTGACGTATCGAATTTTTCTTAACAAACGTAATTTGAAATTTATATTTTTAATTTAAATAAATTTCGTAAAATGATCATATTTTACATAAGATTTTATAAAACGATTTTTCGATGTTTAAGATAATCGTGGAATTTTGTAAAAACGTAAGAGATAGTTACACGTTCGATTCGAGCTTTAAAAGATGAAGACTATTCACAGAATTTTTGGATAAATCATAAATCACGTAACACGCCAGAAAAGATAGCTAATATCTCGAGCAAATATACCAAAGAAACGCGATAAAAATTAATTTCTCAAATTTCCAAAAGATTAAGATCGTAAAATGGCGTAAAATCATTTCTTCAAAGATGAAAAATCCAAAGAAATACTATTTAAAATTTACCCAACAAGGAGGGCAAGTCCTCTCTACACAATCTTACCCGCGAAACCTCTTTCAAAGCAACACTCCTCGACATCTCCTATTCCCCCCTATTCTCCCCTCGCCCCTCCCGAGTACACGATACCCGGTTCCCCGCTAAATACACTTTCCTCCCCTAGTTCAAATCTCGAACATTTTCATCGGTGTGGCAGGAGTTATAGGAATCCGCGGTGTTTGTTAGGCGATCAGTAACGCGTTAACCGTGTCCAGCCTTTGTTATCTTTAAACGAAGGCAGCTCAGAAACAAAAACACCGTCCGCCGAGCATGAAGTAATAAAGAACCTCGCGGGCCGGCGCGATGACCGGGCTTAGAGGGGGTGGGAGGGGAAGGTGAAAGAAGATGGAGGGGGGGCGGAGGGGAAGGTGGAGGCGGCCGCGATGAGGTTGGGCCGGGGATGGAGGAGGGCGAAGATCGTTCGGCGACCTGTTAAGTAACCAGCAGATTTACAGGGCTCTATCTTATCGACCGGCCTCGTACACCGTCCCTCGGTGTGCGCGCTTATTTATTCGTTTGCAAATGAATAAAGAAGGCCGATCGATGCTCGCGGACCAAGAGCGCGGGCTACGGCTACAAGTCCACCTATGGATTCCAATCTAGCGGTGGAGAACTTTCTGGCACGGCGAGGCGGAGGGGGGGGAGAGAGGTGTCTTTCTCTCTTTCTCTCTCTCTCTCTCTCTCTCCGGTCATGTCATACGCGAAACCCTTATCTCGTCCCGGGCGAAATCATGATCGTTCCTCGCGCGAACTTCCCCGTGGGACAGCGAGCTACACCAATTCACGGACGGAACACGGAGTGTGAGAGGGTTTTAATGTTACCGGTGCTTGGTCCCGGGGAATTTATCGTTATTTGTAATCGCGGCCGGTCGAGTTTCTTGGCGGTTCGCCTTTCGGCGGCCCTCCGCGGGCGTCGAATACACCCTTTTCTGTATCCTCCTATCCTCTTTCCCTGTCGATCGCGTACGTGTGTGGATCCCGGTACACTCGGGATGGGCCCGCGTGAAAAATCGCTAGGTATCGACGTACACGAGGTACGGAGCTGTGGTTAACGCGCGGTTTATCTGGCAAGAGGAGGAATCAATTCCGATCTAATCCTCTCCGAAGAAGAGTAGTACTCTTTGCTTTTCGATCGATGCGCGAACGCGAGAGAGAGAGAGAGAGAGAGAGAGAGTGGTGTTGCGTCGAGAATGGAAGAGGACTTGTTTAGGATCGAGTTTCCCAGGTTTATTTGAATTATTCGGCGTGGAACGTAATACGTAGATGGATTCGATGACCTTAGGTTGTTCGTAATGCATACGATAATCGTGATTTTGTAATTTTTAATAAGGAACGAAGAGAGAAGGGGAACGGATTTTTAAATAAAATCCATTCTTGATAAATAATATGGTAACGTGTTGTCATGGTTGTTTGGCTTGGAAACCGCAAACGAAGGCGTAATAATCGTAATAATCATCGCGGCAATAACGAGCAAAAGGCGTGGCTCGTGAGGGAACACGAGGAAAGAGGGCGTGCGTGTTAAATTGCTGACGTGCGTGCTCGCGTTAGGATCGAGAAGGGGCCTTTTACGAGACGGATTATTATTTAAATGCTCTCTGCGGAGGCCCGATCGAATCATATAAATTGGAAGGAAGAAAAAAGAGTATTAACTTGGACACCTGCAACGTGCTCGCAATTTCACGGGGCTACTTAAGTATCTTCGAACGATTCTGAATTTCTTTCCTCTCTCATGCTACATAAAAATTAAAATATCGATTTTTTCGAAGTAAAGTCCAGTCGACTAAATTTAAATTTAAATTAAAATTTCTAGAAAATATTGGAAAAAAAAAACTTGTCGACGCGCATCAACGATATTTAAAAAAGGAAAAAAAAAAAAAAATATATATTTTACGATCTAAAAGTCACGACAGCACCTTAACTCGTCAAACATGTTTCCAGCAAAGACAAAAGAAAAGGGGACTCACGAAATGCACCGATCAGTTACGCATCTCGGAAACCCATAATTGAACCATTTAGTTAACCTAATCTTCATCCGGCCCGGTGGTAGAACTCCCGAAGGAGCGTGCAGGTCAAAGGGGATGGAGAACCACCACTCGTGAGCGGGATCATTGCGTGGCAACGCGCTTGAATATCGTTCTGGCCATAATTTAAACGTCGTTTGACCAACGGGTCAATCTGCCGGCACTAATTCACTCATACCTCTGTAACAGATCGGGCAAAGTTATAACAGAACGAGAGAACCGTTTCTTTTTTTCTATTGCCCCCTTCTCCCCCCTCTCCTCCCCCTCCCCTATTTACCAGGTGTATATAGATAAGATTGCGACTCGTCTCCGTTTCTTTCATCGTCCCAGACTTTGGCTCTCTAACACGAACGATCGTGTGGACGGTTCGCGATTTTACAACGATACATGGTAATTAAGCGTCCTCCCATCCTCCTCCTCCGTCCTCTGGCGTTCGACGAGCGTTCTGGCGAACGGACGAGAGGCGAGAAAACGTGACGAGATGCTGTTCAAATCTACTGCACGGTTGGAAAACCGGTCGAAACACGGTTCCGTTTGAAAAAAATCGGGCCACTTGTTTCGAACGAGTTGATCGGCAGGTTATTCGATATTTCGAGAATCGTTGGGGATAGTATTAATTGGATGCTCAATGAGTTGATCGTGTATAACCAGACTGGGATTATTCTGTCGCTTCTTCGAGCGTGAAAGTGTGTAAGAGAGATGAAACGAGATTGGTTCTTCCTTTCTCTCTCTCTCTCTCTTTCTCTTTCTCTCTTTGTTTTTTCAAGCAGTAGTGATCTGGTCTGGAAGTAAGGATATATAGAGATACGATTTACGCGAGGTTTTAAGTTGTCGTTTATGAACTCGGATGAAAAATTTTAACGACACACGACTGTTTCGAGATTATTATCTTCGTGTGAAGTATCTCGCGCGAGATGAAATATTTCAATATGTTTTCTTCAATTTTGCTAACGATTCGTTAGTGAGGATCTTTCTCTTCTTTTTTTTTTTTTTTTTTTTTTTTTTTGAAATAAATTGTCGATCGAAACGTTTGATCTTGGGATACATATTTGAGAAATCTTTTGAGAGATTTATTCTATTCGATGAAGAAGAAATTTAAATTAGAAAAAGTTTTCGGCATCGTTATTCGGCATAGATATATTAATTAGACGATTTATTTCATCGATTGTTTCGTTCCCCCTCGTTGAGTTTATGCATTTGCAATATTTTTTATAACATTTGACTAAATTAAATTATTATTTTTCACGTTATCGTAAGGTATAAAATATAAACTTAAATTGTGACGGTAAAAATTAATGATACGACTCGGGACATGCTTTGCATGTATGCATAATTAATGCTTGTTGCGAGTAAAAGTTTTTAACTTCGGTTAATTAACGTTTATTACTGTTTAATTTATTTTTAGCGTTAAAATTTAGCTCATGTTTGTTTATAAATTAACATAGCGCGTTTAATTAAAATAAATCAATGTTACATATATAAGAAGGGATCGGCATTTGTTAAAGTTTAAATCGCGACAAAAAAAAAAAACGAAAAAATTACATCGCTATTTCTTAAAATTTAATTTTTTCGATCCCCTTCGAGGATTCTTCCTCCAAGCATCACTGCATTAGCGTCAACTGTATTCTAATCTTTCCACGATCCTTCCCTCGCGAGTTTATTAAAATCGTTATACATTCGATTTAGAAAGAAAGGACGAATTAAACGGCAAGTTTTCCTCTTTTACCTCTTTCATAGAGGCGCGTGGATTCGCTCGATTAGTAAGATTTACGCTTTGACCAGGCCAAGTTTTATCCGCTCGATTGGCAATGTCCAATGAGCGACGATTAATGCCACTCGTTTAGTCGGTTCGCGATAATTGCCATTGGCTTTAACTCACCATTTGAAAACTGAGTTATGCACGTGAACGAAATTCTCGGACGTCATTCAGGATCACTCCCCTCGATGATTTACAGCCAGGTATTCGCGGAACGATTTTAAATCGCGAGAACTGGCGTGATTCGTGGTTTTTGCATGCTCTTCCGACACCTCATTAACGCCGTCCACTTTCCATTTTGTCATTTGTCGAATAATCGTGATAATCGTGTAAAAATATTTTGATATCGTATCAAAAAAAGAAAAAAAAAAAAATGAAAATTCGTCGAAACGAATGATAAATTTCGATACGGTTGTTTCAACCTCATTCTCTCATAATGATCTCTATCAAAAATTTTTACGATTCGTATGTCGTTGAAACGTGCGAATTTCTTGAACGAAATTTTTAATCGTCTCGAATTTCAATAGAAAAATTCTGAGAAGATTTTTAGAGCTACTTGTACAACTGTTAATACGCTATAATTTCGTATTTTCATAGCTAGTTTGATGTTTGATGTAAAAAAGGAAAGAACAAGCGCAGAAAGCGGAATGATATTAATTTCACGATGCAATGCAAAGCGAATTTCACGACGATGTCTCACTACCAGCTGCGCTAAGAGATTTACTGTTATCGACGTACAGCCATCAGAACAGAAAGCCATTACTTTACATGCTACGATATACACGGTGATTCTAAAATATCCTATATTACGTTGAGGAAAAAAAGTATGGGAATGAATAAAGTGCTGCTTTCACGTCACGATATTGTTATAAGAAAATTCTTTCCTTTTCGAAATATTTCTCCTTATCATCGGGTGAAATTTACAAAGCTTCGAATTCGAGGAGGTATGAAAATTTATGAAAGGTCTCTAATAAAAGAGATTTATAATTTCGTTAATGTAACAAAGAATGTCCATTCAACGCGTATGCAAATGTTGAAAGTATAAAGCGTTACGTGTAAGTTAATTTTAGGATTACACAAGATTGCACACGATTAACTCTATGATAGATAAATGTTAGATGAAAATTGCTGACATTAAGATTTGGCAACAGCCCCTAAATTTACTAATTTTGCTAAATTTAATAATAATATTTTCGTAAATTTTAGAATCCAATCAAGAAACAACATCGTTGCAAATTAATTTATTATTATTTCTTTTTTCTAACAATTATCTTTAAAAATATATGAAACTATCATCATTTTAATTACTTTTATGGTGGGAATTATTCTTTAAATAAAATAATATTCTAATTCTATTTTCTTAGCCAAAAAGGAGCAAGATATTTTTTTCAAAATTGGCAAAATGCATTAAAATTTGAGTCTATTTTTGAATTATCTTATATTCAAAGCCCTGAAAACTTTTCATGATGGTCGAAGAACAGCAATTAAATTGTTTCCACGGGCTAAAATGACGGTTAATGATTCAACCATTATTTTCGTTCGAATTATTTACCTCTTGTTTTTAATTGGTGAAATGTTTCATCTTTGAAACAGTATTTTGAACTGTTATTCCGTTGGAATTGGTATAAAATCTTGTTTATTTAAATGGAGGATATTAAGCTCGGTTATTACAGACAAGAATAGAGTAAAATATTGCAATCACGGTATCATAAATTCTGTATTAAATTTCGCATATGTTTAAAATTACGCATATATTCACGTGTAATCATGTGTAATTAAATTCAGGTGTTAATAGTCTTGTTTTATACGTCGTTAAAAGGAAAGTGGAACGTGACTAAAATTCTAACATTCATTTATTGCATATATTATCTAAAATAAATATTTAGAAATTCGAAAACACACTTTATTCGTTTCAAAAATTTCAATATTTATTTTTTCTTGACATGTTTAACATTGCTTGGATCTAAACAAATCATCTGTACTTCTAAACTAATATCTATATTTTCCTTTCCAAACGAAATCAGATTTATCATCTATTTATAAGCATAAACTATAATAACCTTTTCAAATATTTTCATTCATCAACGAATATCGATTTAATTAATTATCGAAAAGTTACCGAAAATTTCTAATTCTATTTTAATCATGATCGAATTTCTTAGAAACTCACAAGAGCAACCAATCGTCTAAAACTATCCATCTACGTAAAATTATTGCAATGATTTTATCAAAAAATTTACGAAACATTTTTAAAATAAATACATAGCTGTATTTTTAACAATCGCGAAAATTCTTTGGAAAATAAGAGAAACCACCTTTAAAATTTTCTCAAATATTCGTATAATTCATACTAATTCGAAATAATTCATACTAAATGTCCAATAGATAAATAAATAAATGACAGGAAATTCGAGATCCATGTCGTTTTCTATCTCGCACACGAGAAGGTTCTAAAAATTAACTTCGGCCGAGCAGATATTCAAGTCAGATATTATGCAAAGGGTTGATGCGGTCTAAGAGGAACTCCCGGGCTATCTGTCTCCGTACAACTCCCCCGTCCCCGCGCCCCTTGATGACCAACCCTTCCTCCAGGGTGTGATTAATTCTCCGAATACACGGACTACGCTTGAAAAGCTGTTAGACACGAGAATCGTGATGGTTGAAATATTCGATTGAGTCGTCCACGTCAAATTTTCCAGCTTTCTCAAAGTCTCAAACGAGAAAAACCTTTATTTTTCTTCTGATAACCGAAATACAATCTTACAAGTTACAAAAACGAGAAAGATCGATGTTGAATAACCGTGACAAATTTTATTTATCGCTTAAACTTACACCAAGAAAGAAAAAAAAAATCTTCCTCGATCAATACGTTCAACTTTCAACTTTCATTGTGTAAAAATAAGCAGAGAAATAATGAATTATGCTCTTTCCATATCTCGACCCTTTCTAACATTTATTTCGAAAAACTGTGCCCAAACCTTCCATTATTCACAATAGGCGAAAAATGTGTAATGTATTTCAATCCTTCCTACAGCGGTATTCATTTATTTTCAAAACCTTTTCCCTAACTTTTCACTTGGGGGGAGGGGGTCAACGAGAGGCCCCCGTTTTCGCACGAAGAAAAAATCTTCCTTAAACTCCTCTTCTCCCCCCGCTCTCCCCTGGTCCCCGTGGCTAATGGGCCGAGAGCACGTATATATCGTTGGAGAGCGATTGTCGAGCGGGAGGAATAACCATGGAGAAGAGGCATAGAATCGGTCAGGGTTTCGAAAATTGTCGGACAAACGGAGCAGCTGCGGGGGTGTTCGCAGCTGACCATCGACAGGACGAGAAACAAAAAGTGGGGGCGACACGAGGCCAACGTTGACCATCCGCCCTGCGCGGACCATTGTCCAGTCTCGTGCCCATTAGAACCACACCAATTCCCATTGATAAAGTCCTCCGCTCCTTTCACCATTATCCCCCATTATTCTCAGCCTGCCTCCCGTCTCTCTCTCTCTCTCTCTCTCTCTCTCTCTACCTGCGGAATATTTTATAATCGGCCAAGGGAGTAGAGAAAACGGGGCCGGGTTCCTCTACCCTCCCCTCTTTCCTCTCTCTCTCTCTCTTTCTTTCTTTCTCTCTCTTTCTCTTTCTCTCTCCTTTTGCGGGGCTAATCAACGCCCACGCAAGCTGCACCTATGGGATCGGTCCCTGCATTGTGGCGACCGACGATCGCGGCTTGCGACAGGAATCGCCGCTTGATTGCGAAAATCTATTTACCCTTCGTTTGTTCTGTTATTTGGGTGGAAGGAAAATTTGCGCGCTTTGTTGACGGATTGGATTTTCATTTGGCGGCGGATCGGATTTTGAAATGCGGTGAGAAAGAGAAAGTTTAAATCGAGACGACGGTTAGGTTAAGAATGGAAAGATCATTTTTATTTTAGAGGTTAAGTCGAGCGAATGATTTTAAACGAAAGTTGAAATTTGAATGATTAAAAATTAAATCTGTAAAAAAAGATATTTTCTTTTGAGATGTTGAGGCTACTTTTTACTTGAAGTTATTGAGTAAAAGTTTTCATCGGAGAAGGGAGGAGATATAAAAATGTTGGAAAATAACTGAAACGTTAAAGAGGATGTTTCCAGAGGAGGATATTTAAAAAAGAGGAATTTTATTCCTGGTTGGTGGAATCGACGACAATCGAAGCGCGATGTCGAAGAGCAAACACCGTCTAATAGACAGGCCACGCAGAATTTCTCGTCATTTCCCCGCGTTTATCCTCGAAAAGTGGGCGAAGAGGGTGAGAAGGGTAAGCAGCTGCCTTCGTCGTCTCTGTTTTCCCTGTTCCCGAAATTCAGCCACGCGACTTCCTCCTGCCACCCAAACCCCCGAAATCCCCTTAGCCGAGTTTTGCTTTCGATTACGCTCGATTATTTTTAAATGTTTTCACAGGGAAAAGTTATTTATAAGCCCCGTTGATGAGTGATACCCCTTGGTATGCGTTCCTTGGATTTTTCCCTGTTTACGTTACGAAGTACGAGGGATAAGAGGCGCTGCCTTAAGGACTGTGTCAGAATTTTGTGTCGTTCCTCGTCAAACTTCCAGTTATCGAGAATTTTTGAAACGGATGGTTTTCTTTTAATAACCATCATTTATTTCAAACAATTATATCCTCAACTCTTGTATTTATTTATAAAAATCATCAGTTTGACATGGTTTAACAACCTGTTAGATTTAAAATAGGATTATAAGGATATTCGAAAAATGTTATAGGAAAAGAATTATTAAGTTTGTACTCTTTGTTGGACAGATAATTCCAAAATACAAAGATCAATACACGATTAATAGTATGATTATTTAAAAATTATTCCCTTTCAAGAAAATGCTTGACACGTGTATTCAACCATTTAAATTCCGCAAAAATTTTCCTGCAATTAGGAGATACAATCTTAATGCTCGAAGCCACGTGTCAACGATACGCCAACATTGGCAAGGATCCGTTCGGTCAATTGACCCTGCCGAAGCCTGTCGGAAAACCCTGTGCAAGGGATCAAATTCACCGAATTCGAGCCCTTTCGTGGTAGGATTGCTTCACAAACTGCTTTTGAACCCGGAGGTCACGGAGGAGAAAGAGGAGGAGGAGGAGGAGAAGGGGATTGGTGGATATCGGGGGTGGCGCGTGGCCGGTTCGGTTTCAGGGGTGTAACAAGGCCATAAATAAAATCGGGCCATCTCGTTTTTCGGTTGTAGGCGCGCGCCTATTTCTGGACGTTGGATGGTGCCGTGGAACTTTTACATGTTTCAGGAAAAACCAGCCGCGCCCGTTGTCTATGGGGTTCTATCAATAGCGAGAGAGATTCGTCGTCGGTTGTGGAATTGCTTTCACGATGAGCCCTCGAAGAAACGTTAGCCTTCCTTTCCCTTATTTTCCTCTTCACTTATTTTCCCAATGTCCCGCAGACCGAATTGTCTCAGAAACGATCTCTGCGACACTTTATGGTGTTTTAATTGATGGGTTTTTGAGTAACGCGACTTAGTCTTGGTTTATACCGAGTTTTCTTTATTTTCTTTTCTTTTTTTATCCTTTTTCCTATTTTTTTTATGCAAGTATTGTTGTATCGAGTTAAAATTATTGTTTATTTTTTTTTTTATTTTTCGTTGCATTTGATAATTCTGAACAAAAGGATATTCAGTTTATAATATTCAGTTTTACTTCTTAATGCTATTTTGCTGAGATTATTTATCAGTTACATTAATTTGCATATAAATATCGAAGATAAGAACCATTTATGTGAAGATTCAAATTGATCTTCTAGAAAGAAACTTGAGTTCGCGTATATATTAATATTTTTGTGCATTTTAACATGCAAGCTATCTTATCTATTTTTGAATGTCGCTTTTGAGCAGGAGATAAATTATGCTTTTTAAGTTAAATAGTTATTTGTTTAAACAATGTCAATAATTTATGAATATTTAAGTATTCTATCATGATCCGAAATTTTTATTTCTTCGCAAAAGTTTTTCGCAATAAACGCACATGGTAGCTGTCGATAAGTCGATCAAAGAAAGAAAATTTGTGGAATTCAAAATAAAAAAAAAAAAAAAAAAAAAAAAAAAAAAAAAAGAAAAGAAAAGAAAAAAGGAATGAAAAAAGCAGAAGGAGAAATCGTAGGAAAACAAAACAAATGTCTACTTATGGCGTAGAGAAAAACAACGAATGCTTAATTTGTCTTTTGGAGTCGAACCGATATCAAGGATCAAACATTGCTTCGTATAAGGACACGCCGTTTTTATAAGGACCGTTCAACTGGTTCAAGATTGGAAATTGTCGAACAACTTTGAAAAAAGCCGATTTCCATTGCATGATTTAAATTTAATGTGCAATCTATATACGGTCGAAGGTAAAATAATGGAAATTGATCCAACATTGCTCGAATTATAAGAAAAATGAATACATTTTAAACGAGATGAAATTAACATTTTTCTATAAAATTTATTGAAGAAGAATTAAAAAAAAAATAGCAGAGAATGATTAGATAGAAGACGGATCGCGACATCATTATCAGACAATAAGAAAATAAAAATAAAAGAATTGAGAATTAAAAAAAAAAAAAAAATCGGTGAATATCCGACGAATATCAATCGTTGGCAACGATACGTTGGCAACAAACCACTTGCCTGCCACCCTTGTCCTCTTATCCAGCGTAGTTAAAATTAGCAAGGAAGCGTAGAGGAAGGAAAGCGCGGCTTGCTTTTCCCGAGATAAATCTGTCTGAGATTTTCATTGAATGGGGAGATCGTGTAAAGATTCGTCTAGCAGAAAAATTACCGTGCAACCGTGGTGTGCGTTATCGGTGTCCGCCGGAAGTCTCGCGGAAGTTGCTAATTTCATCGACAATGTTGTAAGACACACTTGTGAAGAGGAATAAAAAATTTTTCGTACGTAAAGTGGTTCGTTCAAAAGATATCTCCTTTCTAACGTTTTGCGTGAAAATGAAATTTGCAAGAAAGGATGCAACATTCTTTCTTAATTACCTGATAAATTTTTTAGAATTTATTTTCGTTCTTAGAAGAATAATTAATAATGTATCTTGTTTCTAAAATAAAATGCATAGAGTCTACTTAATAACAATCTCGCGATTTTTATGTTAGCGTTAGAAGAAAATAACGAATGTATTCGAGGGGGAGTATACTTGATGATTCTTAAGAATAAATTTTATTCATTCTTAAAGAATGAATTTTTTTTCTAAGTATCAACTCGAATGAATATTCTGCTGCCGGATGGTGTTTCATTGTCAGACACACATAGTCATATTTCCTCCTCATCAAGAAGACAATAATTGTTTTCTCTTTCCCCCTTTTTTATTTTTAAATCATTTCATTCGTAGATGCATCCTGATGATTCTTATGGGTTTATGATCGCCTCTAATGACGCTCTCTGGTTGGGCCGACGGCAATACGTAACACGATGCGGATGTACGTGACGCGATTTCTCATGATATAAAACGGTGAGCTGAGCTTGATAATTGCGAGTGTACGTATGCCGGTCACGGACAGGTGTTGTACGTCGCGGACTGCACTGGAATTATGCCTATTTGTTTAAGACGTTCGCCTCTTCTATTATATTAATAACTGATACACCGAATTGAACATCTTCTTTGCATAGAATTCTTCTTTGTGAAAAGAAGACAAAAAAAGAAAAAAAAAAAAAAATAAAATCTATTTAAATTCATTTCAAAGGCAAAGAAAAATGTTTCGATCGATCTCGATTATTCTCGATATTTGAGAAAATATCTGAGTATCGATGTTTCGTCGTACAATACAATACAATACACACGTAATCGTAATTTATTCATGATTTTTAAAACCATATCATTCTACGTTGAATGTTTTATTAAATTAGGAAAAAAAAAAAAAAAAAAATCGGACGACACGGTGCTCGTTCGATTTTAAGAATCGACTGGTAATGGCGAAAATCGGTTCTCATGTCATCGTCGCCCTTTTTTACGCGCTTGTATTTTTTTTTCCCTCGCGACAAAAGCGATAGCGGACATAAACTGTTATGAACGTGGGCGTCGGACTAAATATACCGATGTAAATATCCCAGACTGGTGAGCTCAAAGGGGGTTGACCGCGAAGAAAAAAATGCTCCAAGCCGGTGGCGCGCTTTTTCTGCTTTTTATCAACTCGTAAAAAGCGCGGCGTTAATTGCGACACGAATTGACGATCCCATTTGTTCGAATAAAAAATATTCGCTTATCGAATGTTCCAATGCTTTTTCGTAATCATCCTTTAACCTCCCCCCCTTATCGAAATTACTACGTTTCATCCGACTTTTTTTCGCTTATCGGATCTTTCAATCTATAAAATATTATTTTCTGAGAATATTCTTATCGTTTCGACGATACTTCAATACATTTAATTAATCGAAATTTCTCGATAACGTAACAAATATAACATTTATATATATCTCGTACGAGAATAAAAGGCAATTAAAATAACGATAATATTTACCAATTATTACAAGTATTTAAAATCACGACGATGGGGAAAAAAGGAAGAGTGTAAATTGCTTTCGAGAAATTAAAATAAACATTATCGTGCAATCATATTGATATATCTACGAATAAATTACAATATCTACAATCTGAAAACATTAAATTTTTTCTTTCGTTTCATCTAGTAGATTAATATTAATATATAATATAAATAATACAAATATGTATTATATTTTTTAATCTTAATAATCTTATAAAATAAATTAATCTTTAATTTCGAATTTGTAATTTATTTAATAATCCGAATGTTATTAAAAATGTTTTTCGTTCAATAATGGACGAATGAAAGTGCAATTGGATATGATAAAAAATTGAGAGTATCACATAGTAAGAAACATCCTTGAAACCAAAGTATCATCGTAATTCATGGTTGTCGCGGGGAAAGCAAACTGAAAATGGGACTACCTGCGATTACAGTTCTGTTGTGACATGCGTCGCAGGATTTTACGATCGGACGGATTACCGGACGAAAGTTTTGACGAAAATCGACCGTAAAGATCGCACAATACGCCCGGAATCGTGGCAGTATTTTTTTCCACCGTCGAGAACGTTCATTTTACCCTGGAAAAACGTCGTTCGCGATCGACGAAACTTTGCGTTCGATATATATCGCCCTGTTTTTTCTTTTCTTTTTTCTTTTCCCTTTCCTTTCTTTCTTTCTTTCCTTTTTTTTTTTTTTTTTCTAAAAAAATTACATATTTTTAGACGACGTTCTTTTTCCTCCTCTTCGATTCTTGAAGAACGAAAGAAAGAAAGAGACAATTCGACAGATTTTTAGAGATTTCCAAGAAACAATAATCTCTAAATGTAGAAAATAATTTCTCTACAATAGTTTTTTATTTGTTATTGAAATTTTAATTCCTATTACTAAATTACAGTATTTCGTAAAGACTTCAAATCTCAAAAAAAAAAAAAATCTATTAAGATACTAAAAATATCTATAAAAATTTAGAAGATTTAGGAGATTTTCTTAATTCGACAAAAAAGAAAAATTAGTTAATTGAAACATCCAAGCGTATAAATCCAAAGATAGATAATTGAAGATACAACCTTTGAATTTTTTCAGAATCTTTTACATAATAAATAAAAGACAGCATCCAAATCCAATTTTTTAGATGAATTAAAAAATTACCCCACCATTCCAAGATTGACCTTGGAAAAAAATTATAAACTCTTAAAATCTATTCAAAAAAAAAAAAAAAAAAAGAAAAAATAAGAAAAAAGCCACGTAACTCGAGGATAGTTTCGACGGTCTAGGTTCGTTCGAAAAATAGGGAACTCGTCAGGCAAATGAATATCTGGTGGCCGATTCTCCCCGGTTGGACTTGGAACAAGTTCATCGACACGGTCCGCGACACGGCCGCTCAAAAATAGCCGATGTATAAATTATGCGTTCCCGGGGAAATGAGAACAATGTTACGGCCGGGCGTAGTTAATGCAAATTGTGGCCGGGTAGAATTAGATTCTACTTCGGGACGCTTAAATAGTTCGCGAAGCACCGACCGGGGATTATCATTATTCATCGCGGCGCGTCTTTGAATTGCAGAAAACGATTATGCGCGAAATTCCACCGATCTTCTCTCCTTTCTCTCTTTCTCTCTCTCTCTCTCTCTCTTTCTTTCTTTTTTTCTTCTCCATCTCTCTCCCTCTCTCCTCTTCTTCCCTCGTCGCGAATTCGGCTTAATCCTTTCGAGAAACGGATTTCCCTACGAAAGTTTTAAACGAAGATTTCGAAGCTTTGAATTCGACGAATGGGAAAATTTGACTCGAGGAAACGAAATCAATCGGTAATTCTTTTTTCTTTTCTTCTTCGATCTTCCGTTTTCAGGGATGCGTTCGCAGTTTCTTTTTAACCCGTCAATCTCGTTGACAGTATCTCTAGGAATTGAATGTAATTAAACTTTGTTATTTTTCGAAGCCGATAATCAATCGTGCGTCTGTGAACGTAAAGACGATCCGAGTAAATAATATATAAGGAAAGAAAGAGAGAAAGGAAGAAAGGAATAGAGCGAGTAGAGGAGAAAAGGGGGCGAAGAAGGGAAATAAAATGAGAAAATCGTTTCCTGGCCGAGAAATTCAAGTTCTCGCGATCCCGGGGATAAAGACACCGTGGTAGTACGGGGGGGCCTGGGCAAGAAACCGGCCATTCTTGTGGAAAAAGGACCGGCAGCCCGTTGCCAGATGACGAAATTCCATAGCACGTGCGGTTAAAACGAAGTCACAAAACAAATCCAGAAGTCGTCTGGAGGCGGCCAGACCTCGGCGTTTATCGGGCCGCTACTCGACGACGGAAGGACGTCCGCGTTTCGAGTAAATATTTGAAGATCTCCAGTCGTAACGCCGGAGATCCTCTCCTCATAAAAACCGCGGGATCGACGTGTGCGTTCCCTGGCCTCCTACGAAATCCCCCTCCGCCATATATATATATATATATATCTGTTTCTCTCTTCCCCCCTCCATCCCTTCGATTCGTACACGAGATCTTTCCACCAGCCTCGTGATTATATTTCGCGAGGGAACTTGCAAAGGGAACAAGGGATTGTTGCCATTGGATAATTGGTTTCGGCAGATTTTTATTTTTCTTCCTCTCTTTCTTTTTTTTTTCCATTTATTTTCTCGTGGCTCTCTCGCTCTAATGGAATCGCGAGAAAATATACTTTATTCAGGTTTATATATATATATGTACGTTCGAAAATCTTCACTTTGGATTCGGTAATTGGTCGCTAGGGAGGACGACGACGTGTTTGCCGTTTTATTCTCGTTTCCGTCTATTCTCGGAGGAAATGAAGTTTCCTTCCGATGGAGATTTGTTTACGTTTGCATACCTGAAGTAGCGATAATACGGATTTTAAAAGTTAGCTATGAAGTGGCTAGAGTTATTCACGGATGCGCGGTTTGTTTTTACACGGTGTATACGCGTGGCCCCGCGTAAACGGCCGTTCCTTTCTTGACACGCGTGTACACGATTCGTGTAATAAAGATCCTAGGGGAATTTCGTGATCCGGCAAATTAATCCCGCGGATTAAATTTTTCCACGGGTAAATAAATAATCTATCGAGCAAGGATAAGATTTAGAACGAATAATAATTAAATAAACAAATTTTATTCGAAAGAATTTTAAAATTGCGTTCAAAAGAATTTTCGTTTATTTCTTATAATTAAACGGAGAATAAAAATACAGAATAAAAATTACGATTTTAAAAAATTTACTCCCAACTAAATTCACGATTTCCTCTATATCGTTTCCCACGTTTAAACGATACGTTAAATAAACGGCCATCTTTCATTTTTCAATCAATCGAAGCGACAAATATTCTTCACTCATTATTCGGTGGAAACAACGAAGATACATTGAAACCCACGAGAACCGAGGAATCCAAACTCGTTCAAACGAGATAAGAAGGGGTTAGAAATGATGATGATATTCGACGGGTGCTCGATTCTAAGTTATGACCGATGCGGAAAATGAGGTCCCGATCCCTGGGGAACCGCGAGCGGTAACGTATCGCCGACTTCCCGGAATCTCGCGTGGCATTATGTTATATGGGTATAAATAACCGAACAGGAGCAATAATACGTAATAATATATCAGTCGGGATTTTAGTGGTGCAGCTAGCTCGCCGGCCCAGCGGTCGTAATTCATCGCGCAACCCGGCTCACCCTGTCTGTAGCCCGCCACACACGCGCCTCCTATACACACGTACGGAAAATATACAAGCGACGGCTAGATATCGCGCTCTGTTTGACGGGAGCGCAGCATTTTCGATACCGTTGCCCCGCATTCACATCTCTCCTTTCCACCAACAATCTCCTCCTCGTGATTTTGCGCCGATAACGACGCAACGTCGACGACGAGGTTGAAATTTGGAAAAGAAGGAAAAAAAGGAATATAGAATTTTTGAAATCGATGAGAGGATCGAAATGTTAATGTTTGGAGAAATAGAAAAATTGTTGAGGAAACTAGTCAATATTTGGAGAAGTGAAAGATTATGAAGGATTAATTTAGAATCGTTTATTAGATGGTAAAAGCGTGCGAGTATTCTTGATTTTTGAAACTGGTGATGACCTCGACTTTGGATAAAAATAATTGTATTAGATATTTCGTGTTTCGTGTTATATTTGATATATCGTGGTTGAGAGCCACTATGTGGGAGAAATCATGCTTTTCTTTGGGGGAACTCTGTCGGTGGAAATGTATTCTGTTTGGAGAGATAGATGCGACTTTTATGTGACACTTTTGCGACAGTGAAATACGACGATGATTGGCTTTGTTAAGATCAGATTTACATGGTGGAATATCTTGATAACGACGTTGAGGAACCATTGAAAGCACAATTTTCATTCCATTGATTCATTAATTCGTCATTTTCCTTTAATAACTCACGTACCAATTTATAATCCATTTTTCTCATTATTAAGATTTACAAAACCAACGATTCTTTTAAAAATAATAAAAATATCAAAATAGAAACAAGAAGAAGGGATAGAACAAACGATAAAGACACGTACACATACATAAAACTAATTAAAAAGAAAATCACGCAACCCTGTCTAAACTATAAAACAACTTCCACGATTTCCGGCATAGCGTTGCCAGTAAAAAACGCCATAATTTCATTGCACCCTTGCTTCCTCGAGGAAGCTTAACACGCGTCGTAAGAAGTTGCGTAAAGGATCGAACCCCGGCCGATCGAGAACAACCCCTTTGGAACGTGGAGAAGGAGGTTGAGGGGTGGTTAACTCCGGCTCGGTTACACGAGAGGGTTGGGCCAGCTGAGATTTCATCATAATAATTTTCCAGCCCATTAAGTCATGGGAGGGAGGAAGGGGGGCAGGGAGAGGACGATCCGCCTTTGCATAAGAAACTTAACAATCTTCCCGATAGGGGCGGCACGCACCCTTCTGAATTTTCACGATGGAAAATGAAATCGAACTGGCGGCCAACTTTTTGAATAAACAAGAATTACTTTTGCATTTATTACACTTTTTTTTTGTGTGTTTTTTCGCGTGTAATTTTCTTTTACGATTATTACAGTCTATCCCCAGATTTGCTGTAAAATTTGATATCCTACTTTTTATTGGTTTCCATCCGTATGATAATATATTTTGTTGTAATATAATACATATCGTATACTAGCTTTATCGTATACTTTTTATCTCACGTTTCCTTTTTTTTTTTTTCCTTTTTTGATGACAGTTATTTATAATATTTCAAAGTTATTTATAATATACTTGTTAACTGTTTGAACTGTTTTCGTATTATTATTATTATTATATCTCGTAATTTCGAGAAATTTCTTATGGTATTTAAAAGGAGAGAAAAAAAAAAAAAAAAGGAAAAAAAAGAAAGAAAGTATACATTCACTATCTCGAAATTAAGATTTTGCCGAGAATGATAAATGGAACCGGTCTTTTATACATTTTTCATAGGCGAGGATTCGTTGAAAGATATCGATATTCAGATTTTATCTACGATCGTAAAGTTTGATGCATCCTTAACTCAACGATCCTGTGGATAAGTTTACTCGCGTATCCCAGTATAAGTGTCATATCGATGAGAGCATTTTCCGGCTAAGCCCATATATTATTTAGAATCCGGTGGACGCGAGAAAAGTAATAAAATTTAATGAAATGTTTTAAATCTATTTTAAATATACTTAACTCATTTTACGGCTCGTGGAATAAACGAGAGTTACAATCGTGATAAAAAGAACAGATTTTAATCTTATCCGGAATTTTAATTTGTAAAAATCTCGACAAATTCAATAAAATTTATTTATGTAGCGATAATATCATATATTTATATACGTTTAAAAATGTTGTAAGTGAAACGATCAATCCTTCATTTCGATAACAAATTTTTCTAATTAAGATTGATTTTATTTTTTTAAGAAAATTACTTTTTCCTTAAAAAAAAAAATGCATTCATTAAATGACCACGAATAATTCGATACTTAATTATCCAAAATATTTCAAAATTATTCCATATCTATATATATAAATTATTTTCTACATTTTACAATATTAGTTATAAAACGCATCGAGAAATTTTTAGAAAATTTTCCGAAATTTTCTAAAATAAAAAAAATTTTACACATATTATGTTAAAAATTCCACGCGATTATCATTGCTATAAAATAATATCCATCGTGATTATAGAGAAAGCAGCAGTCGAGTTGTTTTCCCAACGAGTGGGAATACAATTTTCCCGGCTGGTATACCGCTATTTTCCTTGCCGCGGATACACTCCAATATTTATCGAGAGTAAGCGTGCCGGGACTAGCGTTTCGAGCATTAATATTACATTATATCAATAAGGGTTTGAAAAATCAGGGGTGCCGCGGGAAACGGATGGCAGTCCGTTTCAGGTCTCGCGTTACTCGGCAAACACTCCGCCGCCCCCGAACCTTTCAATCTTCCCCCTTCGTCCTGTTTTTCACCTTCAGGCGGCGGGATATTAGGCAATTCTGCGGATGGAAACTAATATCGGCGTCGGTGTCGGGAACACGTAGGGCGGCGTCGATATTCGAGCTTAATTGTACCGTTTGCTTTAAGAGAAAGATCGCTCGTTTTTTCTTTCCGCCTCTTTTGAGATTTTTCCTTTCATAACTCCTCCATTCCCCGAGGATACACGAACGTTGTTGAAAATTATAATTCGATCGAACGTTGAGAAATAACGAAATAATTACAAAGGGAAAAAAAAAAGAAAAAACAACGTTACTCTTGATTCATCAAAAGCCTCTCAACGAAGTTGAGGAGAAACGATTAAAATTTTGAAGGGGAAGGGAAGGGGAGAAAATTTAGGCCTTTCCATAGTCGCATAGATCTTCTTCCACCCTTGGCGGAAAATTATCATAGAATCCGGGTGCAACATTGTGAGGATCGTTTCCCTTCTCAATTTCAAATAAACGGCGGAACGAATGGATCAAGTTAATTGCGGGCTTGAACGCAGTTTTAATAAATCGGTCAGAATGTCGAGGATGCGGCTCGACTCGGGACTCGAACGTTCCCGTGAAGGGTGGCCGGGGCAAGAATTCGAGGGAGCGGGCCTCGTATCTCGCGCTATTTTCGTTTTCAACACGCGAAATGAAAATAAAAGAGAGCGCGTTTCGTGATCTACGCGCGCCGCGCCGCTCTGATTTATCGGCCGCTCGCCCCGTCGCGTCGCATCGAACGCGTCACTATTGTGTGCGCGCCCATCCGAAATGCACTTTTATAAATAGACGCCGAGTCTCCTTGGTCTCGTGAGAGGGAGACACCCTCCCTCTCCAAGGGGCGAAGGGTGCATCCTGACGATGGGCCGAGCAAACGGGTCAATCTTATCTCTCAGCGTGGACCAAGTTTTGGGACGCGGGTCTCGACATTTTACAGCAAAAAGAAAAAAGGAGAGTTATTTCTCCACTACTACTACTGTGATACGTTGAGCGCGAATTGTCATTGAGAGCGAATTTTCTTCCAATATAGGAGGCGAGGAGTAACTCGAGAGAGAGAGAGAGAGAGAGAGAGAGAGGGAGAATTTTTAGCGTCTCTCGATCGTATTCTTGAGTTTGAAATTAGCTTTTGCTACTTTACTTTACGAGGGGCGAGTAATTTATTTAGTTTTGCGAGATCGATTCATTTTAATGAACGGTTTAAGGCTGTTTGTTAACTCGTTATGCATGCCATATTTATTCTCACAAAGAGGATAATTACTTACAATAAAGGCAAGATTGTTCATCGATGATAAAAATATCATTCGGTGTTGGAAAATTAATGGTGAGTAATACAGGATCTTTATAGAACAAATCTTTGTGTGCAATTAAACATTGTCATCAACATCGAAAAAAAAAAATTAATAATAATAATTAATGCCATAGATAAAAAGAGATACATATTACAAATGCTACATGATGTCTCGTATGCAACAGCCTAATAATAACAGCGAAAAAGAACGCAGTTAGCCTGACTGACCTATTTCAGAAAGAAAGCACGATTCATTCTCTCGATATCAATTTCCTTCCATCCAATCCGCGTATAAAACCTCGAGATCTCGAGTCCATCAAGTTTTTCACTTCATTCCTGTAAATAAAAGAGAACTGTCCTCCTTTTTTTGTTTTTCTCCGGATCGGTTTATTTTTATTTTTTTTTTTTTTTTTTCTTTCCAACATCGTTGCGTGCTCTCTATATACGCCTATGCTTCCCACGGGGAATGATCGAAGCATCGAGCCACGCACATAACGCGTTACAATCATTCCTTGTTGTCCCATCGAAAGAATCCTGGATAGCAGGAGGCGTGCACAAGCCAAGTGAACGTAGGCGCACATGGTGTTACAATCTTCGAGAAACTCGAACAATCAATTTTCCATTGATTCCGCATTCGTGAAAATTCTTCTCTTCAGTTTTTTTCTCTCTCTTTTTATTTATGTAGGTATATCTCTATTTTTCATTATTTTATCCTGGTGTTTTAAACGTTTCCTATTATATTTATACATGCCTCTCTGAGATTATATATTCACATTTGCTTGCATATGCTTTTTTTTTATATTCATTCCTGTATTTGATCGATCATTTTTCAATGATTTGAACGTTTGCTAGGATTAGTTGAATAATCAGTATTCTTTAATCTTTTTTAAATAATTTATTGTTATTATTGTCGTCAACTTTAGATTTTTCGCAAGAAGATTTTTAGATTCTGTATCTCGTTATTTTTTTATAGATTTATAATTTTCGTTTATTCGAGTCTTATGTAATTTTATTCTTCTTTTTTTTTTTGATTTCATTGATTTTTATATACGCGATTAAAATTTCCACGTAACAATAAGCAAATTAAGGTTACAGTCACATTGCTCGTTAACCTCGTTAAGGTAACACGATTCGCGCCAACCACCCACGAAACTTCTTCGTAGAAGGTCAGTTTCGTTCATCGAGCTATGATAAATCGATCTCGCCCCCGCCAAAGAAGAATAAAGAGAAGGAAGGAACGAAGAGACACGGAAAGAATTTCCATAAATTTAACTCATAAAGCTATTCGTCACATTTTTCATTTCTTCAACACTCAACTCATATCTCTGATATTTGAAATAGAAGAACGAAAGTAAGTAAAAAGAATTCCTTTCTATTAAATAATTGCAAATTAGAGGAAAGTAAAATTAGGGAGAGAGTGGAAGGAGGAGAGGATCGAAAAATAAATGGAAAAAAATATCTCGTTCGACTCGAGGAAAATAGGAAAATTAGGAAAAGAGGAGAGGATTCGAAGAGGGTTGAAAAACACAAAAAGTACAAAAAAAAATATCTCTCTGAAAATTAAGGAAGAGAAAATCGGGGAAACAGCGAGAAGTGGAGGAAAGAGAAAGATTCGCAGAGGCGCACGAACCGCGTCGGGCAGATGCAGCTCGCGTGCGTGCCGATGAAAATACGCGAGCGTGACGGTGGCGCACGCGTGTGCCGGGAGGAGAGCGAGCGAAGAGGAGCGAGCGAGCGAGCTTTTTGTTGCGCGCGGCAATTAGCCACGGCTCGTCGTGCTTTGGCTTTAGCTGCGACTGTCGCGTCGCCGTGATCGACGCCGGTTTCTCTCCTCTTCCTCCTCCGCCTCGTTTCCCTTCTCTCTGCTCTCTATCGCTCTCTCCCTCCCTCTCTCTCTTACTCGTCGCTCTCGTGTCTGCCTTTGAAAAAAAAAAAAAAAAAGGAAAAAAGCAAAAGGAGGAGGGGAAAAAAAAAAGAAAAAACAAGCAACGCTCGAGTTTAAAGGTCGACGTTTCAAGCTGGCCGGGAAGTTATTGGTCACGGCAATATTCCTCGAACGAGGTGTCGCGTTCAATTGGAAACTGGTGTTGCAATCGTTGCAACTTACCCGTTCTTCGTTTCATTCGACTTCCCTTTTGTCCCGTCGGATTGTCGAGACGGGAAGCCGCTTTGTTCGCGACTCTTGGCACTTTGTTGCTGCTTCGGTAACGAGCTGTGAATCATCCGTTCAATTGTTTGATTGCCCGTTTACGTTTATCCTTTCTGTTCTGATATTTCATTTGCGTTTCGAATTCGACCAGGTATATTGCCTATTCTCGTCATATTATTATTTAACAATCGATTTTATTATAGTTTTTATTTATATCCGTACGCGAATGCGTATTATTTTAATTACTCATACCGTTCTTCTTAATATAAAATTAAAGATCTAGATTTATAAGTCTAGTAAGGGATTGAATAAAATTAGATGAAGTATCGTATCATCGATCGATTCTTCTTCCCATTCGACATCTATTTGCAGCTCTTTAACCTTAACCGTAAAAAAGAAATCTACGTATAACCTATATAATTTATAATTTTCAATTATTAATATTATTAATAAACTAAAATCATCGTACGATTCAAATCTTAATATAATATACATATACGTATCTTACGTAAAAAAAAAAAAAAAAAAAAAAAAAAGATAACAGAAGTCACAGCAATATATTTTAAAATTTCAAACAACGAACCACTCTCTCAAACTTTTGCCGTGGGAAGAATGCGTGACAATAGTCCGCTCTAACGCAATTACTACCTATACTCTTATTGTTTGTTAACCATTTACTATCCTTAATGGAAAATGTGGTCCGTTTTGTTCGGTATTCGAAGGCCAGGAGAAGGCCTAGCGCGGGCAAGCGCAGGGGGCAGGGCCATTCCAACGCTATCGGTGACAGCAGGAATCAGATTTGCACGCGCTTGAACGCGCGACACCTGCGTGCGCGTACGTGGCTCGCGTGCGCGGTGTGCCGGAAATACACGGGCCGGGTTGTTGGTACACGCGTAGCTACGCGTGCAGCCGCGACAATTTCGCGGATGCCGGCCTCCGACCGACGCCAATTTTCACCGTCACTTTCGAAAATTCCCGTCGCCGTGCATGCCTTTTCCTTCTCTTTTCTTTTCTTTTCTTTTCTTTTCTTTTTTTTCTTCGCCCTCCCCTTCTCCCGTTCCCTGTCACGCGAGCAGATAAATTCTCTCGCGGGAATTAAGGATACACGGGTTCTTTTACTTCTATGGGAATTTCGATGGAAATTGTGGTCTATACTAGAATAAGTGTAAAGGAAAAGTAATCTTGTAATATGTTGAGAGTTATTTTTTTCATTGATAATGATTGCGTTGTATAGTGATTTATATTGGTGCACATCGAAGGGGTATGAAATCATGATAGAAGGTAAAAAAAAAAAAGAATAATATTTTTTTTGATCTTTAAATCAAATTTGAAATTCTGTAATCGAAAAATGGATTATTTCCTGATTAAATACGAGTGAATTATGTTAAAATAAGAGAAAATATGGAATGTAATTTTTTTGTTTAAAACTTAGTTTTCGAGAAAATTGGACTTTTGAAAATACAATTCCTTCACGTTGTATAGTGGTTTATATTGGTGCACATCAAGGTAAAAAAAAAAAAGAATAACATTTTTTTTGGTCTTTAAATCAAATTTGAAATTCTGTAATCGAAAAATGGATTACTTCCCGATTAAAAAGTTTTCGAGAAAATTGAACTTTTGAAAATACAATTTTTTAAATACTTTTTACTTAACAACGGAGTTTTACGAAAAAATGATATCCAGATGAATGCAGAATTGTGTATAGATAGAAACTGAAATTATAAAAATATTCGATTTCTTGGATATTCAATATTTAAGATAACTTAACTTAAGAAGGAATAATTTAAGAAGGAAATGAGCACAATGGAGTATTCATATTCATGTTGAAACAAACAATTTCCATATTTATTTCTTAAGTTTGTCGCTTATCACTTTGTTTGCGATGTAAATTGGAATAAGCAATTGTGAATACATTTCGACGCTACATTTCTTTATATCTTAATTCGCAACACCACTCATTCGAATAATTTTGTAAAATTAAATTAAAATTTCGAAATCCAACAAAGAAAGATTTATATCAAAGCCGTAGTAAACAAAACAAAAAAAAAATAGATCGGTGTTGTAAAAAAATTACTCGATCAACCATCTTTACAATATCGTTTAATTAATCCTTAAAATCATTAACAGTCAATTTTGCGTCACAAGAAAAGTTACGATCAGAAATCACTTCGAATCGGTACATTTCTATCGAGTCTATACCGATCTTACGTCTGTGCATTTCCTCCGACGTGTCTTGCTCGAGAAAAAAGATAAATAGAAAGAAAGAAAGAAAGAAAATAAGAGTAAAATTTTTTGCAACGTTACCTCTGAAAGATCCGTGCGTTGCGCAAAAGCAATCGGTATCTTGCATCGATCAGGTTGCGCGCCGGTCAATTATAGATTATGGAGGCGATCGATCGCGAGAGACATGTAAATCACGGCGACCAGGCTTTTCGCATCGGCTTCGAGGGACCGGCAACTCAATTAAACGAGATGACGCACCGGTAAATAATCGCGAAGATTATAAATTGAAAAGGAACGGCGAGTTAACGAACGGAGTTGAAACGCTGATTTTTCTCATTATCCGATGGTATAACGATTCAACGCAGCGACGTGAAATAGTGCGTTCCGTGCGAGACACGTTTTCGCGTTCTGATAATGACACACAACCGGGGGTCGGTGACTGACTTTCTTGTTAAACGATCGACCGATCCCCTACGTTCGACGCTTTATGGTGTCTCGCATGAGCTACGAGATAATCTTGAGGGATCTCGTTGTAAATAAGAATGTTGTGAATAAGTATCGCGGCAAGAAGTTGAATGGAATACGTACGTGGCACGGGAAAAAGATTTGAGAGGCGATGAGAAATTGGTAGTTTGGATAGTAGAAAAATTTTCATATATGACAGAAATAATGCATTTTTATAACATCGAATTATTATAATTAGCACTTCTTCCCGATCAATTTATCTCGGTTCTTAAATTAAAAGTGGAGAATCGTCTATTTGTGTAACGAGTGATGTTCTATTTACAGGAGACGTGTATATACGTAACGACAACAATGACTAATTTTGTCGGGTTATATATAAATTCTTATTAATGATAATCTATTTTCGCGGTTACCTATATGACAGAATCTATCTATAAGAATTGACAGTTACTCGATCAATATCCACTTGCGTTTCATTTTTGATACATACGTATATACAATGAATTTTCAATTCAATTCTTTTTCTGTTACCAACGAAAAAAATAAAACGCTCTTTACCTTTTTTCTACTTACTTTCAATTCATTCGATTGAACATTCCTATAATCATCCTCATACAATAACATCATCATTCGGCTTAAAAATCCCGAATCTATCAATATATCCAACCAAGCCTTCGAGGCTTTCTCTTCTAAAACGCGTATACAATAACATATGTTCGCACAATGGCGATCAACCTTCCTTCGAAAAAACGCATATATCCCGCTCCTTCATAAATAAACATCTCTCCACCCTCGGTGGTACGCCATCGCGCACACATCCTGCGATCCTCTCGTCCAAAAAGGAATAAAGACAAAGCCCGCCCCTCCCGGAATCATCCCAAAACCTAAATCACCATTTTCAACCCCCTTGTCCCTTTCATCCCACCCTCCTTCTTTCTACCACGAAGCTTCCACCACGAAACGAAGCAAAATTCCTCCTTGGAAGGAGGGCCACGTACACGCACACACACTTACACATCAGGACGGATAGAAAATTCGATACCTACTACGCGGCTGATGACAAGCAAAAAAACCTCTCTGGGCACACCGTGGATGACAATTTTAACTGTGCCACCCCACCCCTCTCCCTTCTAAGCGGGCCGCGGCTCCATTCAAGTCCTCTCCTCGGCCTCATTGTCCTCGTCGTTGTTTGCCGAGGTAATCCTGTACGCGGACAGAACACGAGAGAGAGAGAGAGAGAGAGAGAGAGAGAATCCGAACCGAAAGACTGAAACGACACGACGAGGACAAAATCGGGGAACGACAAATTTTCCGGCACAGAAATTTCGAATGGGAAAAGCGATCGCGACACCCAGTTGCGACAGGCAGCCGGGGGCAAGGAACGTATTACATTTTAAAACGACAAAAAGAAGGACCGGCTAATAATGGGGGATAATATGGGGTGCCCTCGAAAAACGTGCCCAATATCGGTGCATCCTGGCGAAAACCGGTGTGTAAACACAGAGTTTTACCGCGACATCCTGTCAATCCTGAGTCAGACTCCCTTGAAACTTCTCTCTTACTCTCTCTCTCTCTCTCTCTCTCTTTCTCCTCCCTCCCCTCTTCTCGTTCTATTTTGGGGAGGGGGTAGAGCGATCGGTCGCGTTATCTGATCGCGACCGTTCTCGTCTCGAGAGATTCTTGCAGGAGCCAGGTACTGATGTTTAATTCGGTACTCGTTACAGAACGTTCGACCGCTTGTTATGCCTCGATCCTGGAGCCGGTTATGGAGCATATGAGTGGATTAAGAAGGGCGGATGGTGGGGGTGAGACGATCGAGGAAGGAGGGGGAGGGGGAGAGGGGGTTTTATTGTTCTGTCCGTCTTGCAAGTTGATGGTATCCTCGAGGTTGATCGAGCAAGGAATGAACGGAATATTTGATGTTGGGAGGAAGGAAAGTTTGTTGCAAATTGGATGATGGAAATTTTCGGTTATTCGGTTTGCGATACGCAGGGTTGATGGAGATTGTGCAACTTTTGGAATAACCGCATAGAACATCCTATAGATCGGAATAAAATAATTGAAAAAAGTTATGTTTAATAATAAAAACTTTCGTCGAGGACCAGTGATAGTGGATCTCAGTCCATCGATCTAGTTTCTTTTTATTCTAATTGTTGGTTAAATTGCAGTCAGTAGCCAGTTTTGTATTATATTATTAATTAGAAAGGAGAATCAAATATATATATATACATCGAAAGGTGTATCCAATAAATATATAATGTGTATCTTCGATCGTTCGAGCAATCAAATCTTTGAACAATTTCCAATTCTGTTCCATCGTATCTTTCATATCAACAGAATGAAAAATATTTTATAATAAATTTAAATCGTCCTTAAAAAAAGATACTTATTACTATCGTATATTAAATTCTACGAACATAATTATATAATTGTAACTAAATTCAATAGATCATCGTAGGCTTTAAAATTAAAATTTCTTAATTATTCGATTTTAAATTAAAGTATAAAAATATTTCCTTGTTATCTCAATAAATCTTGAAAAACTACACGGCAAACAATTAAATCTTCCTTGATCAACCTTCACGTAATCGAAAGTGACTTGTTACATCTAAATCCCCTTTTATTACGTGGAAAGCACAATGACGTCGCGTCGCGTTAAAAGAAAAATTGGATGTCCCGACCGCTTAGAGATAAGAGGAACTGCCACCGCGCGATGCCCTCCTCCCTCCTCCCTCCTCCTCCTCCTCCTCCTCCTCTCCCCCGTCCCCCTTCCCTCGAAGCCGGCGGAATTTTCGCCCGAGAAACACCTCGTGGCTATCTCGAGAAAGACGCGGCGGCGATTCAACGGTCGGTGTCCGTGTTAAGTGACTCAGTGCCGTTGTAAAGTCACGGCATTAAAACGGCTCGACGACGCCGCCGCTTGCGGTCGCCAATCAAGATTTTACGCCTGTGCCGGACAATTATGATATTTTACAGGTGATTTGGGGGGCATAAGCTTATCGTATATCGCGCTTGCCACGCTGATAAGGGAGGGAACGGTTGCCTGGAAATATCTGAATCCGTTTGACCTTGGATCCAAGCCAAATCGCGTACGACGATCTCCTCCGAGGTGCACGGACTGTGTTTCGCGCTTGTTTTCGAGCCTCGTTTCGCGCCGCGTTACACGCATTCAAACTTGATGGAATCTTTGCGACGCTAAATCTTTCGCGATCGAATGTTACGCATAACGGGGAGGATATAATGTCGTGATGAATAAAGAAACGTGCATTCGGGTTTAAAAATTTATAATAAGTATGATCGGTATGTATTGCGAATAATTCGCGATAATTTAATTTCCTGTAATAATTGGCAGATTTCAGTTAATTTAATTAACGTTTCTACGTTTGTATTCTCTTTAATGAAAATAATTCTACAACCTCGTTAAAAAAGCACATAATTAAACGAGCCGATTCTTTCAATGCAAATGCCTGTCCCTTCTTTTCCCTCTTCTACAATTATCCCTTCCCCTCCCCCAATTGCAAAAGCGATTGAATTAGCTAACTAGCATTGATCTCAGATTGATCTCAAATTCATCCAACGATCCATATCCGCAACCCATCTCCTTCTCCTTTCCTCGTTCGTAAAGTTCGTAAGAAGAAATTCACTAGTATTCACATTAGCACGAAAAATCGGACTTCAGGAACGAACGATCAGAATCTATATAGCTGTGCAAAGCTGGAAGAGAATCGGATATGGTACGGCTTCCTATGGCAGATACGCTAAGGGATTGGATTTTCGGCCACCCTTCCAACCCCTTTCGCGCAAAGGGTTTCATCCCCCCTCGAAACGCGTTCACGCGCTCGTTAGCATATCATGCGAGTGGCGGGGCCCGAAGGGTTGAATCCTCGGCCAATAACAATCCATTTTGGCCTGTCGGCTGGCTCCTCTCGGTCCTCCATACCCCTTCCCAGCATCCTGTATTACAATTCGCATTCGGGTTTCCTCCGCATGGCCCGTTTATTTGTCCGTCCAATGGTCGGACAGCTCAAAGCGTTCCGCCGCTTGGGACGCCATTTTTTTTCTTCCTCCTCTCCCCCCCCCTCCCTCCTCCTCCCCACTTGCCCCGTTACTTCTCCGATTACGGAAATCTCGTGATCCGTGGGACTGACGGGGGCCCTCGTCCACCACCGATCATCCTCGAGCTCTTCTTGTCTAGGGGTGGATGTGTGTGGTTTGCGTCGAAGATTTGTCCGAAATTTTTAAATATATATATTTCGACGATTGTTCGACGAATATTTGGCTTTGCGTATAGAGATAAATAATTGACGAGCCTCGCGACGATCTTGGAGGTTTTTTTCTGCTCCAAGATGTATAGAAGATTTGCCGAACTTTGTATGTAATTTGTATTTTTGAAACGATGGTTGATATTTTGGTTTTGGAGGAGGATGGATCATGGATCATCGATGATCTTGGAAGTTTTGTGTTTGTAGATATGATCATTTAGGATATTTATCAAATTTTTGAGTTTGATTATATTTGAGTTTATAAGGCAATAAATAGGATAATTGTAGAAATGTAATTTTTTTAAAAGAAAGAAAGAACTTCAGTTGTGAATAACACTGATGAAACGAAGCAATAGATTATATGTGGAGGAAAGAGAGCCTCTCTTATGGTTTTCATTGAGCGAGTCGATACTCGGGCCGCATAGTGACCACCAGTTGTTCCATTCTGTGTCTTCGAGGCGAGTGTATAAGTGCAGAGTGGTCGAATGAAAATTCATTGGCGACACACGACAGATGTCGTCTGGGAAACGATTTCGATTCATTGGTGCGTTTTTTGTGAAACAAAATTTTACGAGATGAAATCCAGTATTTCAGAATTTTATCTCGGGAATGAAGTGAAATTTAAGTAAACACTTAAATATAATTATTTTATCGAGTTTATAGGAAGAGATAGTCGTCATTAGGATATATTTTCATTAAAAGTTACGAAAGAGCATAGGAAACAATGTAGAACGTTAAATGAGATGTTATTGATCAATTTATTAAGCACCCTAATAAGAAATTACGTGAAATTAGTTACTTACGTTATCTCGAAATACTCAATTAAGCTTCGTTTTTCCTAATTTACTACTTATCCGTAGGAAAAGAAATCCATAATCGTTGTACGATCATTTCTTCCTAAATTCTCTTTAACTTAATCGAGAACAAGATTGTAATTACCGATCGTTTCAAGATATTTATTTAATCATCGTAAAAATCAATTGTTAATAATTTACACTTGCAAAATTGAACATCCATATTTCCAACATCCGATCTTCAACGGACTATATAAAACTATCCAACCAGAAAAGCGTCGAAATCCCATCACGGGTTCGTTAAACGCCCCGTTCGAAAGAGAGAGAGAGAGAGAGAGAAAGAAAAAAAGAAAAAGAAAAAAGAATCCCAAGAGAATATTCGCATATTCGCGACACGCTCGTAAGCACCTGGTACCGATCTCCGCTCCGAGGGGTGATTTTGGATCACGTGGGGTGGGGGGTCAACGGTGGAGGAAGGGAAAGAGAAAAAACCAGAGATGCTAATCTCTCCCATTCGCGTCGAAGGGTGGAAACTGTGTGCTAATGCGATCCAGTTTAGCCAAGTCAGCTGGAAAACGGTGCAAAGAGAGCGCCCCAGCCCACGATGCGCACGAAACACGGGCCAGGGGGGATGCTCTCCTCCCCATTAGTCGGCCTCCGGCCGTTGTCGATGTTGCGGCTCGAGGATTGTCATTATTTCGCGATATCCGCTCAATCGGAAACATTTGAACGTATTGTGTACACTCTCGCGATATTATTCCATTTTCTCCCTCCTCTATTTCTCTCCTATCCGTCCAATGTTTATGAAGAATCATTCTCATAACGCGCATACATGCACAGTGGACACGGTGCGATTATGAAGTCCATTGTCGAAAAAGGGACACGCGTTTTTTTTTCTTTCTCTTTCTTTCTTTCTTTCTTTCTTTCTTTCTTTCTTTCTTTTTTCACGATAGATCTCGTGAAGCTAAGAGGCTTTTCGTTCCATCCTGAATGAATTCGGTGATTTCTTTCTTTTTTCTTATTCTTCTTCTTCTTCTTTGGAGAAGGAGGGGAGAGAAGTAGGGAAGAGAGGCCGATTATTCGATGTAATTTTTGCACTGTTTTCGTGTAAACTATTATGACGGAATAGTTTGATTTGTGGAAAGGGACACGTCGGAGAGGAGATTTCGATTCGTTGAATATTCCGATATATATTTTGACAGGATGAATGAATTTTCGAGGGTCACCGGATTTACACGTGTAACGAATTTCTTTAAGTTCACACGGTTTCGAAATAGTTTGTTATGTATCGAATACATAATATCTACGTATAAATTTTTTCAGCCAATTATTCATTATATTTCAATATGGAGATTTAAAAAATGTAAATGTAAAGGGAAATCTGAATATTTATTGAATATTTATTACGTCATATCTACATTGTTTACAAATGTATGCAAATTCAAGCATTTTATCATTTTATTCTATTATGCTTGATTCCGATAGATAAAAGGGGATTGAATTGTTATTGCTAGCTCAACATTAATTCAATTCCCTTTTATCTTTTGTAGACTCGCAAATTCTCTCGATATCTCGTTAATAGCGTAATATATAAATATTGCACGAATCGATCTCAATCCTTAATCCTCAAGTTGAACAAAAACTACATTGAAAAATATTGCAAAAAACATTAGATTAATATCATTATTAATACCATTGCGATAACCATTTCGACGAGGAAAGGAAAAAGGTCGAAAGTCGAGCTGTGGAGGGGGGAGGAGAGGGTGCGAAATGGAAAGGAGCGCGCAGCCTCGGTTCAGTTCCGCCTCGCCGCCGGTTATTAGGCAAATACGGCCTCGTCGATGATAACCCTTTCGCTTGGGGCTGAATAATATAGCACCCTTAAACGAGCGGCGTTTGATGTGACGCCGGTTCGCCGCGCGTCCCAGCCAATTTCGTCCTCGCGCCACGCAACCCCCCTCCCCCCCCCCTCTTCAACGTCCCCGCGTGTCATAATCGCACCCTCGCCTCTCGCTCCTCTAATCTTCCGGATCCGCGAATCCGCGCCGCTTTTTCGACTAGAATATTGTCAAATTGTTCGATTCGTAATCGGAATTAATGGACTCGTGATTTTTGTCCACGATGATCATTCCTACCGTTCGTCATCATTTCGTTTCTTTGAAGAGAAAATTTTAATACATCTGTTGCGTAATACGATTTTTTTTTTATTTTATTTTACACGATTATATGTAATGTTATAGTAGAAACAGGGATAACGAGTAAACACGTGCGAAGTAGGAAGAACTACAAAAAAAGGAGAAAAAGAAAAAAATTGGAATAAAATGTTCACGGAAGAATTCCTAATTCAAAGAATTCACAGAAGCATCTTATTATATGATGGTATGATGGTATACTTACATCATCGGTGTAATTATACGATATTATTATTGCTCGTTAATTTAAAAGACAATTTATGCTTCAATTTTTTTTCTTTTCCTTTTCGCGACAATCAACACCTCGTTTCATTTCTACGGTATGCATAATAAATTTTGAATTTTAAAATCGCGAAACTGACACGTGGAAGAATGAAATGAATGCGATATTATATAAATACTTTCGTCTCATTTATATTACAAACCACTTAGAGGACTGATATAATTCTTAATAAAGCGAAAAAGAAAGAAAACAAATGTATATCTGTCGCTCATAAGTAACCTCAACATACATTATAAAATAAATATAAATAAAATCTTCTACATATATATATATATATTTATAATTGGAATGTCTAATTTCACAAATCTGTAAATAAATAACAATTCTTCTATTCGAAGAATAAATAATACACTCGAAAACTGAGTGAACACAACTTATTATTATAACAATATTATTTCATTGATTATCTTGTTATAAAGTAACAATGTTAATAAACTTAACATCAAAATGTTAATTATAAAAATTTTGTATCGAAACAATACTTTGTTTATTTTCAATAAAGCAACAAGTGTCGATATATTAAGAATTCGATCAAATCATCCCCAAACAATCTGATAATATGCTCTATTTAACGAGATCAGAGTTTCGAGAAATCGGGAACGGATCCGGCGAAGGATCGTTCGATTGGATAGCTCGAAGCGGACCCAATCCGAGTCATCCTTTCGCCGGCAGCGATCAGCAAATGGTTATTTACGGCAATCACAACTGCAGCGATATTATGACGTCCCCTCTGATCATTGGACGAAGGCCTGAAACAAGTTGTCCCGGCTCTGTTCGCGCGTTGAAAACGCTCGCTTGGCGCCAAGCCAATTGGGCTGCTGCCCTTCACCTATGCCAGTGAACGATGTACGAAATTGGTTTCCCTGTGCTCTGCCTCCGTGAAAAGTTCCTCACGCGCGAGATTCAGAATCGGCCGACTTAATATCCTAATCTAAGTTCACGGAAATCAAAATTGCCGTTAAAAATTGCCGACATTTTTGTGCAGGATTATTAATGAGAGCGAACGTTGCACTTTCGTTTCGTGGACTTGTTGATTTTAGATGAACGGTATAACAGATCCTTGACAAATTTTTCTATGATGCTGATTAGAGAGGAATATTTCTGATATTGGAATTATTATACGATTGGTCAAAATGAGTTGATACAACTCGAGTAACCTTGTTTCAAACGCTCATGAATAAATTGTGAAAAACGTAAGCCAAGTATTTTTTGGCTCTAATGAGAACTTAATAACGAAATAGAAAACAGTCCAATTTTATTTTCTACGTTGTTAAGTGACGTTAAATTAAATTAATGAAGAATTTTAGTTAGCGAGAAAAGAAATTTTTATATCTCTTTTCCCCTCTGATTGGAAAAATTTCCATTCAAAATCAATTTCTACATCATCGACACGAATTGTCACGCGTTTCTACCAAAAACGAAAGAAATCGTCTTCGAAGCAATCGAAGATAGGAGGACCAAATCACCGTCTGATGATTTCTGTGCATTGAGCGAAAGAGACGACCAGGCGTCTGGTTCTCTCGGAGAAAGAGTCGCCAGGCCGCAATTCCTTCGGTCGGGTTCTGAATGAAAGTTATGAGGATGAATCTGGTTAAGAGAGAGAGAGGCGGGGGAGAGCAGTGTTGAAGGAAAAAGAATGGAGGATGAAGAGGCGAGAGCTGAGCTCCCATCGTCCCAGGCGTATCCACTTACAAGCGACACTATGGCCGTGCCGCAGTGGGTAGATTTAGGCCAGATAAATACTACTCTTCGCATGCATATACGGAATTGCTCGAGAAAGATGATTGATGGTCCGTTTACCAGTTGTTTAATATATGCTTGCAATTGTTTTGAAGTCTTTTTTTATTCTGCTCACGTAATATAGTAGAATTTTCGACCCGTAATTTACTTTTGAAAATAATCTAAATTGTGGATGTTTATATTATATTTATGGAAAATTTAAATGCGCAAAATATATAAAATGATTTATTTGTATTGTTATGTAAAAGATATAAAATTTAGTGGTATTTGAAGGATGAAATATTTTGAATTTCTGTTTAAGTTTTAGTTGTTGTTGTTTTTAATGATATATTTGAATTTATTTGAGCGGAAATTGTTATCGAAGAAATGGTCAATTTAATTTAATTTAAAGAAACGTGATTGTAACGAATAATGATTAATATTCGAAAAGAGGTTTAAAAATATATAATAAATATAATGATGCCAATGACGCACAAATAATAACCAATGTTACAAGCAGAGAAGTAAGTTAATAATAGCGATATTACTTATAGAGAAGAGAACTATTATAATCGCGATAGTCGAGGCAAGAATATTTCATACACATGAATCACTCGAAAAAGATGATTAACAAGATGTCCAATAATGATTCGAGAACGCAGCTCCCTTCTCTTGTTCTGTGATTAATTTAATATACGGCCACATTTCAACGATTTCGTTTTAAATTTTCTTGATATTTCGCATAATTATTTTAACGAAACTTACTACGTAATTGTTCTACAATAGTCATTCTATGCTTCTTCTCTGTTCTATAATTATTCCGCAGCAGCTGTGTTACACTCCTACTGTAGTTGTTGGACAGTAAATATAATTGTTCCGCGGTTGAACAACATCGTTCTACACCAAAAAAAGCTCGTAAATTATCTATTTTGTAAAAATAATATTGTACGGTATCTATTGTCGCGTAAACATTTTTATTAATTTTCTTTCGAAGTTGAATTTAAATTATATTTTAAATTGTAAAACGAATACTATGATAATATAAATTTTTATTAATATATGATAAAATTTTCTCATTTATATTTAAATATTCTGCGATGAATAAATGGAAAATTATCATTTCTTATATCGTTCTTCGTTAGTTTTATACAATTCTTCTTTGGAATTTTATGGATATTGACGATTGAATAATTCAATACTCTTTGCATCATTTGCAACATTTTTCAAAAAAATAATTTTAATTAAAATAATCATTCGACGTTTTATCAGTTTTTAGTTTCATTTATAATGGCACTTTTATTCCAACGGTACATAAAATGTGTTATATTTCCATTATTTTTGAATAGTGTTCTTATTCTATCAACATTTGGTAACAATTTTTCACGAGAAGATAATAGATTCAATAGACTAGTAACTTAGAAATGAAAGAGAGGTGAAACGACGATATCAACGAAAAATCGAAAATTTAAAAGCTTTTCAAAGAGCCTTTCGGCAATGTACGTTTCAGCTCGCTTTTAAATTGTGAAAAGCTTCACTTGTACCAGGCTTTTCATATCTCGTTCAGCGCCATATCGTCCAGTAATCATTGTATTCTTTCACTCAGTACGAAACACATACCAATTTGCTTTCGAAAAAAGGGGATAGCTTTTTACGTTCCAACCAAATCTGTCTTTTTTTTCCCCCGCCCTCTCTCTAAATAAATATACTTATTTTTCTAATTAAAGTTTACTCATTTTATTTTTACTTTTAAACGCATTTTTCTTTTAATGTTTTTATTTATTTCATTCTCTTTAATTTCGAATATAGTTTGACAACTAATCATCAACGAAGATAAATATTTTAAAGCGTATATGCTTAAGTTATCGTTTTTCCTGTTATTGATCGTTTACTTTGACTCAGAGCAGATCAATAAATAGAATGATAAATGTTACCCATTTTCATATTGATTAGGTCATAATTTATTGTTTTAAACGTGAAATATAAACGTTTCTTATATTCTTCTTATATTTTCTTTTTTTTCATTTTTTACGAATTTCTTTTTTTATCAATATGTTTTGTCTTGTCTTTAAAATTGTATTCACAAGTTTGCTATATATTTAAAGAAGATTCATATCCCAGTATATTTCCACATTTCCTATTTTTAAACTGAAATAATTCTCATTGATATTTTTATTATCTTTACGATATAAAATATAAATAAATGTTTTATATAAAATCTTCAAGAGATCTCTTCATTTATTATATAAGAAATTTTATTACGATAAATAAATAAATTACAATATATATATATATATATATATAAATTTGAATATGAAATACAAAATAGAAATTGAATATTAATAATAAAAAAAATAATATCATCATAATTCTCATTACCCCGAGGTTAATCAATCTCGTGAATCGATAATTATCAATTCGTTATCATAAATTATATCTATATCGTATCACATTATACAAGTGATTGCATTATTTATGATAATCTCATAGAAATTATTATACCGAATACCTAGTAATTTTACTAAAATTATTCATCAGTCCGGTTCAAGGCCAGCTCTATATTTAAATCCATAATACCTCATAAATAATCAACATGAATCACAAAATTTTCGATCATTTCGAGACTATTTGATCGATCGAAAAGAAAAAAAAAAAAAAAAGAAAACATCTATTTAAACCATTCATCTTCTAAAAAAATTTAGAAAGAAGAAAATTTACCGAAATTCAAAAAATATTTTACATATATACGATACAAAAAAATATAATAATTCAAAGAACAAGATAGAAGCACGAGATCCGCCCAATATCCCATAAGTATCGCATAAGTTTAATATTATAGCGTACAAAAAAAAAAAAAAAAAAAAGAAAGTATCCCGTATTATATTTCGCATAGCAGAATATAATGGCGGAAACAATAAGAATAATAATCGGTAAAAATTCAAAGAAGAAGAGATGGAAGAAACTCCGAGAGCGATTTCTTTCCCGTATCCGGCGAAATGGCGATTTATTAAATGCCTACGGGCAAAAAAAGGAAACCGCCCTCCAGGAATTCCACTCGTACACAGGACACAGCACCTTCGACGTGGCGAAGCCCACGGTAATTATCCACTAATATTATTTATATCTGGCCGCGGTTATATCACGGCCCGATGGGGGAAAGGAGTCGTCGTCGAGGAGGAGAAGGGAAGGGAGGGAGGGGGCTCCGCTTTGGCGGTTTCGCGCAAAACCTTCAGCGCGGCATTCCTTCGCGGAAGAGGCGAAGGTCGCCAATTATCGAAGGCGGCTTAATGCGAGCCACTATGACGGGTCATATTCAGCCCCCTTTTTGCTCGATTCGAGGCGCGGCGTCAAAGTGTACCGGCCGCTTCGTAAATCCTCCGGAGCGGCTTTCCAACCCTCTCTCGCGCTCTCTTTCCCGTTCGTTACCGTTCCGCGAGTAAAGATCCCTGCTTTATTTTTCCCATTAGATTCTGATATTTTTACATAATCTTTTTACTCCCCGTCTCAGATTTTTATCTGTCTTGTGAGTACTTTTATTTCAAGGAAATATCCTTTTGTTTTTTTTAATTCTTTCGTTAGTTGGAAAAGTTTAATATTTTTCTTTTACGAATAGTGAGCGAAGAAAGGATGAAACGTTGAATAGAAATTTTAAACTGCACTAGTTTCGATATTTTGTGATAATGATAGGATAGATTCGATAAATATATTATACGTGGAGTTAAAAAAAAAAATTATGCGGAGGAGCGAGATTAGACGGATATATTTTGTAGAAAAGTGCAGTAGAAGTAACAAGGATCCGAGAGAATAAAAGACAACGGGCATTAGGGACGGGATAATCCTCGTTTCGTTCGGTTATCGTGATTGCTCCTTCTTGCATGCGTCAGGAACGGCCGAGATTGACAGGCAGATTTTCGTGAACAAATTGATCGCGATTCGACATGGACAGTATCAGGCTTGTTCCACTATTCCACGTACCCTTCCGAGGCTGGGAAACTTTCTCACGTACCGAGTGATCATCCAAGTTGATTGTAACTTGATGCCCATACGACTGACGTGTATCGCGCGAAACTTTTATTCCCAATTTTCTTCTTTCCGGCAAAGAATTATTCCTCCTTCTGCATCCTTTCATTATTACTTAAAATATAACGCAACAATTTTTAATTTATCATTTCTTTTTTTCCATTGAACGGCACGATTTAATCTAAACTACTATAAATTAATCACGATTGAAAATTTACAATCGCAAATCATCGGTGCATTAAAAAATCATCGAAGCGAAAAATAAAAAAAAATATTCCAAACGAAAGATCGTATTGTTCGTATATATATATATATTTTAATTCGCGTTAAATTATCGATAATCCGTCGTCGAATCTATTGGAAATAATTAACAAGGTGGATCGAACTCTCCTGGGTACCGGGAGAGGACTCGATCATAAATTTCGCGCAACACGCCATCGTCGTAAAGGCCTCTTTTCAGAACGTGATTCCGCTAATTGCGGCCGAAGAACGTCATAACTTTCGATGTCTCTATAGTGGAACCGCGGATTTATCGGGCCACGATCAGCGAAAACATTTTACGGTGAGGCACACGTGAAATTATAATGCCTCTGATATCTAATAAAGTCATAACTCGATAAAATCAATTTATAATTAAAATTGCGCGTTTCCGTGTAAAATGCTCGATTCCTATCGTCTGTTGGAATCATGGAAATCGTAGATTTGACGAGAAATAATTTTTTTTGAATGAGTTTTATTTTATTAAAGGAAAGGAAAATGAAGTTGAAATCGAGAATAGAAAAATGTAAAATCGGGAGAATGATTAATAATTTGGAATAATTTCTTTCTTTCTGTGGTATTCTAGAGAAATAGAATTATTCGATGTAAAAATTGTGAGAATTGTGTGTGTAAATCAGTTTTTATTTGAAAGATCTGAATTTTTCAAATCAAAAAATAGGATACTTGTATCCTATAAAAAGATTCAAATATAAATTTTCCGTTTCCATTTTGAGTTTCTTCGAATTTTTAGGCCTTAAAGATGACAATTTTTGAGCGAAGGTATAATTAAAGAAATGAAAAACTGGACTTTTTTTAAATTCTTAATTCAATTTTTAATTTTCCTTAGAATGAAATACACATTTATTATAACTGGAAACTACCATACATTTTTAGGGTTAATAAAAACGATGGAAGATAATATAAATCCTTAATAAAAATTGTAAAAAAAACTTTCAATCATTCTCCAATGACTTTTATCGCGAAACTTTCGGAGAAATTCTGCAAGCGCGTATACGACTACGTCGGATCAAGATTTACGATTTTTAAAAACAGCGAGACTTTGACTTACCAATTTAACTCTTATTCGATCTCTATCTTACGTTTTACAATCACATCCAAACAAAATTCAACAAGGGAAAGCAATTTGAATTTCCACCATATTCATTTTCTAATATTTTATTCTTTCAAATATATCCTTTCTTTTTTTTTAAATAATAAACATAGCACAAAGACGTAGGTAATAAGTAAATAATAAGTAAAGTTTTATCGTCGATCAATTCATAATTTATCATCAACGCATCGCGTCTAAATCGATCATAAACCGCACGACATGCTTTTCCACTCCCTCTCCTCTCATCCCTCCTTCCTCTCGATCGTTCACAATAGCTCGTACATCAGAGAATCATGCGATAATGACACCGAAAATATTCGCGACCGAGGTCAAGAAACCGGTAAGTCGGCTTTGTCGACTGGAGGGGAAAAGAAAAAAAAGAAAAAAAAAAAAAAAGAAAAAGAAAAAAGAAGGAAAAGAAAAAAAGAAAAGAAGCGAGTGTGCATTTCCCAGATTCCATACCGCTCTGCCATTCATCCTCCTTCTTTCTCCCTCTTTTTATCGTCCTCCGCCACCGATCTCTTCTCCTCTTCCACTCCTCTCCCTCCTCCCGCCTTCTCCTCCCCTCCCCTCCCCTCTTTTCCCCTCCTTTCCCCCTCGACTGCATATTTTTCCACCATTTTCCCGGCTCGATCGATATCGATCGTCTTCGGAACGTCATTGTCGTACCTCGCCGTTTCTCCGGCCGTTTTCACGAGCGGCGAGTTTTCTCGAAACTTCGGTTGCACACCCCTCCTCCTCCCCACGCGGATCGCGTGCGTGTAACGGAGAACGGAGCCGTTACGATGGCATTTTCGAGCGACTGGTTAATTCGATACACGGTAATTAGATTCTTTTGTAGAAGATTCAAGATACTATTTTCTTATTCCATCCGCTTTCACGAGGCCAATATCGAACGAATATTTCCTCCCCAGAGTTTCCAGAGTTTCGAATGAAATTTTATCGGGGAACTTACTCGGCATTCGTGTCATTGGTGTGTTACCTCGTTTCTGTTGTTTCTCGTTTTGTTCTCTCGTTTCGATTATTGGCCACATTGGGCCGACACGTGATATTCCAATTCCTCGAATAATTATGCAAATATTATAAGAATAATATATAAAATCGATGCAGATATAAATACATTAGTAGTCCTTTCCAAAGGAATTCGATGAATTAAATCAATTAAATTCGAGATTTATTTATATTTCATTTGAATAAATATCTCTCGCGTATTACGTTCGGAAACGAATTGAGATGTATATATCGATAAACGAGATAAAAAATAAAGAATGAAAAAAATTAAATTTCTCCGGTTATTAATTTTTCATATACCCAACTTATATAATTCCAAAAGAACACACAACGTACTCTCTCTAAACTAACCAAAAAAAAAAAAAAAAAAAAAGAAAGAAACCTCGATATCATCCTTCTCACACCTCTCTCGCAAATAGAAATCTCCGATCGAGATCTCCCAATTAAATTAAACAACTGGAAACACAGAGATATATCGAAAATAAAATAAAAGTCCGTCCTCGGAAACTCGGAACCACCATTTCCTCTCCTCTCGCGCATGACATACACGCGCTTGGATGGACGCGCATATACATTTGCCCCCTCTCCTCGGCCAAATGCATAAGTGGTTCTAGCGTGTGCACGTTTCGTGACACGATAAATCGGTCTATCAATAGCCAGGTTCGGGATCGTCGACCGACAGCCACTAACGATGATCACCACAGGGGCCGGTTTGTTGATTCGTGAGAATTCGTGAGCGCACCGCCTGTTTCCTCCCTGCATTTGCATATTTCTCGCGAATACCTATTGCGGCTCCGAAATAGCGGCATCCGCCGTGCGAACCACCGCCACGTCCCCACGGCCGCAATACACGAAAATATCGGGCGAGGAGCACGAGCAGGCGTATATTTCGCGGCCCGATGAAAAACGCCCGGAATCCGACCGATTAATTTACGATCTTGGAACTGGTTTGCCGGCTTTAACCATCGCGAATTGTTCCTCACAGGGGTGGCGCTTTCCTTCCCGCCTGTTCTTCGCCTCGTCTCCTCCTCGTTTCCTTCTCGCCCCGGACCGCGACCACCCCCTCAGAATTTTAGGAATTTTCCTCGCTCCGTTGGGCCGCGAATTCGACGTTGCGAATAGGCAACGGCCGATCATGGAAGGGATATTTATTCGAGGCGCTTTGAACGCTTTTTTCGCAAAACGGTGGATCGTCCACAGAATTTTACAGATCTCGCGAACCAGATTCGAATGGAATAGATTCGAAAATTTTTTCCAATACAGATCGTCCATATTAGCATAGCTCTAAATGGCGCCCTCTTCCCTTCCTTCCGTCCACACAGCTTCTTCCACTTCCGTTTCTTGCGAGGCGCACGTTTTCGAAACGTGCGTTTTAACTTTGGCAATGATAGAGGAAGATGAAAAAAGTTTTTTTAGAGAGGAAGTGAACGATTGCGGGATTCAACTAAGGAGGATTGATATTTTATGTGAAATTATAATTTCAACATGTTGTGATGGATTAAGATACGAGATAAATAAAATTGGAATTTATGGAACGTATATATAATTCGATCATATTGGTATATATGGTTTGTAATAATTTTTCATTGACGATTATTACGTCGCATCGTGAAAGTTCTCGATGATTCATTCGCATGAACAATCGGTATCGATAGACATGCAAATTAGATTATTATTATAAGTCAATTTGGAAACTGGACTACTAACGGCCAATTTGCAAATTAGATTACTTTATGCGCCGATACACAAAGTAGACTATTATCGTAAGCCGATTCGTAAAACAGACCATACTTATATATTATCTAGTCCCTCCGCGACTAGAACTCGCTCGAATTGCAAATTAAATCATAATCGGACTGTTAGTTAAGTAGATCCTTGTTACCGTTTAATACTATGAGTATGAGTATGTTGAAGTTGTTACTACAGTCGACATACATTTGCAACGTAAATTGATAGTATCGGTTTACCAACCGAGTCGTTTTAATTCACGAAAAAAAAAAAAAAAATATATATATATATCGTTGCCATTAAAACGCTCGAAGGATTAAATATTTGTATTTTTATGTTTCGAAAGTTTATAAAGTTATTTGCGGAAAGTATTTGCGTTTCCACTTTCTATTTCTCAATTATAAACGTAGATAGAAGAGTGTGCAACAATATTGCAATATTGATCGCGTCTTCTTCACATTCCATTTTTCAAAACCAAAAGAAGAAACAAAAAACAAAAAGAAGAAGAAGAAGAAGAAGAAGAAGAAGAAATGGAAGAAAATAAAAAGAGGAAGAAAAGAAAGGTGTAACGGTCGACCAAGCTCGAATGGCCCGCGCAACTCGCGGAACAAACGGCGAACGTAACGATGCCGAGCGACACTTATATTGGGATCTATTAATATGCAGTCAACCTCGACATTAGACGGTGCTTAGTCGCTTGTCACGCGTATTACACACCCGGCACACCCCCTTAATGCGTTGTCAACACCATGCCACTCGACACGATTGCTCCACCATTCGTCTGTCCGTGGTCTTTCGTCCGTAACAGCAAAACTGTTTAACAAAACTGTCGTCAACTAATGATTCGTCCAAAGGATTCGCGCGCCGCTACCGCGCGACTAATGGAATAGATTCGAAAATTTTTTCCAATACAGATCGTCCATTATTAGCATAGCTCTAAATGGCGCCCTCTTCCCTTCCTTCCGTCCACACAGCTTCTTCCACTTCCGTTTCTTGCGAGGCGCACGTTTTCGAAAACGTGCGTTTTAACTTTGGCAATAATAGAGGAAGATGAAAAAAGTTTTTTAGAGAGGAAGAAAGAAGGGGGAAGGGAGGAAGAATTTCAGGATGGATCGGTTTATTCCAATGAAATTCAATTGATATCGTTATCTTATAACACATATAATATTGTTAACGCAACACCAGCGGAAATTTACGGCCGGAATTTATACCTTGTTGGAGCGCAACGCGGCGTTTAGTCGAGATTTATTTTTCTTTCTTCTTTTTCCTCTCTTTTTTTTCTTTTTTTGTCTTTTCTCCGTACGTATCCTAGGCTCCTTCACGTTGCATAGGCTCAGTTTAAAATATGCGATAGAGCATGGTACAATGAACTAATTGGCTCTAGAATTTCATTCGCTATAGCATATTTTAAAATACATTTACATATATGTATGTATTAAAACTAATAATTCATCTAGAACTGTAATCTCTTTGGCGAAGATTGAATAAAAGAAAAGAAAAAAAAAAAAAAAAAAAGATAAAAGATGAATGCAGATATGATACATCGTAAATACTTATAGTTTTCAGTTTACAGAATTTTTGATCTTGACGATAAAAACTATTTGCTCTAATGTTAAGCTCGTTATAGCAACATGATCTTTCGCGTTCATCGTATACCATTTCACGCTTTCTTATCTTGGAAACTAGATAGGAACTTGTACTTACAAAATCATTTTTCTTTTTTTTTTTTTCCACATAATTCTTCGAATTACTTTCCAAGATTGTTCCTTGTGAAGAATTGACTTTCTCCGTTTTCTATAGTGATTTATAGCTAGTAGTTCAAACGAGAGTTTCGTTATAGTTAGAGCTATTAATCAGTAATTTGTTTTTTAACGTGAACGCGATATAGAATCAAGTTATTAAAAAATAATGCGAGAAACGAAAGTTTACTTTATCTTTGGATAATTTTACGCAATAATTGAAACGTGTATCCATATATAGTATATATATATATATATATATAGCAATTATTTTAAGCGATTGAATTTAATTCAATCCCCCTTTCAACAAATTAATTAATGCGCGCAAATAATTCGTGTTATGCTTGTTTTTCCTCTCTTTCTTCTCTTTTTCACGTTTCAAGAAATCAAAAAATTCGGTGTAAACGCATGGATGGACGATGCTTCCTTCCATCGTGGAAAAAATATTAACGCTTCACCAATAGGTTAGCCGATGCTCCGCGTGCCTTGAATAAAAATTTTATAACTTGTTTAATTTATGGCATAATAAAATGAAACTTGGAAATAAAAGCTGTCCAGCCTCTTTCGAGAATTTTTAGTAGTCCAGGTTCAATATCTATGTAAATTTCATATTATGTATTTAACCGTGGGTTTAACACATGGTCGGGTCGCATTATCCCGCAATTTGTCCATGCGATTGTAAAAATTTATTTTTCAATGTTATAATAACGTTTTCTCAGAAACTAATACGAGTGTCATTAATTTTTACGTACGTTCGATGATGATATATATTTAAAAAAAAAAAGGAAGAATTGTTACATATCTCGTCACAATCGCGAGACTCATCATTATCAACTTCTTTAAAAATTAGACTTACAATAATTACAAAGCAATTACAACTAACTATTTACTCGTTAATTAACTGTGCTTTATTAATTTTATAAAATATGCAACAATTGTAATCAAACGAATGAGGAAAAAATTATAACTCCCTCCCTCTGAGAAATTTAATCGAGACAACGAAAGAGAAGTTTTAATTTCTGTTCTGTTTAAAATATTTAAACATAATAAAAATGAAAAAAAAAGAAAGAAAAAAGTAAGAAAAAAATTCATATCAACGTGTTAATTGGATTGAATAAGTTCCAATGTATTAAATTCGAAAACTAGAAACTAATAGGAATCGTTACAATAACGATTTAAAAGGAATACAAATTTTATTTATCACCTGTGGAATAAGTTTCAACAAGTATCGCGACTCCATTCGTTCCGATATAAATTTGAATAATAAATACAAATATTCGGCACGCAAGTGCAATCGAACGGAAGACAGTAAGTAAATATATTCGATATCGTCGGGAAGATTTTACGACGAAGTCCGCACGAGTTGAAAGTTTCACTTCAGAGAGACCGTATTCTCTCCGCTATTATAACCCGTATTATTCGCGGTTCGCACCTAATATAATGTCACAAGGGGGATCGTTCAATTAGCGGGAAAGAAAGTCCCCCAATTCTTTGGCATTTACAAGTTTCTTTCCTGTCGGGGCTCACGACTTCGATTCCTCGATTCGTCGATTTAATCGTGGCCAACCCGTTACACATCGCTGTGCTCACCGCGATTTGAATTCAATCGGGAATACAATAAGTACGATTCTTAGGGGGAGGGGAAAGGGGAGCGCGGGATGACGTAACAATTGTCAAAAACTGTTCGGTGTTTTTCGATAATTTTTTATCATTTCGTTCGATGTAAGTTCGAAGGAAAAAGAAAATGGGATAAAATGAAAAATGGTTGCACGCAGAGATGTTTTTAATCGTCTTAGTTCGAGGATTGAGCGAACGAACGAAGAATAAATACGAGTGTAAAAAGTAAGATAGTTTTTTATTTAAATCTTGAAAATTTATTCCGATGAAATATTCGTTAAAATTATTCGCAGTGTCAAAATTACAAATTACAAAATTGTTGCGAATTTGTAATTTGTAATTGTACAAACTGAATAACGAAATTATTAACTTGGTGATAAAATATGTCCAAGAATTGAACTGAGAATGCGAGGAAAAAGATAGATTTTTATCATTGGAAAAAATTAAAAAAGATGAATTTACAAAAAATATAATTCAATTTTGCTAAAATTTATATTTATATTGTATATTTTATAAGATGCAGAAATACCTAATTGTGTAATCAAAATGGAATTTGTTGTGTCAATCGATAAAATAGTAATGTACAACGATTAATATTCCTCATATTTAATTTTTACGATCAAGATAAAAATCTTTAAAAATTTTTCAAAAGTTGAACTCGAAAAATGCGACAATTTCAACGTCTGGGATCGATTAAATTGGGCTTGACTGATTTAACATCGTCATATCTCATTAACATAAAAATGATGATAAATCAGATAATCTCTTTTAATTGATTTCTTAACAGACCCGTTATTATGTAAAAATTTAGAAATTTGTATTTAAAATCTCCTAATGAGTAGAGTAGATTCCATTTTGTATTCAAGGAGAAGAGCATATATATATATATATATATATTTTATTTACACTATTTCATTTTATTTTTATCGTTCACCGGCTAATAAATAACATTTAAACACACTTGTTTGCATCGAAAAACCTTTCACCTTAACCATGTATACCATTGTATATTTCTTAAAACGTACAATTAAACTAATATTAATTAACCAAACTTCACTTGCAACAACGCTAACAAATTTGGTAACCAAAAGGAAACTAAATCTTGTTAGATACAATAAACAATTCTTAATTTCACGATTAGAGAGAGAGAGAGAGAGAGAGAGAGAGAATTTTTACCCCCATCGATAATTAATCTACTCGAGGATTAAATAAATAACTTAATTCTTAATCAACTAGAACCACTAGATAAACACGTATTTGAACCATTAACCTCGGTCATACGTCTGAATAAAAATTTCATAGTCGATCAAGATTAACGATCACACGTTCCGACTTTAATCCCTAATCATTAATTACCACACCATACATTAAACATTGCCAACACCACCACTCGTGCCCGATAATGTATTTCGAATGACGTCGAAATAACGTTTAATCGGCCGTGAATTATGATTAAACCGTTCGCGTCGCGCGCGCAATAGTTCCGCGACAATTTGTCATTACGAATGGCGGCGGTTGGATAAAAAAGCCGGGAAGGATGCTGCGCGCCGCTGTCCAAGGATTAATCGAGAAACACGGACTTCTGGACGTTCGGCAATTCGTATCCCACTCGGCCCGACGATATCTCTGTTTATCGTTTAATTGAAGAACGCATAAGCGCCGGCCAATTTGCGTGAAATAAATAATCCAAGCGTTTGCCAAGCGGCTGGAAAACTGAACCTCTCTGGATTCTGGCCGAGCAGAATCGTATCCACTGATAATAATAGCGGCGTAGGCATTTCTCGACTACTCGGTTGATCGAGTTTCGACAATTCGAGAAATTTAAGAAAAAAAAAAAAAAAAAAAATAATCAACTCGGATGATTTCTAAAAGATCTGTCTAATAAACGGTGGCTCGTGTCTGTGAGGGGAGGAGGGAGGAGGAAAAAAATTTTCACTCGTGACGAATCAATTTGAACGTGAATGAGCGTGTTTATTATCAGGCGAACCGGCAAATGGGTAGTATAAGTCGTATAGGTGGGCAGAACGATAGTAATGGTGATTTTGCAAATTCGATTGGTGGAAAGTAGAGCATTGTTGTAACGGCAATTTGCTAGATAAACCGGTAATATCAGTCGGGCTGTAATATTCATTGCTACTGATAGATTTGCAACCGGTGTTAAGTCGGACGGTTATTGGGATATTATGATTGGAAAAGTTTCGTTGGAACTTGGTTGTAAGTTGATTCAATGTAGCTTGGAATGATCGTAAAACGTATTTGCTATAATTTAGAGTCGTGTTGAGGATTACCTTCAACACTGTTATACGGTATTACGATAGTGCACGTAATGGAGTCGGACAGTCACGTTCAAAAGTCGTACAGTGTCTTCCTTCTCGTTTCGCAACAAAATTTTCATACGTGATGAGACAATTCTGACAATTTTTCACTTTAAATTTTGAATTGGCCATATAAATGATATTTCCGTTTTCTTTGAAAATTCGTTTAAGAGGAGGGAAAGAAAGATTTTTCCTCGTTCTCTTTTCGTTTCTTCTTGCCATTCGAATTTTCCTGTCGCGATCGGAAAAAGATTATTAGGTTAAGTTTGGATGGAGATCAATGGGTATAATCATCATTAAAAATGGCGCAAAGTCGTGACATCTATCGACGTCCATCTTTCGATACGTGTTTAAAAAAAAAAAAAAAGAAGATAAGATTTTTCCACGAAAAATCATCAATGTGCACTATGATCGGTGATATCCCTTATTATCGATCGAAAACTAATAACTTACAAATGTTTGCGGAAACTTTGGAAAGGCGTGTTTATCATTGAAACTTTTTTCTCGTGACTCATTGTCGCGTTTTCTTCATACGCACAAAATCTATTTTTGAGATCGTGTTCCTCGAAAATTATCGAATCAGGCATGTGAAACGATTTTAGGAAAAATTTATTTTTGGATAAAGAATAGAATCTTGAGGAATTTTCAATGTAAAAATAATATTTTGAAGAATATTCAAGTTGCTTCAGTTTCAAATGTCAAAAATGAGCTGATCCCTATTTGAATTCGTCGCCACATTTTCCTCCAATTTATTATCGAACGTAAATTTCACATTGTAACGATGATCGTAAAGTTTATAATGTTTAATATAACCACGAAATTTTTGGTAACGCGAAATTTTCATTGCAGTTTTTTTCGCGAACAAACAAAAAATTCAATGCGACGATAATAACTCGACGGGACGAAGCAATTTTTTATTACAAGAACTGAAATAAACTAACATATAACCTGATTTCTTTTTATAAATAAAATAATTTCTATACACGTCAAAACAAAATCAAAGAAAAATCGAATTCTTTCTCGAATAATAATTTCGAAAAGAAAATTTTAATCGTTGCAATAAATGAAATATTTCTTATTCAACAGCTTCCTCGTAAATTGAATAATTCAAATCTATTTATATAATTTGATAAATTGCGCGGCATAGAGGGATCATTTTCATTTCACACGAAGAAGGTAATTTCTAAAATAGGAAACGTTTGACCTCAGTGCTCTAATCTCGATATCTTTCGACTAAATTTATATTTGCCCGCACTTAAGCATAAAACGTTAAATTTAATAATAAAAGAGGTCAGGAATTCGATCTCTTTGCATTATCTTTGTCTGCTAATTATATATATATATATAATTATTATTTAATTAAGTAACGAAATTTTTCAATACTCTTCACTATTATTAACGAAATTAAAAAAAATTCCTATTACTTCACTATTGTTTCATCATTAAATCACTACTGCTTCATTATTAATAAAGATACGCACGAGTTTCTATTACCAGACTCTTACTAATGAAATTACAATTTCTCATCGTTTCATTATCATCAATGAAATTTCAATATCGATAGAATCTCCTGTATCGTCGCTCGCAATAACACTGCTAATAAATCAAGCAAAAACTTACGTTAAATTCGAAATTTGTAAATCTTACCAATTAGAAAATCACTATTGTTTCTATTGTGAGTTAAGTTACAAGTTTACAATACCAATAAATATCCGGTATCGACCTCGACGACTATTGATAATAAAAATGAAGGAAGTTCGTAAAACGAAATCGATAAATACGAGTCACAGGTGGCAAAGAAGAAGAAGAAGAAGAAGAAGAAGAAAAAAAAAATTCATTCTCGAAAAATTTGTAACTTCTCAATTCAAATCGACACCACCGATCACCGAAATAGTAGCTCGATTAACGATTTCGACAAATTCGAATTCGGTCCAACATAACACCGCAATTTCCAATTTTCTTTTTTCCTTTCTTTCTCTTTTCTTTTTCTTTTTTTTTTTTTTTTTTTTCGACCCGACGTCGAATCCGGTTTCGGTGTCGTCGTTCCATCAAATTCCTCGCGATATCCACCCCCTCCATCGCACAGTTTAGCATTACAAATACTGGAACCAGCTAGGGGCAAAAAATACGAGGATCCAGCAAAGCCTATCATCGCGCCATTCACCGGTGCGCTTCTTATCTGCGTTTCTTTTCGAACTGCGTGCCGCGTGAGATTCACGAGGGTTCCGTGAAATTTCACGCGAACGATTCCCTTTTTTTTTTTTTTTCCTTTTCTTTTCTTTCCTTTCCTTTCCTTTCCTTTCCTTTCCTCCTCTTCTCTTCTCTTCTCTCTTTTTTTTATCCTCCTCTGCCCACCCTCCCTTCCGTCCTTCCTGCCCGCACAGAATTCGATCTCAAAGGAATTTCACCGCTTCGTATGGTACACGTACGAGTAATCAATTAGCCGGTCGACTTTATCGAATAAAAATTCCTGGGGAAACTCTATTCACCGGCACCGGTACAGTTTCGATATTGCACGAGATTGTGACTCTCGTGGTTATATGTTAATCGTGTTTGTGTATGTGTACAATAGTATTGAAGCGAATAGTTTCGTAATAGATCGTGATACACGTTCCCAACAACGAGTGTGGATGCCACTGTGTGTGCACCAGTAGTATCCAGAGAAAGTGTTATTATTTGAAAACATTTTCTTTTGTATTTGTTCCTTCGATAATTGGTGAGTAAATATTATGAGTAAGTATTCACTTATGGTTGAGAAAAATTTTGTACGGAGATTCAATAAAAAATTCGATGGATATTCGAAAAATGATATTGATAATGGACAATTGATGAACAATTGACACGTAGAATTCTGTTGTAGAAGTGAGATTAATCTCACTTGTTGAAAATTAAGTTCATTTTTTTTTTTTAATCTGTTATGTATTCTGTATATTATTATTATTATTATTATAGGATCGATTTATTTGTGGTTAAAAAAATACTTTACTTCGAGGAGTGTGTTATATGTTTTGAAAAATAATAGTTACAGTTAATGGTCGGTTTAATTTTCTCCATCGAATATTAGGTCACATACCAATTTTAAACTGAAATATTTATTTTTAATGTAATGTTTTTGTTGAAATTTTTTTAATACGTTGTTATCAATGATAGATAATAGGACGATTTGGAAATTACGATCACTGTTCAAACGCGTTATTCTAAAATGGCGAATGTTTAAATTTCAACGGGGAGTGGAAAGTGACTTATGCCGTCGCAGCTAAACAGTTAACTTTAGGCTAAAAGTCTTTGTCGCCTTCTAATTTTATTAAAGCTGATCGAAACCTTTAAAAAACTCGCCCAGTCTGCATTATCATTCTGCAAAACCTTTTACTTTCCTTGTTCCTGGACAAAAATTGCTTACGAGAAAGAGTAATTCACTTTATCATCATTGGAAAATTAACGAAAGGAAAGTAAAAGTAATTGCTTCGTAAATATTGTTTGTAACAATTGTTTCGTTCTTTCCGAAAAAATCTGTCCTGAAACGAAATGAAAAAGAGCGAAAAGAAAAGTTGAAATAGTCGAAGTTGGACAATTCAATTAAAATGAATATGCAAAAAACCCATTTTGAAATTAAAATTATTTGAATGAAATACTTTGTTATTAGAATTTAATCAATATATTCATACGTTGAAACAAATCGTGTTCCAGATTATTTCTTTCGGTTTTTCGAAAATGAAGAATGTGAAGAATTATTTGTTTGCGAAACACGAAGAAGCTTCTTCTGATGACTTATGAAACCTTCAGCGTGAGAAATGCAAACAATCAGTTTGAAGAAATTCTCAACGAAGTATTAACTCATTAGCTGCCCATTATATCGACGTTTTAAAATTATAAAAGAAAATTGATATAAAGATCTTCAAATTAAATTTATCATTATAATAATAAAAATATATATATACAATATATATTTAGTATTTTAGAAAATCAAGTGTATAAAATTATATAAAAAGTTAAATTTAATTATTCCTATAGAAAAATGAAAAGAATATTTATATTTTCATTTCATGTTTTATTTATCAAATTAATCCTTTCATAAAATGTGGAATACAATTGATGAAATAATATAATATTCTGAATAAAAAGTTCCAATTATAGAAGAATTATAGGAAAAATATTTTTTATTTATTAAATTTAAATTTGGTTAAAATTTATTATTTAAATTTATTTAAATTTCAATTCATATTCGATTCATAAAGAAATTTCTTGCGATTTGTCGCTGAAACTTTTCCTACTCCAACTGCTCCCGTTTCATTTGCCACGCTCATTTGTTTATCCAGCCGGTATTTATTGTAACGAATACGAATGCAGAAAGAATTGGACGAAAAAAAAAATTGGCGTAATTACGCTTCATAAAGAAGAGAAACCGGTATGAGAAATCCGTAAAATCATCGGGAGAAGCTAGATTGTTGTCCCGTGTAATATGAACTGAGCGTGAAACTAGTCAAAGCCTTCGAACCCTGCGAAAAGAATGAAAAGTTTACTTGCAAAAACTGAATAACGAACTAGTTGGAAATTACTTTTAAAGAATACGACGAAAATTGAAGACACTAATTTCGATGAAACTCGGTAACAAATAACTTTCCATCCAGAAGAAATACGAAATCCAGTTGAAAAGTCGTGTCGAGACAATTGGAGAAAACTTTAAGGGGGCGTGTTTCTTTTAATTAAAAGCGAATACCGTTTAAGAGTGAAATAAAAAAAAAAAATATTCGAAAAATTATAATTAAAATTGTAGACATTTCGACGATTAAAATTAAAATTTGATTATATTATTATTATTATTAAATTTGCAATAATGTAATTGCAATTTTCAATTGTGCAAAAAACGTCTCGTCTCGAAGTTCTGCAAAAATGCTCTCAATGGCGTTATTCCATTTATTCACAACTTTCGCTAACACTAGATGTTATGCCAGATTAAAAAAATATCACCAGAGACTATCTTCGTGTGAGCTAAAGAGCGTGTCGTTGTTATTCACGAATCCTCAACTTCTTCGTGACTGGAAAATTGCTCCTTAGGAGTCAAGGCCGCCTAAACTTCGCCAAATCCAAGGAGAACGCAAAACAGCCTAATAATTTCATCGAGTTGGCTGCAAATCTCCACGATTGTGCGAACGACCATCTTTATTATTCGAAGCCTCGTTCGATGCGAGGAAATACGATGAACATCTATTATCGGGTGAAATACTACGGTATTAAAATAGCCTATGGAATAAGAATCGTACGATTTGAAAGAAAAGAAGAATATTTTATTATTCGAAAAGAACGTTTCTGATGGCTTCTAAGAAGTTTGCAATTTTATCGATAATGAATGAAGAATAGAGGTGAAACGAAACAAAGGAATTGAATCGATAATGTTATTGAACGTTGGAGTTAATTTGGGGAGTGAAATTTATTTCTATTGTTTGACATAAATATTATCAGACATATGTTAATTTCACTTTTTTTTTCCTTTTTTTTTTTTTTTTTTTTTTTTCGTTTACACTGCTCATTCAAGTTTTCTTTTCTTTATTACGTATGAAAATTGACGTGAGAAAAATTATCATTTCAACGATATTCATATCCTTTTATCGATATTTAGTTATTTTCTAATTTTAACATTTTTTAATTTTTAAATTTTCTTCGTCGAAATCAAGGAAGACGGACAATATTTACCAACAATTATAAATAAATCCTAATTCATCAATCTAACGCGTTAATTTAAGATTTTCATCGTAGTTTTAACAATTAACACTTAAAACTATAGAATCAAGATGCGACTAACCACGTCAAAGGAAAAAGAACGCTCGAATCTCGCGGAGAATTTATATTGGAAATTCCGAATTCGAAATCATTTTCTTTGTAGAATGCTTCCCTTTACCCTCGTAACACTATCACAATTAGAGCGTTCGAAAAACTAACCCTAAATAATGAGAAATTTACCGTGAAAAACGAGACGAAGTGAATATGAAGAGATAAATCGAAGCTTACAAACAAAGAAAAGGAGAGCATTACAAATTTCACGGAGAAATTCTATCAAATGACGATACAAAATAATTCGAATCGTAATTGGAACGTTCGATAAATTAACCTTAAATAATCAAAAATCTACCGTGAAGATAAAATATAACGTCGAGAAGAAGCTAATCTATTACGTCAAATGAAGAGAGGAAAAATTATAAGGATAACTTCAGAAAATCCACATTCGTTTTCTTCCTAAAAATAATAAAATTAGAAACAATTAGGAAGAAAAATATTATATTCCTAAATGGTCCATTGCAAAGGAGAAGTTAAGAAATATTTGTTAAAAAATAAAAAATAAAAATTAAAAATCTATTGAATATCAAAACAAAATAATTCGACTTTTCTTCATTTTCTATAAAAAAAAAAGGCAATTTTCTTTAATTACAGTAATTATCTTTAGACAACAATGGAATCAATTATGAAAATGTAATAAATAAGAATAAGAAATAACAATCAATTATAACAATAACAATCATATATAAAATATATATGATCATATATATAATCATATATAAAATATAATATAAAATAACAATCAAATATCTTTCGAAACATCTTTATTTTCTTTAAGAAAGGATTGGAGCAATAAAAGATCTAGCGAGAACAATTCATATCGGGCGTAAAAACAAAGTAAACTATCGCAACTGGGGTATCGAGAAACTACAATGGAGAATTCTCATTAAATATCAAAACAAAGCAATTCGAATCTGCTTCATTATTCCACAATAGAAAAACAATTTTCTTTAATTCGAATAATCATCTCTAAATCAACTATGTATTTAAATAAATTCTCTTCATTTCCTTTGAGAATCAACAACAATTTTCAATATCTAATTGCAATCGAATCAACGATCTCTGGATCCACCACGTAAAATAAATTATCACCGAAAATAATTCGATATCGATTCGTAAAAAATTCGCCTCTTTTTACAAGTTATCCTCGAACGGTGTCGAAAAAAGCATCCTGGACAATGGCGTTCCCGATTTGAATCGACGAAAACGAGAATCCCACGCGTTAATCCCGCTCCTAATCGTACGCGTCTAATAACGCCCGCAGCGCGCGTGGACATAAGTGACAAGTGGCTTTAGCGCTCGTTGCGTTTTCGAGCGGGTCATCGCACCCGAGAAACGAGAAACCTGTCCCCGGCTCGCGTTTTCTCAGCCCGGAGTCGCGCCGCTGCCACTTTGAAAACGAGCCCCGCGTGGCGATCGACTTCGAAATCCTCACTCTTACCGATATTTTCTTACCGGGCGCTCGCGTTTCACGGAAAAGTTGTTGGTTCTCTTCATCTGGCAGTTTGCCCCTCGCTTCGATCCCTCGCTCTCCGAGTGCGCGAAAATTTCTCGTTTTCTTTCTCGGCTCGATCGAAACCAGAGAAGAGACGGGGATGATTTGTTGCGAATTTTGAAAGCGAGCACGAGGCGTGAACGGGAGATCCGGAACGATCGGTTCACGTGTCGCGACGCGAGAAATCCGACGGAGAGCTTCTGTGAAACGAGTTTCGATGACACTCGCGGTTGATTGCCGCCGACGGCTACCATTGCATTGCCTCCGTTTCGTTATTTGTCTCCACTTCGCGTTGCTTGTTTCATTCAACGTAAAAATTCGATGGGAATACTTTGATGATATATTTCTGTACTATGGTATTAATTAAATTATACTAATAACGGTTGTTAATGACGTGTGAGTTGACAGGTATTTTGATGGATAATTTTTATTAGAAAAGTTTAACAGATTAGTAGAATTTGATATTGGTTCTTATCTAAATCGAGGAATACGTAGAATTTTGAAGAAGGTAATTTAAAAAAAAGGACGTTTCGTCGGTAACTTTTTTTTTGTGACGTCAATTGGATGATCTACCCGAAGTACAATGTAAAATTCAATACCTGATGGAAAATGTCTTGCTTATCCGGATGGAAGATCTTTTAGAAAGTTTTCAAGAGATCAAATGAATCTTAGATCAGGGGTGATAATAGAGAAAAATCTCGGATAGATATTGTTGAACGAGGGGAAAAAGAATACTCGAGGGTTATTATTGCAAAATAAATAATTTGTAATTCGTTTCATGGAAAAACTGGTGTTAATTTGAAAGTATTGACGTAAAAGAAATTTTTTTTCACATTGGTTGAAAAAAGGAAAAAACAAAAAAGAATCTAACAAACGTTATAAAGTTTTCACTAAACACTAGTAACGTTACTAGTATAGATCAAGCATTTAAACACATTTGAAACGTTTGTTCAGGGCCTTCAGAAATTCTAAAACTCACAAAAAATATAGAATCTCTCCGATTAATAATGAATCGAACTCTGACGGATAACACCAAACACTGTCGATGCTATCAATTTTCAATTTTCAAAATTTCCAAACGAACTTTGAACGCGCCACATGTCGTTCATAGAAGCCTTACAACATCGAAACTGTTCATATACTCGTATTATAATCATTTATCTCAGGATTCTGTCACTTTTAATCGCGAAAGAAAAATAACAAAAGAAAAAATACAAACATCCTTCATGACACATCTCTCTAACCGGTAACAGATCTCACAATGATTGGAACAGACAAAAACCGAATATTTTCGTAGAATTCGATTCACTGTTAATTTCGCCTATTACGCGGCGACATACGGTGAAATTAACGAGAAACGGCTCGACACTACTCGAGAAGAAGTGTACTCGACCGGCCCTTTTTCTCGCCTAACCTAACTCACAAGAGCACTGGAAGCGGGCGCGATAGAGAGAGCGCGCGCACACACCCGTAATTTCTCTTCCCTTTCTTTTCCCGGCTTTTCTTTCCGTTTCTTTTCTTTTCTTTCCTTTTTTTTTTTTTTCTTTCTTTTTACTTCCCTACGAATTTCGCACCGATGATGTTTGCACTTACGGGTTACGTTCACGTTTCGAACGGGATTGATCAGCAGTGGGCCCTGGACAAGATCCTCCTCGAGGTGGGCACGGCTCGGTCGGGCTTGCTTTCTCCGTGACATCCCTTCTTGCCTGTTGATCTCTGTCGATTGTTGGCGATCGGTGATCCGGTTTGCCGGGGGAGGGTTTGTGTATATATCGGGGGGCAGGTAAAAAAAAAAAAATCTCGCTCAGACGGTCCGACGCGCGATCGGTCCACGCCACGGCGAGGACCTCGTCGGTTCCGCACTCGGCGATTCCGGTCGCGGTTTAACCGAATCACTGGTTCTGTAGTACTTCACCATCGACACTGTCAGGGAGCCACACCTCCCCGCGCGCGCTAATCCACTTCCTGAACGATCCCATGCGGAAGAAACGCGGCGGTTTCAACTTGGCCAGTAATAACACACTCGAGCCATCATCATCCCGGAAACACCGCGGGCACTTACAATAAATCTCTCTTTCGAGTTTCTCCGAAAACGGCACGTGGGACGCGACTCTCTTTCTGTTCCACACTATTTCGTGTCACACACTGAACTTTTTTTCCTTTCTTTTCCTTTCTTTATACCCGTGTACCATCCACGATACACACACCGGCTGTGTGTGCGCACGTGTACCACCGAGCGACTCTGTCCGTCTGTCCACGCGGGACACCGCGTCCGTGCGTGCGTGCGTGCGTGCGTGCGTGCGTGCGTTCGTTCGTTCGTTCGTGCCTGGCTGCCTGGCCGAGTAGTACGTAGTTGCCTGGCTGCGTGCGTGCGTGCGTGCGTGCGTGCGTGCGTGGCCTACGTACGTGTGCGAACCTGTGTATATATATGTATATATATATATATATTTATGTGTGTGTGTTTATGGTTCTATATCTCGCGCGAAATCCGCGGCTCTGGTGCCTCGAGTCGGCCGGACGACGGACGGACCAGCTCTGGGCCTGACGTCGCGGCGCCCCTCTCCTGCGCTGACCGTCGCGCCCTGGTGGGGGGCGGAGGGGAGAGGCCTGCGCGCGCTTTCCTCCCCACCACCGCGGCGACCGCCGCCCCCACCACCGCCCCGAGCCCTCTCCAACGCGGCCGCCGCTCGCCAGGGGTGGGATCAAGTTCAATGTGTACTCATGAATCTGAATCAATTCGATAAGTATAGTGGCCGAAAAAAAGTATTCGTACACCGTGAAGCGTTCGACTTCCGTTGCTATTCAGCTTACGTATATATGTGATGGTAAATTAATCGCTTCTTGCCTCGGAACGTGGGAACTTGATGCAGCCTATGCGGGACGACGCGTTTAACTATGAAAATACTAATTCCGAAAGTTCTCTCTCCTGCTGGACTACGACTACCAACCGAACAGGCCAGGCCAGGCCATGCCAGGCCAAGCCAAGCCAAGCCAGGCCAGGCCGTCTATCCACCGTGAATCGCGCGCTCTACTTCGCGGAATCGAGGTAATTTTATATATGCTGTATACAAGCGTATTTGTTTTAACGATTTCGTTACCATCTCCGGCTTCGCTGCCGCCATTTGTTCGTCGGCCACGACCGTTATTACGGCATAACGAGCAGCATTCGATGGGGAATGAAACGCTTTGAACGCTATCAAAAGGGGGGGGAATAGGACTGAGAAATCTATGAGGTTATTGAGAGGATTCGCGCCTCGCTGTTCCATCAGTATCATAAATAAGAATTGAAACTCGAGATCGAAAAGTATGGTATAAATAATTGCGAGTATATGAGGATACAAACTTTCTTACGATCCTATTGTTTGAGATAATGAATTTATAAAAATTATAAGTTGATGAATTTTCAAGGGATGAGTTCTATCTGACACTAAAAATTCACTATCTTCGTTCCTCCGTGTATTTCGTTCTACTTATATCTAATTTCCTCGAACATCTATTTTTCTTCAACTCGTGTCAAAAATTAAATTCACAATTAGAACAATCTTCTAAACATCACATCATCGGTATACCTTCGACGAAATATTTTCATACATATAAGTAGAAGCTTAACGGCAAATGGTTTAGGAATTTATTGTCAGACATATCGACACGTATATAAACCCACACCGATGCAACGACAAGAAAAGACTGTGAACAATTTTCTCGTATCATCGATCCGAAGCACCGATCGTACACGTTCATTACTTATCGACAGTTTTCGTTAAGTGCAGCGGGAGGCCGAAGGAAAAGCGAGAGAATTTCCGCGTGACGGGTTCGGATGATTTTCTGCTTCAGCTTCGGTTGTGTTTCTGTAACTCCCCACTCGAGCCCGGTGGCGGCCGGTTCCCCTTCCGGCGTGTGTTCCCCCACCACGCGGCCGGCTGCGCGGGGCGTGGCTTGCGTCAGACCAGACCCCGCCCCCTTATGCATTATTATAGCGAGCCACTCGTGTCTCTATGATTTTATATGCCGCGTGAATATTCCACGGCTTCCCCACCGCGCGTGCCGATTGTATTCTCGTCGCGCTGACGCGGTTTTTATAGCAACGCCGGGGAAACGTTGCGAGCTTACCGGCGTTCGAAGCGGCGTCGGCCTTTCCGCGATCCGCTTTCGTTCGGCATTATCGGACGCGGACGGAAGTATTGATGTTTTGCTTACGTTTCACCCGTTGCTTCGCGTTACCTTTCAGCGCCGGGAAACCCTAACCTTGGAAATTGACCGATCACTTATGGAATCACGTTATGTTTATTTTATGAACACTTATGTAATGGATGTTTTTTTTTTATAAACGTGCTTTTTAAAATTATCTTTTTGTTAATTCCATTAATCTTTTGTCATATAGGGTCCTTGACGCACAAAGAAATAAATGATTTTTCGATTTGAAAATGATTAATGATAATTAAACGTGTATATTTATAATGTAGCGTGATATATGAGATAATTCAAGGAGATTTGGATCTTACTACTCAGACGAATGAGTATTTTTTTTTTCAATTAGAAAACAATAATTTAGATATAATTTTCTCTAAACGTTTCATTCACACGCAAATTAATTGTCATTAATATGTATTATATATTATACTTTGATCATTACCAAACTTGATTTTACAATCTATCTGTCAACTTTTAAATATCACGATACGAATAAAAATATACACCTATACCACTTTCATAATAAACGATCCTCGTCGCGATTCCATTTACCTAATGACAAAAACTTAACAACCGTGAGAGAGAAAGAGAGAGAGAAAGAGAGAGAGAGAAGGTTTTTAACAGAGCTCATACCAAAAGTCCACAATCGTTCCATTCGAATCCGAATTTCCGTGGCTGGCGGACACCAGAGGCCCTGGTGGGTACATTCAACCCTTAACGTTCTCTCCTAAAAAAGCCGACTCGCCCCTACCAGCGGCTCGGCACAGCCCATTCTGGCCTCGTCTTTAAGGTGTCAGCGCGCTTTAATCTTCGAGAGCCCCCCTCCCTCTCCCTCAGCTCCCTTTTACCCGGCTCCGTTCCGCTTTGAAGGCGGCCGGTTATACTCTATCATGCGATCCCGGAGGGGGGGAACAGGTGGATCGTAGGAGTATCGACGATTCGAAGAAGGAAGAGGGCGGGTGTAAGGCGAGAAGGTCCAAGTGCTGGGCGAAGATCCATCCGCTGGTTGCGTGCACTTTTATCGCTGAAAAGTATATACACGTTCCATCCTCCCTTTCTCCTTGTGTGCCTGTGTGCCGATCCTTCCGGGCTGCACCTTGAATCCTGGTGTGGTGGCGGTGGTACCCGGCCTCACGGAGGGAGCAACCGGGGGTTTCTTTGGGGGTTTACGCTTTTGTACGATTCAAGCTTCTTTGCGGTGACGATGCTCCGGGATCTTTGAGCCGAGCGTTCCGTGGCTACGAGATATTCGGTCATAGAGAGTCGATGATGGAATGATGAACGGGATGGTTGGTTATGCGATGGTGGAAGGTCGAGCTTTGAAAAGATGCAAGGGTTGAAGAAATTTGAAATATCTTACGTTTGGATGTTTCGATGAAATTTGATTTGAGATAATATGTTAATTTTTTTATCATAGTTGAAAAGTTCGCGATTGATATGATACATTTATGTTTCTTAAGGATGGAAAGAATCGATGGAATTGTCTTTGAAAAATGAGGAACAAAGTGGAAAATTGTACCTCGTAGAATTGAACGTAAAAAGTTAAATTTCCTTAAACCGTTCTACCTTCTCTTTCGTTTCTTTTTATCTACGATCCGAGTTAGCCTGATTGCGTGACTTAAATTTAAAAGTGTAAGAGTTAATACTTTAACATTATAGTATATTCTAATGAAGAGAGTATCTGTTTGTAAATAATTATTTTACAATATGGTTAAGATTAATATTCACGTTATATTATATTATTGCACTATAATATCATGGATTTCACAATATATATTTTATTTTATATATATTATTTTATTGAATACGATTCTATGTTTAGAAATAAGACATTTTTAGAAGTATAATCGCTCATCCGCAATGGCATTTTAATATAGTATACAACATTATGATGTCATAACGAGATCTATTCTTTTATACTACGTCTATTGATTTCTATTATCCGATATCTATTCACTATCCTCTTTTTTCATTACTAATTCTATATATAATTCTTTCTCAAAATTTTCTCGAAATAGCATACCAAAAGAGCGATTATCTTTCCATTTGTTCAAAAGTTTGCATCAAAAAATCATTTTTTTTTATTTCTCTCTCGAAATTTTCTCAAAATACTTACTTATATGTATACACGAGTATGTTTATCAAAGAACGATCTGTTTCTCCATTCCCCCAAAATTCGAAGCCCAATTCTTATTCAAAGCTCGAAAGAAGAGCAATATTCGCGGAAACCGCCACGAGCCAGTTCACAAAACGCGCGTTTTCCTGGCATACAAATGTAGATGGTGTATTTGTACTCGCATTGTGAGACATAAAATTCAGGTGCGGATGCGTTAAACGAACAACAAACACACCCCCACGGAACACGGTTAAAGCATTAACACTCGGACGCCACTTCTTTTGTTTAGGATCAGTTTTACGGGCCGTAATTTTTGCGCAACCACGAGGGAACCTGCAGCTTGCAGGTACAAAAATGGGGGAAAGAATGGTCGAATAGGCGCCGGCGCTAGATTTTGACACCTGCGGTGGTGAGTTTCTTAACCTTCGCCTACCTGTTCCACGTGTCTTTCCCAAACATCACCTTTCTTTTTTCCTTCAAGTTCCCCTGCAAATAAATAATTTGGTATTGAAGGTTTTCTCGCCTCGAATTCTATGGAGGGATAGAAAGTTGATTTGAAAGAAGATAGGTTAAGGTTAGGCTGCGTTTACATTTTGACTTTGCTGCGAATGTTCTTTGTAAACGAAACTGTAGAAACTTTAGAATTGTAGTTCTTAAATCGTGATCCTTGGGCATCCAAAAATTAATGGTCAGGGGTGTGCAAGTGCCTTTTAATTGAAATCTTTCGTTAAAATCGATTATAAGGATTTTTCATTTATGTGAAAAGAGTGTGTAATATAAATATATCAATGATAAAAAAATAGTATATTTTTAGAATAAAATACAAATATATAAAGTTTATGTTAAATAAAATTTATATTCTAAGAAACGTGTTCGAATTCGTAAAATTTAAAAAAGCTATATGCTTTATTATTTTACTCGTGAGAGTAATTTTAAATATCGCATAAAAATTGGAAAGAAAATCACGCTTCACACGAATCTCTCATCTTCAGTTTGAAACCGACTTCTGGCGAGACCCTGTTTTCGTTTACTGTTTCAGATACGATTTGTAAAACAATAGCGTATGAACTTTCGTTTTATCCTTTCTGAACATTTCAGCAAGTTGTTAAAGGGTTAAAGGACCGCAGAAAACCCGCTGCAGCAGGTGGCGGGTCTCTGCCTAGGGTGTTAACACCCCTCGGAGGGGTGGAGGCTCGGCAAATCGACCTCGTTTAGATTGCGCTGCATTCAATTAGGCCGCTGGATAAAGAGTCGTGCTTTCACGGACAATCTTCCGTTCTCTCCTCCTTTCTTCCATTCGTTTCGATTGTTCATTCGCTTCTGCGAGGATGCCCGTTTCGCTTTGTTCGAGAAACAAAATTTTTATCGTTGAATCGTGTCAAATTCTTTTTTTTTTTTTAAGGCTCTCTTGATTTGTCGATCGAAAGGATGTGATAATAGAAATTTATTTGATTTTTGCTCTATTGTAAACATAAAAGTTTAAACATTTTTAAAAACTTTCGTAAGATAATTTTTCTCTGCGTTTGAATTTGTTTTTTTAAGATTTTCAATATCATATTTGTAATATAGATTTTCATAATAAAAATATTTACTATATGTTGAGCAATATCGACGAATCATCTAAAATTAAGAGTTTTTTTAAAAAATAGTTTATGAATCAATGATTCAAATATATTTAATCCTATATTATATTTTAACATTCGGATAACAAATGATGCAATATCAAACGGTAAATATATATCCGAATAAATAACCCGAACTAATAATGGTTTTCCTTTTGAAAGAATAATTTCATCTAATTTAATTAATGATCGTCTGCAAAATACCAATTTATCTCCGAAAACGAGTATATATTCGATCAACAGATCCATACTATCACCATGTCTAAAATTAAATTCCGCGAAAACAAAAAAATAATCTCTAATTAAATCAATATTCAAAGAAAGCAATTCAATTTCTCCCCATTATTCTCCCCACTGCACATATAACACCTGCAACGACAATCTCTCCCAATCATCGAATCCCCACGATAAATATAAACCCTCCTGAAATTTTCCAGATTCAATCCAGATTTAATAAATCGATCCAGCTCATTTTCCATTTAAAACTAACTAATCCACAAACTCTTCCGAAATTAGAGCGAATACATAAAATCCCCCTGCCGCGAGGAACGAAACCAATGCAAACGATCTCCACAACTGACTTTGAGGTCAATTTCACTTTGACTGACAAAAAAACAACCCCCCCCCGTTGCAAGGAACGAGAAGAATGGAGTTTTGCCGGCCATCGCGAGCGCGAGCTTCGAAAGGCGATCAAAACGGCGAAACAAAAGACGAGACGCCGGTTCACGACACGAGGCGAAACGAGGCGAAAGTCTCGAATAAATTAGCCCTTCGTTCTACCGTAGCCGTAGAATCGGGGGCCCGGTAGCCGATGGACCCCTTCGAGACGAGATCCCGACGCCGATGGGGTTACAGCAGGTCGAAGTCTCACGGCCTGGTCCCTTCGAATTCCGAATTGGTAGAATTCGGGCGAGTTTGGGACGGGGGGGGGAGAGGAAGGGAGAGGGAGAGAGAGAGAGAGAGAGAGAGAGAGAGAGAGAGAGAGAGAGAGAGAGAGGCGCACGGGTTTATGGTGGCCGCGTTCCCTTATACACCAAAAGAATAGATATGACGTATTCATGAGGATGGTGGCGCGCGGGGTTTGTCAGGCAGATGGCGCAGCGATAGCGGCGCGTCGGATACCCCCGAAGAAAAACACGAAATAGTTGCGGCTCGCTCGAGGCGAGACCGGACCTGTTTTCTATCACCTTTCTTCGCGTCCAGCTCCCCTCCCTCCCTTCCCTCCGCCCCGCAATAAAATCCGATTTGACGTCAATTTATCTACGGATATTTCAGCGACCAAGGCGGCCCCCTTTTCTTCTTTCTTTCTTTCTTCTCCTCTTCCTTCCCTAGCGGGGAGCGGGGAGGAGCGAGCGTTGCGCATGAATTTCGCCCCGGCAACCGGCTCCGAGGGGCTCCCCCTCTTTTTGCCAAGGGACTTGCGTCGCTAATAAGATCGTGCAGTTACCGATCTGGATCGTTAGGGATCGAGATATTGAGAATCGGATTTATTGGTTGTTTCTTCCTCCTCCCTCGTCGCGGGGAAATGGGCGCCGGTATACTCGCCGGGCTCGCTCCGACTCGAGAATGTTAACGTTGTTCCCGATGGTAGGATATATTAATTTTTGCATTTTACCAATTGCAGGTTTTTCTTTCTTCTATTTTTTAGAAAAGGGGAAGAGAGCGAGTTCGAGAGTTGAGTTCTTATTTGGTATATGAAAATTGAATTTTTTTTTTTTTTTTTAATCAATAAACATAAGAATTGGAATAACGAATGGTCAGATCGAGTATAGGGAAAATATTAATTTTTATCGTGATATACGTAATACGTATTCCATACGCGGTCTCGTTATAAATTTAAAGTTTCAAATGGGATAATAATTCTGAGAAATTTTAATGGATACCCTATATGGATTTCCACAATCACGAGATTTCAGACGAGATAATAATTCTTAGAAATTTTAATAACTTCCTAATGATCGGACGAGGTTTACCTCGTTGCTTCCATAAATGTCCCAACACTTGTGAACGGGTATTATATGTAAGAGATATATGTTTAGAAATCCGTTTCTGTGTATCTGGCCCGGAGTTAATTAATGAAAGGATATCAATAAATCCGTTTGTTTTCTTCAAACATGATAGACGAGAATTGATAGGCATCAATATTAATAGCTGTGTCATGGGACTAGTCCCATTACTAGTCGCGCTGCTTTACTGGATATGACGAGCGCGACCGGCCTGGTTCCACCGGTCTCCCCATATACGTTAGGCGGTAACCTCCATATATACAAATACAGGTGTAAAGGTGGATACACTGTCCGCGTGGACATCTCGCATGCTGACGGGATCAAAAGCCTGGTACGGCCAACAAATACGGTCGTAAAGCCGAGAATTCCCTGTATGAGGGACTTTGTTCTGGACTCCCTGATGCTTCGATCATTTAGGTAACAGTCGTTACTCGAAAGTGTTGCGGCAAAAACGATCGTGAATTCCCCTATGTGCTCGAAATTGCTTTTGGATTCGAGTCTGTCGGGCAGAAATTCGAAGTAAACTTCTCGAATCTCGATGGTTGCTTGTGATTTACATTTTCTTTTTTTTTTTTTTTTTTTTTGGAAGACACGAGATATTTCTTTACCAATTGTTGAGGTGAAATAAAACTTTGGATACTTATTGGATTGGAGTTATATTTTGAACTTTCATAGTCTTCGTTTAATTCGTTTAAGTTTAATTCGTTGAAGTTTCGTGCGCGATGAAAATGGGTCGTGACGATGTTAAATTTGAGAAAAAAAAGAAAAAGGAATTATTATTAAACGGAAAAATTATCGTAATATCTCGATTGTTTGGAGTTGATTCGATCAAATCGCGGCTTATAAATTAATTTTGAAATGGGGAAAAGATTAATGCTCGAGAAACCGGTTTCCTCGAGCAAATTTTGGTTCGAAATGGTCGCGGCGAAATGGTAGATCGTGTCTTCCGAGGAGGAGCGGGCTACGTCAGATCGCTTTCTTACGCGACTTCGAGCTCTCCCGCTCCTCTTCTTTGCCTCCTTCTTCGTTCTTTCTCGCGCACTTCGACTTTTTGCCCACGAAGGTCGCTGCGAGAATACCTGCCGCTCCTTTTGCCGTTCTGCCCATGGAGTACCGCGAAATCATGCGATTCCTGGTTTCGCGGAGAGCTTTGTAACGATCGAGAGGAGAGAAGAAGCGAGAAATTATTTCGTTCATTTTTTTCTGATCAACGATCAAGATTATTGCTTCTTGTTGTTGCCTCGTCGTACATTTACACTCGCCGTTTCTATATTAATTATTTATTTCGCAACATCATATTTATTTATCCCTTTAATTTTATTCTCGAAAATCGTTAATTTTCAAATTAACTATTGAATTATCATGTTCGATTAAGATACTTTTAAATATTTATGAAGCTAAAAAAAAAAAAAAAAAAAAAAAGAGAAAGTATCGATATCGTGAGAAGATTAAAAAAAAAGAAATTATAACAAACAGTTAAGATTTGATTCGTTAAACAGGAATCCATTCAAATTACATAAGATTTAAATCAAATGGTTCTATTCTAACGCATTCCGAGAAATTCGAATAAAGGTGTTAAAGGAATTTCAACTTACGTATCCGGTATACCAACGAAATATAGCTTGTAGGCTCAATAATCTACCTTTTTATAATGTCCAGTGCTTATCTCGAATCTTCCGTACTCCAGAACAAAGTCGCCGACATATATATATATATATATAGCTAGACGATAAATTAAAAAAGAAAAAGAAAATTTTAATAGATTATAATAACCCAGACCATTTTCTTAATTCCTTTTTTTATTAAGAAGAAAAAAATTACACTTTTACATACTTAGGTGTCTCGTTATGCCAATCTAATAAAGAAATACAAGATGTATAACGCAAATATCTCTCTCTCTCTCTTTCCAATCCAGATTACAACTTCCATCATTCGTTCATCACGGTTCCTTTTCAAGTGTCCTCCTCGAGCGTTCGATCTTTTCACCCCCAACCCGATTCAACATTTCCCGGACACTCGTCTGCCAATATCTCCCTCCCCATTCTCAGGGGCAATAACAATAATAATGCCCGTCGGGGACTCGCGATGGCGGCGACGGGAGGCAGGGACGCGGCCAAGGCCGGCAGAAAGGGGCCCAGGTCGGCCGATCGCGGATCTCGGTCGCATAAATTTGTTTTAATTGCCAGCGACGTTACATTTTGCTTTAATTATGCCGCATTATCTGGGAGGTAAATTAGGTAGGCCCGGCTCTCGGTCCATCTTCCCCTCCCGTCTTTCCTCCTCCCCCCTCCCCATCCCTTCTCGAGGCCCTCGGGCCCTCACTGTCCCCTGTCCCGGGGACAGTTCGCTTCTAGTGATGGGCATTCGATTCCTTCCTGTTCTTACCTCGCATCGTGCAATTCCTCGATTTACACGAAACTTTCCGTAAAGTATCTCCGATATAAAAATATCTTGGAACGATCTAAATAAACGAACGAGCAGTAAAATAATTTCGTGAAATAATCGTAGTATCTCCCAGTACGTTGATTAATTTAAACACGTATATATTTGTATCACTTCGTATATATATATATATATCATTCTCGTGTGAAAAATTACGCGAGACGTTATCGCATATTCATAAAGCTTATAAAAAACTCATCAATCATCAATTAAAACGATCGATTTCAATGTGTATATCTCTCTCTCTCCTATCGGAATTCATTTAATCCTTAGTATTAATAAGCATGGTATCGTTGAGCTCGATCGATGAAATCGATACCTGTATCTTGATCGACGATTACTCATCACGCTCGTCGAACCGCTCATCGAAATGTCTGGCAGAGATTGAACCGGTCGCAGAACCGACTCGAAGCGTCTTGAGCTCATCACTAGGCCCGTTTTCTGCGGGGTCCAGCCTCCGGGATAGGATCTTTCTCTCCACCCGCTCCTCTTTCTTCCCGGCCGATCGGGCCTCCCCTCCCTCCCCCTCCGGGCCCACCACCCCAATTCCCTGTTCCCTCAGAACGGAGAGAGCGTGTGACAATTTACTCGGCCGATCTCTTCGAGGGCCCTCGCCCGGCCCACCCTCCCCTCCTCCTCCTCCTCCTCCTCCTCCTCCTCCTTCTTCTCCTCCTTTCACCCTTTCTTCTCTCGTTCTTATAGCCGCGTTATTTATGCGGGGTCCGGCTAATAAACATATGAACGCCCGTGGCCTCTCTCGTGAGACCAGGCCAAGCACACACGCACACCACAAACCCGGGGCCCCGGCATTGTCTCGTCTTATTAACAGCCGGCCGGACGATATATCTCGGTTGTCCCCGCCGCACGGCCTCCTGGAACATCTACCGACACCTTCGGGAAAGGACAGGGTGTCATAGAGGGCTTTGGACAACGCGGGCGCACGCCCACGGACGGTTTGGGGTAACATTTTTCCTCGACGACTTGAACGAACGCGATCCTCGGGGCAACGGTTTTAAACGGCCCTGGTGATTGGGATTTTTCGAGATGGGGCATTTTCGAGAGATGGGAACGCGATCCGGGGATAATAAGGGGATCGATTTCGGGGATACATGTTTGAGTAGAGATGCGAGCCGGAATACTTGTTCTAAGGTGTTTTGAAACGTATATTACGCGCAAGTTCAAAGCGATTTTAATATTTTTCATTAGTAGGTGAGATTTATTTATCACAGGTGTGCTCGATTCGAAACGTTTTAAAAATATAAATTCTAATTTATTAAGTTAAATTTACAGTATTTACAAATTTTGTCACAGCATTTCACGAGAAAATGTACGAGGCTCTATTATTGTGAGGTAAAAAAATTTTCCATTTAATCTTAATTTACAATAATAAAAAAGATGTTTATCTACTTATCCTTCATTCCTCGTCTCTAAAATCCCTCTTCTTTCCGTTTACGTTACACATTTATCTCGATCAATTTTTCGCAAAACGAATCGTTAAACGAACTTTGACCACCTGATCCTAAGATATCGATCTCTGTTCCGAATCTAGAAACACTTTTCATAAATATAAAAATATAAAAATATCGTTTAATCGCTGCATGATTCACGCGACGAAAAATTTCAAGGGAATCGTTAAAATGTTTCGAAGCTGTGAGATTGCTTCTGCCTCCTCGGAAGCATCTTACCGGGATCGAAAGGATGGGAGGGGAGGAGGGGGTAGCAGGATGAACAGGGAGGCGGGGAGAGTTCCTTTCGGACGAGAGCGAAGAGGGCCAGTTTGTAGAAGCGACGCGGCCGTGATGTCAACGAATATTTATTTAATTGGCTCCGCGGCGGCGCGACGTCGAACGCTGCCGCTGTGTTATGCGGGGGCGATCTCCATCCTCTCCCTCCGCCGGACGGGGGACGGTGCCCTCCTCCCTCCCCCTTCCTTCCTCTCCCAATATTATCTTCGAACGTGTCTCAGCGTTCGTTGGCAAAGCGATCGGCTATAATCGGGCGTCTCATCCCTCTGTTTCCTTCGGACCCCGGACTTTTTTAAGTGGATAAAGTGAGTGAATGTTTTATTAGGCGGCGCGGGACAGGGAGGCCGATCCTTTGCATTCTTCCGATTTCGCGTCACCGTGCCCGATAGTAATACCCGAAAAGGATATTTTGCATTAAATGCACGTGTAATGTTACCCTCTTCTCTCTCTCTCTCTCTCTCTCTCGTTTAAAATAATGTGCGGGTATAGGTATAGGTTTTATCCGATTCGATCTTAAGAAATCGCTCGTTATCATATGGAACGATTCCATAACACGTGGTTCGGAAAATTGGAAAATTGAAAATATTTATAATATAAATAGTAAGAGGTTATTTGTTACTTCGTTCTCCGAGAATACATAACTCGAAGCGTCTGTCTCTCGAGAGATTAATTCGATAAAAAAAATCCTCCTCCTTAAACGAGAACAGTTGACCTGGGCTTGATTCCAGCGTCTCCACCCCCTGTAGAATAGAAAAGCTCGGTGCTTACCCGATTCGAAATGGTCGGCGGACTCGCGGCCGTACGCGTCGCGAGCTCAAAAACTCTTGACATTCCGTGGCGCGTATTCTGCCCCCCCATCAATCCGCGGCCCACGCATTCCTCGGCGGCGCGGTTAAGTGTCCTCCGATAAGCGAAACGAGGCTACCGGACGTAACTTATTGGCAAGTTGCGCAGGAGCGCACCGCAAATGGAATAGCTCGCGACATCGAGGGAGCGAGCGCAGCCCCCCTCCCTCCCTTTCTCTCTCTCTCTCTCTCTCTTTTCGAGGGAGCGAAAGAGGAAGAAGGAAGGAAGGAAGGAAGGAAGGAAGGAGGCGGAGAGGCGGAGAGGAATATCTGTGCAAGGGGTCGGAGGGGCGGAAGGAACGGAAGGAGAGGTCTCGAAGCGGTCGGAGTGATTTGTGAAGACGCTCCCGCGGTCGTAATCACGTGGGATCTCCGGGCTCCCGAGGGAGCGAGAGGGCCTTATCGGGGCCCATTGCGGCGGGAACGGGACCGACAGATTCTTATTGTTATTATGGGGAGTGACGTCCCACGATCCTGGCATGTTTATGCGTCCAGATTCGAGGCGGCCTTGGCGACGAGAACCGCGGCTGAAGCCGAATCAAAGAGCGTCCAAGTCAGTCTTCGTGGCTCCCGGGCCCCTCCTCATCGAACAGACCTTTTTTTCCGATCGATCCCTCGGGAGTGGACGGGGGAGCTTGCATCAGTGACGAAGACGTTTCTGATGGCTGTGCGTGCTGCGTTTGATTGCTAGACTCGCAGGATCGGAGGATCGCCGAGGAGAGGAGAGCCGAGGTGTTCGAAGGAGTGATTGGCCTTTGACGAATCCTTAGAACGGAACCGTGCAAAACTGAAGCGAATAGGAAGTAGAAAATTCCTCCTGTTCTTCTTCTTCTTTTTTTCAGGAGTTTTCAATTTATCAATATTTAAATATTTTTTTTTTTTTCAACAAAATTCTTCGTTTCGTTCGTTTATACGCATTTCTCGAAAAGATTCAAGGGGATATTTCAATTTTATTTATTATTAGAAATTTGGAAATTAGCAAGACAAAAAGTTGTTTTATTCTTTTCGTCTCGTTTCTTAAAAGAGACACGCACCAATAAGAATATACGAGAGTATTTTTGGGGGAAACGGGACAGGAAACGAAACAGGTCTGCCACGCTTCCTCCCCGTGCCTTGACAAAATCTGTCCGAACAAGGGGGTGTGTTTATGACGCGCTCGTTTCAGGGCCCCGCCGTCATAAAGAAGCAGCGGCACGAGCCGATGGAGCTGCAGAACGTGCTTCTGGGCGTGGCGGGGCCCCAGGGCGCCTCCGACGGGAATAAATTATCTCGCGGGCACGAGCCGCCGCACCCCGGTTATTATTGCCTAATAGGGGGCCAAACAAACGATTCCCGCCTATCCTCGATGACGGCGTGATTAAATTGTTGTTAAGGTCGGCGCCTGGACTCTCTGGGAACCGGTTGAAAGGAACCGACCGGAGAGCGAACGCCGGAGAGTAAACGCGATCGAGAGAACATCCACACTTCTATCCGAAATTTTCACTTTTCCTTCGTTTTCTTCGATGCGAAAGATTAATTTTTTTTTTTTTATATAACTCGATCGACTTATTAAATTCACATGTAAATGATGATATTCGAATCGCATAATATATTCCCGATTATTCGTAATAAACCGTAAATGATATTCCAATATTTGCATTATGTATCTTATTAGAACCCAACCCAAGAAATTATTTTCTTTTCCCCTACAATATTTTCTTATCCTTGATTTATATTGTAGTATCGAGTATCAATTATCTTAATTCCATACGAATTAATTAAAAAAAAATACTCGTTATATCGATAAACGAGCAGTTTAATATCGTTCGTTAAAGAGATATTTCGGCGGAGAGAAGAAACGCCGAAATGTCGAACAAGTATAAGCGGGGCTTGCCCCTGAATAACCTTGAACGGACAAAACTTGCAGCCTTCTACTCCACTTTGGTCGATTCAGGATGCAAGGACGTTGTTTCAAACTCCATTGCCCTGACTGAGCACCTCTATCGGTGTTTCACCTTCCTTCGTCTCCATCCGTCCTCCTCAACCAGCGCCCTATCCCCTTTTTCTCTTTCCCTCTTCGTCCCTCTCTCCTTCTCCCTTCCTCTCTCTTTTCCCCTCTCCGTCTATCCACGCCGATTCTCCCTCTCTCTCTCGCTCTCGCGCTCGGCCGCTCTTCCCTTCTTTTTCTAACCCTTTCTCTGTCGTCACGGGCATCAAAGCAATGTCTCGTTTACACGGCTGTCGCGCGATACTTTATGCTTTAATGTCGGCACACGTTGTCGCCTGTATGCCTGCCCGGCCAAGCGGGACACGTGAATTTTATCCAACATGTCTGTGGCCAGCAAACCCGTTCGAAACATATCCGGTTGGTGACTTTCGCCCGCCTAAGGAAATTTGATGGTACGAATTTATCGATTTACGATATATCGCGCTCGTTCACTATTCACGATTGCGCGCGGATCGAAGCTTTTCTTTACACCGCGCCACGTGAATTTTTATTTCTTCTCTGATCTCTGCTGAAAATTGCCACACCTCTCCCTCTGCACGCTCGTTCGCGTTCGACGAGGATGTAAGTGGACGGATGGAATGATTTTTTTTTTATATGTACTACAACGAGATATATCTATAATTTTTTTATTTGTTGGAAAGGATAGAAAGGAAGGAAGATAGAACGTGGAATTTTTACACGTTCAATTGTATCAAATACGTTGCTTTTGTATAAATTTTCAAGACGATTACCATTTCAAAATGAGACGAAACTCGTTCGAATCTTTCTGAAGAAATATCTCTTCAAAACACCAACCACGTTTCTATATTATTCTCAAATTTAATCTCAATTTATTCTCAATTTAAGAGGAAGAATAAAAAAAAAAAAAAACGATAAAAAATTACGATCGAACAATGGAACACAGGTATATTTCCTGATAAATCCTTTCCCAAACCACCAGTTTCGAATGGTATCCGTCAAAAAATCAGCGAAACTTGCAACAAAACGCGGGGCCTTCCCCCGGCAACCCTTCGGTCACGGAACGCGATAAATCTCTTCCATCGACACTGGCCTGGCAATCGGCATGAACAGTGGGCATTTGTATATCGAGAAGATAGGAAGAATTAATTAGAGGTATCGCTGGTATCTCCGGGCGTCATTAGCGGGCGTCGCTGTCGTTGCTGGCGGGGTACACGTGTGTAACCTCGCATGACCGGGACCCCTTAGGCGAATCTCGCCTCCCCTGCCACCCTGCCCCCACGGCGTTACCCCCTCCCCTCGCTCCTGAGAGGGGGGCATGATTCATTTTTTCACGGGGCTGCCCGTTGCGTGCCGGTGACGTCCAATTTACGCGGGTCAGTCGCTTGTCGCAGTCGGCGCGGGTTTAAATCAACAAGATGTAATTCGGGGAAAAAAAACGGAATTAAAATTTGAACGATCGGACGGGGACCCACGGAGAGGAAATTCATCCCATCCACCCGTGGAAGGGATTGCTGTTTTTTTTTTTTTTTTATAACGTATTTCGATAATTTTTGGATTCTCTTCTTTCTTGTTCGGGGAACAATGACGCTTCCTTTTTGAACGAGTAGTCTTTTTTCTTTTTGGAGTTTTGTATTTCTCGATAATAGGATGAATTTGTGGATTTAATTATAAATTTTTGTTTTGACGATATTTTTATCTTAAATAGAATTATAAGAAATATCCAATTATCGTTCATTCTCGCTCGTCGTAAAATAATCCTTTCAAAAATTCATAGTGCAATCGTGTCACGTCTAATCAATTTCAAGGATAAGAGAGAGAGAGAGAGAGGGGGGAAAAAACGACGCGTCGTTTAAAAAGCAACGATTATAGCAACGAGAGAGGGGAGAGGGTAGTCATGAGTTTTTCGAATCGAGGGGCGAGCCGTAAATCTCGAATAGGCGGGCACCGATTACCATAGACACGCCGCGTGTTGATTATAAACATAATTAAAAACAACAACGGGCCGTCCAACGTTCTTTTTAAACGTATGCAACCGGCTCGATGCCGGTGGTCCTGCCGCGGGACGCGCCGACCCAGGAAGCTTCGATCGTGTCTCGACCGCGTCGCTATCGATCCTCATCGATCCCGAGCGTCGATACGTAGCTGCTACCGTGCGCCCCTCACCTTCCTCACCCTCCGCCCCCTCTCTCTTCGCGCTGCCACCGCGCCGCGCCTCGCCTCGCCTCGCCTCGCCTCGCCTCGCCTCTCGTCGCCGCGCCGCAAGAAAATGGAAAAATTGAAGCGGACACCGGTCCGCGGCGGCAGACGACGACTTTTTCGCGGAAGCGGCCGGGATCGCGGATAAGGAGTGACGACCGATGCCTTCCATGTAAAACTGGATGATGATCATTTTTATGGAATTCTGCAAATCGAACTTGCGTATATATATACTTGTATTCAAGGAGGATGAATCCGGTCGATTCTTTGTCCGTTTGATTTTGCCGATTTGGGGTTTCGCTTATTTTTGAGCCGTTTCTGAAGAATCTGGATCGAAGCGAAGATTAATACAGGGAGAGAAATGGAGGGATTTATTTATTTATTTTTGTTGATTGATTATTCCGATAAAAGGAGTTAAAAAAAATATCGGAGACAATTTCGACCGATATGAGATCGGCTATTAACTCGTTAAGATTCTTTTTACTTCGATCTTATTGTATTAATTATTCCTTTTAAATCTTCTTTTACGCCTCCATTAAAAAAACTGGTTTCCCCTTTTCGCAACGCAACGAGCGAGATGATTTTCGATAGAAGAAGGAAAGATTCTTCGACGAAGATTCTTTCGAAAGATCTGCGACAATTCGCGACCAATCGAAATTTTGAAACAAGGAAAACGGCATCTGGCGATACCACCGCGAATCCCGAGAAAAAACAAGCAAACGAGAGCCGTTATAATAAGCTCGCATGATCGAGCGAGCTATCTCGCTTTAGAATCAACCAGGATTCGTAAAATCCTTGCCGCGAAATAAAATCGCGTATTTATGGCGCGCGCGGTGGCGCGCGGATGGTCAAATGTAAATTCATTTCATCAAATACAGAAGTGAAAATTATAAATGCCCGTGGCTGCCCGATTCAGACTCTCTAACGACCCGCTGTTACTCCAGCCCTCCGCTCTGCATAAAGATCTTTATCCGCGCGCGGCTGTTCGTTTTTCAACGTGAACCAACTTAACACGCGAGAGAGGGACCCTTTCTTCTTCAATGGATCGGCGTTCACATCGTCGCTTTTCGCGTTTCTGCTCTTCGCCAGAAGTTGCCTAGTAGTGTATCTCCTATATGAATTATTAAATCGCATTAGAATTTTAATGCGAAGAATTAATGAAAAGAGAAAATCCGCGAATGGAACGCAGTAACTATGATTTTTTTCATGTTTTTATATTAATGTTAATTTCCACTAGTTTCCATTATTTATTCATTTTTACACGTTTACATCATTGTTTGATTTTTACTTACTCCTATATCATGTACTTATCACTATAAAGGAATTCTTTCCAATAAAATATATTAACCGTTAATTTTAATTTACACAGATAATAGTGAATTCATAATTATTGAAAATTTCTTACAAATTTAATTCTTAACGATCGATGCATTATTTTCTAAATTATTATATCGAAATATCCTGCGTTCGTCTTCTTTTTTTTTTTTTTCAAATTTCCGAGCAACACGTACACGATAGTATAAATACCTCTCACAAAATAGCGATTAATCCTTCCCACCAATTTCATCGATTCCTGGCAACAATTCCGAGCTACAAATAACATTGGAACGTGTTCGAGGGAACGATCCACACACAGGAGGACTCACGACACAGCCGGGGGAAGCCTGAGACCGAGCTCAGCGACGACGATTCCAACAAATTTGCACCTCTAATCGCACCTCGCGATACGAGTATAATGAGAGCATGACGCCAGTCGAGGGCTAAGGATGAAGGAGCTTAGCAAGGAACCTGATTGGATCTCTGAGGCCGGCCAGTGTGAGAGGCCGGGCCTCACCTTTGACCCCCTGCTCCACGTTTTCGTTTTATCCTTCCTACCCTTCGCCAACTCGTTCCTCTCGTTCGATCTCTCGGTAGCCTCCGGGTCCTGTTCCTCGCTCTCATATTCATCTCATTCTTATTCTATCGATTTCACGCTGTTTCTGGTGCCGTTGCCTTCTTCGCCGGCTCACAGTCGCCTTGGGGAATACCTAGGGGAAATTAATTTCGAGAGTCACTGATCTCTTTCTCCTTCTCGTTCTTGCTTCGTAAATTGGTGTAAAGAAGAACGGGCGTTTTTGATGATCGGTGAAATTATATACGGTGTATTTGTGTAATCGATGAAAGGAAGAAAGAAAGGCGAAGAAGGGAAGAAATGAACAATTTTTTGAAAATAGAATTTTTCGAAAGTATTTTTGACTTTAATTTTATTCAAGAGAGCAATAAATTGAGATGTATTTTTTTTTTTTTTTAATAGTTGAAATTATTGAAAAGAAAAAGAATTTGAATAAATAGGGAATTTATAGGATGGAAATTGTATAAATAACAGCGAATACAGTTACCATTATCAGGTAGATTGTAGATTTAATGCATGCCATATAAGCCACTGCATGTAGAACAACGTAGTTAGAACAGCGATAGAATGCAAAGCGTGACTGTTGAATACAGAATACATTTGAAACTACCAATCGTTAAAATATGAAGTATTAAGAAACAACATTTAAATCTTCAAAATAAATATTAAACGTATTCAATTAAAATTTACAATAAATCTTCACTCCTCCGCATACGACAAAAATTATCACAATCGATATCGTTCCTCCTATACCTTGCCAAATTTCCCGAATAAAATCAAATAAATCGAGCAGAATTCTATCTCAATACCTCGAAATCCTAATACCTCACACAATCTGTAACTTCTCGAACAATATCAAATGCACGGGACTCAACCAAAACTCAATCTACAACTTTAATCGCGAATAATAAATAAAATTACCGTTCTCTCGATAAACCTATACCTAAACCTATACATCTTCTCTCTTTGCACAATGTGACGCATAACGATTGCCGTGTTGCCAGCACCACGACAAAATCAAGCTCCCCCCTCCCTCCCCGCCCCCGCCACGAACCGCGTCATTAACCGCGCAGAAACGAACACCTCGAGGCGCTACCGAGGCCGACCCGGTCTCTCGAGTCTTTAAAAACTCGGCTCGGGTTCATTGGCGTGCTATAATTGATAGAGTGGTAAAGAGTGGCCGCGTCCCACGAACGATCGGCAGAAATGAATCACTGCGCCGGGTCTCTCTCACGCGCGCGCGCAGTTGGAAGGCCCCCGGAGGAACGGCCCCGCGCGCGTTCCGGCCTTAATACGGCTATAAAGGCAAAGCCGCGGTAATAATAAAGTGATAATAAAACGAAAAGCAATGCCCAATCGTCTCGCAGACACGCCACAGGGAGTTTATTACTAGCTGGCATATTATATGCAAGCAACGAGGCAGCGGACGCGATGCCGCCGATTTTATGGGTAAACGGCAATGAGGCCTTTATTCCTGCAACCTTCTACTACCACGTCTCGCCTTTCTCCCCCCCCCCCTTCGGTTTATAGTCGATAAAGGAACAGACGATTCGAGGCGTAGATAGAGTCCAGTTTATCAGCGCCCCCTCTCCCCTTCCTCCTGTCCAACGTGATTTTTCGCGCGCGAGGGTGAGCGAAGGAAAAAGATGATCGTAGATCGTGGATCGAGATCATCCTTCTTGGTATTTTGTTAAGATGTTTAAGCGGAGAATATTTCAATTTTTTTTTCTTTCTTTATCTGTTGTATCTTATTACCAGACGGATATTTATACATCTCGTTATGCAAAATTCGAGCGTACGAAAACTTGTAGAATGTTTTTCTCGTGCATTATTATGAGAATTAATTGAAAGAAAGAAATATCGTCGTCGTAAAAATCTAAGATATATTTTATTAGAAAAAAATCCAGTTTGTATCGATTTTTATATATCCTCTTTAAATAAATGAAGTTGATCGAAATAGCTTTCACGAAAGTGAAAATTATTAAGGGGAAAAAGCTTAATCGTCGGAGGTGACGAAGCAAATAATGCAAGGGTGGTCCTCGTAAGATACGGCTTAGTCGTAATTCATCGGTGGACAACGTCTTACGGCAGATTTTAATTTTAACGGCCAACTTTCGGGCCCGTTTATGGGCCCCGATGTATAATTTTATCGTGCCTGCCGATCTGGCCACGGCCCTCCAGGCCAAATATTGTTCTCCGCCTGTGGAACGGAGGTGACAACAGAGCAAGGGGGATCTGATCCTACAGGGATCGGTTAAAGATACTTTTACTTTCGACAGCGGGGCTGGTGCACCATCTTCTTAGACGAATCTCATGAAATCTTCTAAACTTTCCCCATCCCCCCCCCTCGTTATCCTATTATTAGAATAAAAAAAAAAAGAAAGAGAGAGAAAAAGGATTATTGGAGGGAAAAGAATTTTTGAAATATCGAAGAGCAATAATTATAATTTTACGAGATTCGAAAGGATAGTAATATATTATCTTGAAATTTAATACGTTTCACATTTTCTTGTGACAACGCAAGAAATTTAAACGGTCACAATCTTTATTACAAATTTAAAATTTAATACCTATTATATTTTTACATCCAATAAATTCTCTTTAGACTTTAATCCTATTCTTAAAACCCGATACATAGTTCTTTTTTTTTTAAATCGAATTTCAAGATATAAGAAGAATTAAGAGCGGAAAGAAGCTTTTCATCTGCTTGGATCACAAAAAGATTACAAGTTTTACCCTCAGCTGATGAAAACGTAACGTTCAATTCACGTGAAACCCGAATCATTAACCATCGTTTCACGAGCGAAATATAGTTTACAGCGACGAATCTCGAAATCGTAGCCAGGGCAGGAGGGAGGAAATCTTGGATCGACGAAAACGAAAGAAATCTATACCCTGGAAGGGAGGGTGAGGGAGGGCTCCTTTATAGATTTGTAGAAAGTTGTAAATCAAACGTTAATGGGAGCCCCCTGTCAGACATAAAGAGCTTGAAACAACGACGCATAACGATAAAGATAAAGGTACGGGTGAGCGTAAAGGGTGTTCCGGCTCACCGGGATCCCCCATCCCCATATTGGCTTTTATGGTCCTTACACCGGTGAACCAGTTTGTAAGCATGAACATTTAAAAAGCTTCGAATAGCCGTCATCAAAGTTTGAGGGATTTCCGCGTATCTGATGGAAGACGGCCGTAAATTTGCGCGCCGATCCTATCTCGCCCGCGAGAACTCGCCCGGACAATATACCCCTCGTGCTCCGACCAGGCGGCGGCGCTGTAAAATTTTCGATTTACTGCTCGAAATTTTACATTATATTATATTTCGCTATCGATATATCGTTCTTCTTTCCCTTTTTATCATCATTCAAGTAAATAAGGAAGTAATAATTTACTCGTGAGGCGAGTTCGAGTTGGAATTTGTTGTTTCTTTCTGAGGGGGATTTTGCGTGGCTGGAGAAGTTTCTTCGAAAAAGGGAAAATAAAGATAAAAGTTGAAGTTAAAGTTGGAATAACGAAGAATAATTTGCTCGAAATGAAACGAGTTTGATCGGAATTCGTTCGATTTGAGGGTAATTTGGGATAATATAGCAGGGAAGGTTGACGAAGAAGTTTTCTTTAGGATTAGAAGCAAGGTAATGATAAATTTCGATTTTACATCGTTGCTAGAAGAATCTTATGCGAAGATCCAGATTCAAAGGGTTATTATTAATTCGTATATACGTTAAAATTAAAAGTTTGAAGAGTATTGGTATTGGAAGAATAAATGCAGAGAATTTCAGAATTTCGTAACTAGCAAGTTGCGATGTTACGTGTCATAATTAGTATACATCCCATTTATAACATTTCGCGACAGATACGTCAAAACAACGGCGAATTTATAGTCGAAATTGTTTCTGGTGGCAGCCTTGGGTGGGTCGTTAATGTTGCCAGTGATATTAAAAGATTAATGGTTCCGTTTCGAGAATCCGAAACCGCAGATTATTCATTAACTTCCCCGGTAAACGATCTTCCATCATCGTACGTTGATTTGTTCTCGCGTTAAGATAATAAACCTCCGCGTGCCAGATCACGGCACCGTGATATTCGTTCGTGGAAATCTGGCCCGGTGAATGAAATCGTGTCCTGGAGTCCGGTTTTCGTGCCAATCGATTCGATTTGAAATTATAATTAGAGCCATCTTTTTCGATCCTCCTCCTCCTTACTTTCCATCGTACGATAATTAACGCGAAACTACAGAAATTATATATAGAGTTTACGTTCTTCTTCATCGTTCACACTTTCGAATCTCCAAATCTTCGCTTCTTCGACAATAATTATACGAATAATCAAGGAACGAGGATAAAAACAGGATATCATTCGTTTTAATATCATTGACAATCAGATGGACATTCTTTTTTTTCTGTCTAATTTCTTATTTTTCTTTTTCCGCAATTTTCAATAGATTTTCTTCCGTCGAAAACGAAAAAAAAAAAAAAAAAAAAGACAATGGAGGGGAAAGATATAAGAAAGAGAGGAATTTCGGTTTTGCGAAAATACCGATTCTACGTACGTTAATAAGCAGCACCAGAATGTCTGACGGATGCGCAGCGTCGCGAATCGACGTCGGGACGCTGCATTTGCATTCACAACGGCCGATTGTAACCCGGGAGACCGACCCCGTTCAACCAGACCTCGGACAATTCCAAATATTATGACGGTCAGATACACGCCAGCAAGGCGTCGCGACGCATTTCGCAGTCGCACGACGCCTTCCGCGCATTTGTCTATTTGAACAGGGCCGCGAACCTTTTTGATTGTTGCCTCTGCTCAAACGTGGAGAATCGCTAATGATACATCTATACCGATACCATTTTTGTATACGTTCGTACTTTCGAAAGCGTTCGCCTGTCGATATAAATATCGATCAACTTTGTATAAAATCTTTGTAATTTCTCTTATCTCGTAAAAAGAGTTTTTTTTTTTTTTTTTTTTTGCTAAAGTTAAAGTTTTATTATTTTTCTGTTTATCTTATGAAAAAATGAAATAGAGAAATTTAATATCATTGGAAGAATCAATATTAAAAATCGTAAAATGGATATAATTTAAATGATTCTTGAAAAAAATTATGATAAATAATTCAAGCCCGTCTCCCCGATAATTTATTCTCTCTTTGTTTTCCTTTGTTTCGTTGATATTACATTATACCACATAATATGTAGGTATTATTATATCTTCCCTGTATTTAATTATCTTTCATCAATATTTGTTATTATACAAAACTTGTTGTAGCATTAACTGTTTAATTGTTCGTAATAATGGTACGCGAAACGATTATTATCGAGCTCGAAGAGAAACACGATGTTTAAATACATAAATATTTATGAATCATAATACGCTCCGTTTCCCTTTATAGTAGATGCTGGTACCATCACTATAAGTTATGTAAACGACATCAGGGAGTTCTAATATAAACCGAAACAAAATTTGTCCCCTTTTAATAGTTTCGGGGAAAGAAGACACCTTGTAACGTTTCAGGCGGTACATCCTGTATAGGGTCATTTTAAAGATAAAATGCATTTACGCGCACTTTCTTATCTCGAAGGACTCGAATGAATGAATTAAAGTACGCTTTCTTAAAAACTTTAATAACGACTATTTTTATATAGTAATAAAGAAAGAGGATTTACGACAGGGCGTAGAAATATCTCTTCAAAATGTCTACCTCCTCGAATAATAATATTTTCTCGAAACTCTCCAATCTCTCTTCTTCTTCTTCTTCTTCTTTTTTTTTATCTCGAAACGCAAACAATCAAACAAAATTGACGAGAGAGAGAGAGAGAGAGAGATGTTCGATTCGTTCTGACGCTTTCTCTTATAATCTAAAATTATTCACTCCTCTCGCGGATTCTCAACATAGGAAGAAAATCTCGAACGAACGCATCCCCTCGAAAAGAACGTCCCGCGCGAGGAGAAAAGAAAGGATCGCGAGAGTACCCCTTCCCTCCTCCTCCCCTCCACTCTCGACCGTTCTAAAATCGGTAGGCATCGATTCCTTGGCACAGCGCGCGTGGCCACAAAATCCAGTATCAACGATTGGCGGGGGAAAAACCCCGGACCCCGGACTCATTAGCCTCGGCCAAGCGAAACAGGATCGTCGCGCGAGGGTTAATGAAGACCAACCGTGACGATGTTCGAGGAACTCATGCAGCGATTTATTCTTCCACGAATGGCCTCGCGCGCGTGCCCCCTCCCCCTTCCTCGATCGGGAGTGCGGTCGCTGCAAGGGGAGAAAAATCCTTTCGATGGAAACAGCACGACGGAAGAAACGGCGGAGAATTGCTTCTGCCCTACGGGGTTCGTATATATCCCCGGCTTTCGCCTCCTCCTGCCCACCCACCCCCCTCCCCTCCTTTCCTCTCCTCGAAAAGGCTCGGCCTTTTTCCGTCGAGCAAGGTGAGACCTGGCAAAAAAGAGGCGGACGCCGATCCGCTTACGCGAAACGGGCATCATATCCCCGTCTTTGTCCCGAGCGTGGCGTTTTTCCATCCTCAGCGCGCCACGCTCACCCCCTCCTCGTCCGTGCTCGCCCATTCAGCGGGGATTTTTCAGAGGAACGCGCGAGCCCAACGCCGTTTAGGGAATCTTGGAGAGAGAACGAGTCTCGGGATGCCGGCGGGTAGTAGGGGGAGGGGGCCCGGGTGTGCGTGCAGGGTTGTATAATTAGAGTGCAACGCAATTTGTCCGGATGGCGGGGCCCGCAGGACGGGAAAGTTGTATCCCGATTGTGGATGTGTATTATATCTCGCCACGATGTTGGCGAAGATTTTTCTCCAGGTTTCGAGTTCGAACGCGGGAATGGGAATTGTGCAGTTGTTGCGCGAGATTATCATCGGTTTTTCATCGGATTTATTTTATTTCGAATGGGTTTATTCTTGAGAGGAGATGGTCTCGAGGTTTCGAATGATAATTTTAAGCTACGAATTTTTTCTTTTCTCGCCAAACTTTTATCGCATTGGGCTAATGTTTAATGTACTTCGGTGTATAGTAAAATTATATTATTATATATTATAAAATTATATTATTATATATAGTAAAATGTGTACGAAATATTTGCATTTACGCAAGGTTGACAGGTGACAATTTTCACGTATCTTATTAAAATGAATTTCATTAATCGTATAAATGTACTAATAATTTACTATTGTAAGTGAGAGTATTTTTGCAAAATTATTCTTTCCAATACAATTCGAATTGAATAATTTTACAAAGTTATTTGATATCGACAATCGCTACTATTTTGTCCCAGGCGGCGATTTTTCGAGAGAATGCAACAGAGAATCGTTTTCTTCCTTTTTTTTATAAATATTCTATATATTCCAGATTTGAATTGTTAATGGGGATTCTAATTGGGATCCACCGTTTCCAAGAAGTCGTTGAAAACGCCGCTGACATAAATAATTCATCGACAATTTCGTTGTTTAGCAATTGCGTGCCCCTGCGATGCTTGATGCGCACGCGATAAAACATTCCTATACGTATCGAAAACGAGACGGCGCGGATCCAGGGAAAATGTTGCGCTCAACAAGTGTACACGGATCTGAAGAAACGAAAAGAGAGATCCTGAAGGGAAGCGCACGTTTGGAACGTGTCCTTGCTGGATCGGACGAATCCGCGGAATGAAGCGATTTTTCAAACTCGTGTTTGTTGATTATACGACGAATCAATCGATTCCCCTTTTCCTTAAAAATGCATCCGATTTCCTTAATTTTTTCCCTCCTTCCCTTTTAATTTATTTAATCATATCATGGAATGGATGAAAAATGAAAAGCAAGTCGATTAATCGATCCGAGTTAATTAATATTCCTCGATAAAAGAGTCTCGATATTTTCGGAAATGGAGGTTGTTAAGGGTGGAAAATAAGGTGGTGAATATAGTAATACAGGGCACATATTTTTTTTCTATTTTTTTTCTCATTTATAGCTCATTGGTTTCCACGAAAGATCATTCGAACAATTTAAACCAATTATCAGAATGGCTGTAATTAACACTATCGTTATTGTTACAAATTGCATCGTAATCGCGATGTATTGCATCGATAAATTCGGGTATTAGGTGCGAAGTATCGGAAAATACTATATAATATAATATAATAGAGCAATGCCGGGGCAGAAGTTATAACAACTCTAACTCCCGTTCTTTCGTTTTGATTAAATTTTGGTTTTATCGGATTGAAAATTTTTTATTCAATCGAAAGAAGATGAAAAAATATTTGCGTTTGTAACGATAATAAAAAAAAAAAAAAAGAAAGAAAAGGTGTTGGCAGAACGAAAGGTATACATCCGTTTTTACGGATAATTTGATTCCAATTATTTTTTGCCAACCATATACGCAAAATATACCTGCCTACGTAATTCTTAATTGCCAGTTCGACCAAACATTCAGAATTCGTTATTTAATTTATGTACATATATTTTACTGGTCTGCTGGTAGTCTTACCTTAAACTAGTTTCTTTTAGAAATTAGCAAGTAATATTATCGTGCTTTCACGAAAATTGTTAAAGATGACTCAAACGATCGAATAAAAAGAAAAACATACGTTATCAATTTATTAATCTATAATTACATTTACATTTAAAAAAAGAAAGGATTAAAAATCAAATTAAAATCAAATTAAAAATCGAAGAAAGAGAGTATTATTCGAAAAAAAATCTGTTTTTCTTCCAATTCTCGATCCAGAGATTTACCAGTTGGTTCTTTTTTCTTCTTTTTTCCTTTTTTTCTTTTTTTTTTAGCTAACATTTTCCCCTCCGCATAGTAAAATGTCCCGCATTCGTGAACTCGCTACGAAATTACCAAGCATCGAAAGCAACATTCCCGCATGCCCGTAGTAAATCGTCTCATTACTCATTAAACGCGGTGCTATTCTAATAACATAGACGAACGTTCATCGGGACTCGTCCATTCCACATAAGGGGGTTAATCCGTGGACCGGCGCGGGAACGCCGCCGTGTTCGGCGGCACCAGGTGCAACAACGTCTCGCTTCCCGTAAATAGATCTAACCCGGAGGGCTGCACGCGTTCCCCGCCGTGAGAAATGATTTCTAACGAGCCGGCACGTGTCGATACCCGGAACGAACGATCTTTGAAACTCGGATAATTTGTTTAATTGATAATTTGAGAAAAAAAAAAAAAGAAAAAAAAAGAGAGAAAATGAATTCGCAATGTGAGATTTTCTTTCCACTGTCTACTAGAAGAAAGAAAAGAGCGCAAAATTTAACGTTCTTCCCTCGAGAAACTCTCGTGGTGTCGTTCGAAATTTTATTTCGAATTTATAAAATTAAAAACAATAGGAATAATTTCTTGCAAATATTCCCGACATCTCTTAACGATTTAGACGCACGTTTACAATATTATATATTATTTTGTCAAACATCTCAAAGGAATACAAGAAGATTTCAACCGCGACCTCCTCCTCATCTCTCTCAAAAAATAAACGTCTCAACATGAACAAGCGTGTACAACAATCGTGTCCTTTCCACGTACGGATCAAACCGAGAAACGTTCTATATACCACTTGCTATATACCCCGACAAAAAAAAAGAAAAAAGAAAAAGCAGAATCAGAAAAACCAGAGAGAGACAGAGAGAGAAAGAGACTAATCCAAAACTGTCCCCAACAAGCTTGTCCCCGGAAGATGATCCGGTGTATACGCGGCAACCGGATTTGCCGTGTGCTTTCGTCGTTTCGACAAAGGTCTGACAAGCGCGACAAATATTTTGAGCGATTCATCGATCCGTTAGTAAACGGTTTACCGAATTCTTACGGGGGTGAGACCTCCCCCCTCGTAAGACGTCACGCGGCGCGGAACCGTCATTGTGGGCCAACTTGTTGCACGAGAAAAATTCATGCTTCGCGGCGCTCCACCGGTTCGTTAATTGTCGTTCACGATGCAGCTGTTTTGGTAACGTTTCAACGATGTCGAATATAATCTGTCGCGCAGGGATGATCGGGTCGTGGTGGCCCCCGTCGATGATGCGCAAATCCGGCTGGGGTCGCGTTTTAAGTGGAATTGCTTCCCTTTGACGGGATTCATTGTTGCGGAAGATTTTCTTGGAGATTCTTCTTCTCTCTGCATTGATAGGTATATGTATTGGTATCTTGGTATATTTGTTAATTTTGATTGCAAGTATTTGCAAGGATTTGGAAAGAATTTTTAAAACGGATTTTGATCCGTTTCCTTGGTATATGGGTATATTGTTACATTGAATTTTAAAAAGTTTTGGAAACAGAAGAGTATAAAAACAAAATATCTCGAATTATTTCTGTATTTTCCTTTCGCGAATCGGATCTTGATTTCTTATTTTTGAAAAATCAATATTTGTTAATTCGCTGAATTTTTAAATTCAGGATTCGATACAAATTTGCTTGAAGCAATGAAAAATGGATAAAAGTAGCATATATAAGAATAGAAAGGTGTAGAATAGATTTGGAAATACTCGAAATAAATGCAAATAAATAAAGATCTAGAATTTGGCATCGCCATATCCAGAATTTTAAACAAAGAAATCTCACCTTTTCTGATTTAAATTCTTTAAAATCTATATATATATATACCACACTATGCATTATCCAAAAATCATCAATCAATCAATCTTTAATCCCTTTCAAAAGTTCCTTTGCTTTCTCTCCATCAAGGGACAAACCAAAAATGAAAAAAAAAAAAAAAACAGAAAAAAAGTGATAAGAGAAAAGAAATGAAATGAAATAAAAAAAGAGAAGAGGAAGGACGACAAGAACGATTCTTTGGGTGATGGAAAACGCAGAGATGCGAAAGAAAGAAAGAAAGAAAGAAAGAAAGAAAGAAAGAAAAAAAGGAAATAAATAAACAAACAAATAAATAAAGAGTAAAAAGAAAGAGGTCTGCGTTGGATCGTATGAAGCGTCATCGTGTTCGCAACGGCGTCGTAGCGGAGCGGCGGCCATTGTATTTCCTCGAGGCAGGTCCGATCGGGGATTTTGAAGTCGATAAATCACAATTAATTAGCGGGGCGTAATGATGCGGCATGTCGTTGCAATTGGTATGAGCTGACGGCGTGTGTCGGTGTGTATAGGTGGTGTGCGTGTCTGCGGGTGCAGTGGCCGGGCTTAAATGCACCGAGGCCGTCGCTGTTCGCAGATTCGACGAGGAAAGAATTATGGGTACAAATTTGCGCGGCGCATCGGCCGCCGATTTTACGCATAATCGCGGCCGGCGATCGGCGACCGCCTATGTAAATGACTACACAAACGTTTCGCGATTTTAAACGCAATAATGAGGCCGGGGCCTCGGTGTTTATAATTGTTTACAGCGATATCGGTTACGGCTACTGATGTAGCTTGGCAACCTTTGCTTTTATTAACATCTCTCCGCTTCCGGACATTTCCGCTTTCCTTTCTCCTCTCCACGCGCGTTCCGCGTTACGACGGATGGGCGATGGATTGAAATTTCGTAACGCTTCATTCCACTTCATTTCCTCCACGTTCCAATTTAATTATACCCGAACATCTTCGATAAATGTTCTCGATTGAACCGTTATTGTTTCGATCAATTTTAAACAATTGTTTCTCTTCTTATACCGTAGAATTTGAACGGATATTTGTAAATTCTACTAACAAACAAGAATTTACGAATAGAAATCTCATTTCATAGTTCGATAAATTTGTTAAATTAGTTTCGATAAATGTATACTTACAAAATTGAGTGCACGATGGCAATTTCAGAATTATTTTAACTTCTATCAAAAAGAAATTTTACGATAACTATCTTATCTTCTACTTTCTCATGTTTCGAACGTGGTAGTTTTTAATATATATATAAGTAGTACACATAAGAAAGAAAAATTCAAGTTTTATCGTACGTAAATTTTCTTTCAAATTTAATCGTGTTTTAAACAACGAAACGTTCTCTTCTATAATTCCATCGAATCGGACAATAAACTATATACCCGTTACTGTAACATACATATACACACCTTACCTTACCTCGTGCTATTCCAATCGAAAAAAGTTCCGACCGCGCGTCGTCCCCCCTCGGTGGTTCGCGGCTAACATCTCCATCCCCGAAGGAGCAACATTTTCCGGGCGACGGAAAGCCATCCGCGGAACCGGTCACGAGTACCAGGGAACACGAGCAGAAGAAAAAAAGAAGAAAAAAGGGAAAAAAAAGGGAAAAAGAGTCCTCTCTCCTTTTGTCCGGCTGTCCGGCCGAAAATAATGGTTTAACTATTCGACGCCTGGGAACAGGGCCGAGGAGGTGGAGGCAGGCCCTCGCGGTGTCGATGGCGGCTGGAGAGGGGAGGGGGTGGAGGACAGAGCGTCGGAGGTGTTAATACAGAGGTCGATCTCTCCCGACTCCCGGGTACCAGGTTTCATGCAATATGCGCATGTTTAACTGACCAAAGAGCTCTGTATCGTGGGCCTGCGGAATAGAGTGTGCAGAACTGCTCGGTGCAGCAAAGGGACCGGTTAGAAAAGGCTGCCTCGGAACTCCCGCTTTATTTATACACCGCACTCCAATCCGGCGACGACTGGCGGCCAGGCTGGCCAACCGGCTGCGAAATGTGCTCCCGTGTAAACAACGCTCGATACGCTCAACTTCCAACTTCCTTTGGAACCTTCCGCGCTTCCGTCTTTGAGTTTACACCCCCTGGATGATTTCGATGGGGGAGAGGAGGGGTTGGGGTTAGATAGATAGGTATAGTTCCCTGGCTCGAATTATATATTATTATGTTTAGTTTAGTTTTATTTTATTTAGAGTTATTTTAGTATTTCGTTACTTTCGAGGATGTTTATATTGAGAAGGGAAGAAGAGATTGGAATGATTGAAGAAAGATTGGAGAATCGATAAGGGTGATATTATATTATCCAATGTCAATCGAACTCTTTTGATAGATTGATTAGAATTTAAACAACATTGCGACAAAATACCGTGCGACGTGAGAGGATTTCCATTAAAATTCAACCAAACCACTCGATCGAAATTCCATTCCGAACACCTTTCGATTCACCTTTCAATTTCGATTCTCATCTTGCCATAGTCACGCGTACCTGGTTGAAGAGTCTCGTTCAGAGACTCGTAATCGAATTTTTGTGATGGAGCACGGCCGACAATTACGCCGGTTCCTGGGCAGGCTGGAGTTGCGTCAAAGATGGCTATTTGTATACCTTAGCCGTGTGTACCTTGGCCCTACAGAGCCATAGAAAGAGAGAGAGAGAGAGAGAGATGAGGGGTGTAGAATGGGCAGGACAGAAAGCGGGGGTTGGGGGCAGGGAGCGGACAGCCGGGTCAACTTTGTTTGCATTGGCCGTGCATGTCCTGTCGGCCATGGGGCGGCCGCTTCTTGATGCAAACTGCCCATTTGCAACTACAATCATCTCGACGTCGAATCGCACGGCTCCTGGCCTCGATTGCCGTGGAACGCGCGCGGTGTATAAACCGACCGCACTCCGGTGCAACGGTGCTTCAGTCGCTGCATAACAGAGTGAAAACAACGGCCTGCAAGCCATGGAACCAAAGGCCGTGCCAACAGAGAGACCGGACACGATCCTGTTCACCCCCCAGCGCTCCGTGAATTCGACGCCGCGACGCTTTGAACGAGATCCTCGATTCCACGGGATTCCCCCTCCTCTTTTTTACCAACTCTGCCATCTCTGCCGATCGAATCGTGGTTATGAATCGACGAGAAATCAAATCTTGCGCTATCCGTCTATTTTCACGCGTTTATTTCCAATGTTTTTTTTTTTTTTTTTTTCTCCTTTTTTCAGAGAATGTCAAGATTCTCGTTCTTTTGAGATTTTTGGGATAGGAATTTATTAAATTTAAATGTCTTATTTTTGGATGGATGATAAAAGTGGATTCGACAGTTTCGAACGGAACGAAAAGAGTTTAAAAAGACCTTAGTAAAGTAAAATTATTTAAAAAAAAGAAAAAATTGTATGCGACATACATAATAAGTTACTTACAACGAAGAGAATGGAATACGTCCGTCTTAAGGAGATAAAATACGGCTTCGTTGTCACATATCAAAGCGTTTCATCACGATTAAAGTATAGATACATATACGAGTTGCGAGTATGGCGAGTTGATAGTCGTTGATATTCCAACCGGGCTCTGTCCTACTTCTCTAGCGACGGAAAACGCTAGTTAAAGAGCGCGTCGTGTGCATGATAATTTGAAAATTTGATGAAAATAATAGCAGTCCTCGATATACGCGTTTGTCCCTTTTAAATATTATTTATTCTGGAACGTAACATCTTCTTTCCACGAATTATTCCTACGTATCTTCGGTTTTACGAGAATAAAAATCATAACCAAGCGTATTAGATATACATAATGGAACTTTTAAACAGGAGAACGTCAGTCCTTGATATTGGCCGGCTACCTGGTCTGGGTCACGTTCACTTCCAGCAAGTGGCTGCCACTAAGAACTATAGCATAAGCCTATATCTGAGCTAGTTGATGCTAGGTTATGGTTTAGAATTGTTTATCGAAGAAACGTATAAATAAATCGAGACGAATAAATTCCACTTCTTTTTTTCCTCCTCTATGTTTAATTCAACGACACGTTTACCGAAGAAACGTAACTGCTGAAACTGCACAATTTCAAAAATTCTAGGCTTCGAATTACGTCTCGAATTAAATTCGTTTCGAATTCGAACGATCCTCTCCTATCCAACTCTCTCTCTCTCTCTCTCTCTCTCTCTCTCTCCAACGCTTCTCAAGGGAAAAAAAGGAAATAAAGGAAGAAAAAAAAAAAAAAGAAAAGAATCGTCACCAGCAGCACCCCGTCCCCAAAAGAGCACCAAGACTGAAGGATCCCAAGGTTCACCTGTTGCGGCAGGTAGAGAACGGCACAGGCCGAGGTGTTCAGCCAGCCAGCCAGCCAACCAACCAACCAACCAACCAACCCCCGGCTGCTCATTAGGGTGTATGACAGATGCGGAGTGTTCGGGGTCCCGGGGCGGCGATCTCGCGTCGACATTTCCATAATATTCAAATGCGCGGCGAGGGTGAAACAGAGGCGAGAAACTGTGTGCCGTGGGGAACAGAGAGATATATATTCGGCGGGGTGGTGGGAGGAGGAGGGGGAGGGGGAGGGGGACGGGGAACCGGACGGAGATGGAGGGTGCGAGAGCGGCGTGGTATGCCGCGGCATGGTGTTGCCGGCTGACATATTTATCGGCGGCCACGCCACCTGCAACCGGGCCCGCGGCATCCGCACAGAGCGCTGTTTTGCCCATTTGTATCCCCGATCCGGCGACAGCCCAGTTCGCCGCCGGTTCCCCGCCGGACCCGCTCCACGCTCCCGATCCTCGCGACGAGCCTTTCTTCTCCTCCTCCTCCTCCTCCTCCTCTTCTCGGCCCGCGCCCCAACGCGCCCAAAACACGCCCGCCTAGAACCCGGCCGCGGGGATGACATATTGGCCGCTACGAGTTTTTCGGCTGCCGAATCGATCGCCGGAGGGGGGAGGGAGAGGATGATCGGCGGGGGTGGATGCGGCGAGGAAAGTTGATGGACGTATCGAGATGTTCGATGATGCATTTAACCCAATCCGGGGTTACGATCGTTATTAGGAATTTTTGGCGAGAGGGGGGGTTCTGAAAAGTGGATTATCTGAAAAGTGGAGCTTTTGGAGCGATGCTACTTCGATGATTGGGAACTCGAGATTCGTAACGTTGGGTTATATTGTAAAGTTTCTGGGATGCTTTTCGATTTTCAAAAAAATCGAAAGACATTGGCTTGCACGAGATGATTATTTGGACTATTTTTGGAGGAGCCAATATCAAAGTTTTTAATTTCTAAAAGAAGAAGAGAATTATAAATATTTAACTTTTTTTTTCAAAAACTTAACAGACATTGATTCATTTCATAATTAGAGATTCCAAGATCCTGATACAAATTTTCGAGGATGTTGAATCGCGATTAGATTCCCACTCGACACTTTAAATAGTTGTAAGCAGAATTTCTCGGCTGGATCGTAAGAGACTGTTTCGAGAGGCACGAAGGTTAAGTGGCATTATTTCGAGGCCTCGTAATAGAAACGGGACGTTTATAAGAGAAATCCTCGGGTATCTTTTCATCGAGGCTCGTGAGTCGGGCAGGCGAGCGGCATAGAAGCCGGTAGCGACTATTAAATGGCCACTTGGTCGAAGGTTAATCCTCTCACCTGGTAAAGATGATGTATGGCCGCGGATAAAAAAACGACCGGTTGCACGCGATCACCGTAAATCCAACCGCGGTTAGACTTCTCTCCTCTCCTTTCTGCGGACGGTTTTCTCCTTTTACCGCTCCCGGGGCCCCCGGATCCGACCGACGAATCCGCCGCACGATGATATATCTCCGCGCCGTTAAACGGTCCATTGTTCGCGACGGCCCGCTGACGAATTTGTATATGTTTATAATAGCGACGCCTGTGGCTAGCTATGAGGCATAATGGTGACAAGGGGAGAGATTGTTTCGTGAGTGGAAAATGCAAAAGCTAGAGAGGGCTATTCGATGGTGATGCTCGAGCGTTGAAATCAGCGTCGATTTGTCGAATTTTTTTTTTTTAAATTGATTGCTTCTTCTTCTTTTTTTTTTTTTTTTTTTTTTTTTTACATTCATCTTTCGTTGGAATAATCTTATTTTACAACGTCCTCTCGTAGATAATTATCTATGAATAAATTTAATTATATATCGAGAGTCGTAATATTCTTTTTTTATTTATAGGCAATTTATTATTGTTCTTTTATTATATTGTTTCCACAATCGAAAGGAGGAAAGGAGATATCCTCCTCATTGTACAGTCGAATAATTTTATTTCAATATACGCATTCCATTTATTTCCATTATTTCTTTCAATTATACATATCGCGCGTCGTATCGATTCCAGATACACGTCGATGCGCAGTTATTACACACCAAGGTACTCCCCCCAAGTTCGAAATAGCGTTGCTTGTGCTCCTGGTAAGTTAGCCCACGTGGCCGCTTGGCAGAAAGCCATAGTGGGTGATAACGTAGCGAGCACAATGCGAAATTCTAGCGCACCCGTCCGCCACATCCGTTGGATTCCACCTCTCTTCTCCACCGGACGATGCAATTTGCCGGCGAACCAGTAGCACCAAATTAAGTGTAAACTTTTCTCCTCCGTTTAGCGGGCCGACAACTCTTTTTTTCGCGATTCCTCCATCGCGAGCCCAACTTTCGATCTGCGCTCCAAGAAGAAGCACGTACGCGCGTAAAGTGCTCGATGATGTATTCGCTGGGATTGTAAAATAAAAAAAAAAAAAAAAATGTTACGAGAGTGTAACTTTGTTTCATCGAGACAAAAATTGGAAGGAAAATATTTAATTTCAAATATTATAGTTCGAAAATGGAAAATATTTTATTGGAACATTTAATTTTGCACAGGTTTTAATAATTTTTATTAAATTAATCATAACACGATTATTCGTTTTTATTTCGGAACTCGTCACGGGTAATCATTCAAATTATTACGGGTATGCGTCACGATGGATTAACGATGATACTTCATATGTGATCGAGCATAATAGCAATGATAAGGTTTCCACATTCGCCTATCTTGCTTGATATTGTTAGGCTTCTTCAAATAGTATTTAAAATTTATACAAGTCTGTGCTATTTTAATAAATAATCTAGAAACGATCTAGAGCCACTGTTCATCTCTCTCTTTCTCTCTTTCTCTCTCTCTCTTTCTCTCTTTGTACGTTATAAGTCGTAATTTACTTACAAAGTACTTTTGTGTTATATATATTCTTATCGTCTTGGAATTTCGCTCATAGTATATTTAATTTTACTTTCTGTACACAGTAGGACTTTGAGCAACGGAATCAACAACAGTTAAATACGTCATTATGCAAACATTTTGTCAGTCGAACAAACTATTATTCAAAGAGCGTGGGTTCCATGTGTATAATCGTAAATCTGTTATTGCAAAAGATTCCAAGTAATATTTGCGAGAACTAATTTCGTTCGTAACATATCGCCTCGAGGAAAGCTAACAATTTACGTATAAAAGAAATCTATAAAAATAATGTGATACATTTTTTTTAAAGAATATTTCTCTTTTCAATTGGGACAAAATTTAAAATTAAAAGTAAGATATATTGAAATTATAAATTTAAATATCTTTTCTTTCGTATATTTATAATATAATTTCTACTCGAAATAAAATATATATTATTTCTTAACGTTGGAATTTAGAAATAAATTAAAATTAATTAAAGCCTTTACGGGTTCATTTCGAATTTTTTTCAAAACGAACATTCAAAAAACTTCAGAGAAAAATTCAACGTTGCTTATATTTAACATCTCTATTTCTATCGTTCAACGGTTACTCAAATGAGAATCGAGTGATCACATTACACATTCAATTTAATAATAACTATCGTTTCAATAATTTTTCTACGCGACGATGAATTTCCAAGTAATCTGACTCACCCTGCATACGTGTCAAATAATTACACTCGCTCAAAGTTGGAATCTTTGCAATATAATTATCCCCGGTTCAAAAACAATTGATTCTATCGATAAAATTTAACTCGAAACGTTTTGCTGATTCGTCTTCCATCGGAAATCGCACCGTTAATTAGTTCCAGCGCGGTTCACCGAGTGTTTTATACAACCGAATGAATGTGCTACAACCGGAAAAAGAGAAATTCAACGGCGAAAAATACAAAACAGGCGCAGTTGAAACATTGGTTAAAAGTTTGATCGATTCATCCTAATTCAAGGACTACCTTCTCGAATTAAAATATCCTATCTAATTATTTTCCAAAATATATCATAATATCTAAAGTTGTACACGATTTTTTTTATCTCTCAAATAATAACATAAAGTATCCAAATCTAATTTATTCATTCCAACGAGAATAAGAAAGACTCTGAGACGTCTCCTATCGATGACGATAAGTCATCAAAGTAACGTCACTTTTTCTAACTTTAAAAAAGAAAAAAACGTTCATCCTAAACAATTATCATCGAATGACCAACAATTAAATCCAAGAACAAAATCTCACACCACTTCCTTCCTCCGCGAACATCATTCGCATCATCATCATCATCATCATCATCATCATCCCTATAAGACACTGATACACACAATTCGAAATCAGTTGACCACCGTTGTATCCGAATTCTCTCGTTAACCCCACATAAACCTCGTCAAATCTCCCACCCCTTCTCAAGCAATTTCTCACGAGGAACACGAGGACACCTGGGTCTTCTCGGCAAGTATTTAATCCTTAAGGACACAGAGGGTTAATGAGCACGAAGGTAGCTCCTCCAGAGAGGGCCCCTACACGCGGCCCCTCGGTCCCCTCTCTCTCTCTCTCTCTCTCTCTCCGCTTCTCTCTCCCTGTGAGAGAGTCGTGTGGTAGGTGGAGGGGCCAACAGGGTATATTGGTGAATTGAGGAAGGCGGTGTTACAAAGCGCCCCGTAAATCCGCGCCAGCTTCGACACCCGACATTCCCTCCGTTTTATTTCGTCCCCGCGGCGACGCGGGATACGTCGGGGCATTAAAAATAATAGCAGGGGCCCGGAGCAGGGATTCCGCGGGTCCGCCTCGGTCCGCAGGAATGCCGCTGGCCCGAATTTTGTGCGGTGGGAGAGGGTGAGAGGGGGGAGGAAGAGCGGCCAAGGGGACTCGGATCCGCTCTATTGAAGACAAAGATGACAATTAGAATGTATCGAACTACCCGGCCCGTATCTCCTCCTCGTCGCAATAAGATATGCGGGCAGATTCGCGGGAACGACGGACGATGCGAATAATAGCTTTCAAGTTCGCTTCTCATTTCTAAAAATGAGAAGTTTTCCCGAACGAAAAGTTTTATAAAAAATTTCCAACGCACAGAGGAGACAAAAGTTACTTCCTAATGTCGAGTAAAACCACGAAACAAGTTTCGTAACAACGACTGTGGGTAATTAAAATAATTCCTTCCCTCCCTAATTAACCTAAAACCGATTCCGAATCGATTCGGAATCGACCGGGCACGGCGGAGAGAAAGAGAGAGAGAGAGAGATCGATCAGCCGGCTGTGCCCTTATTAATTGCCACTTTTCCGCGAATGTTCGACCAGAGGCGGAGATGCTTGTATAAGGTAATCGGTCTTGCAGATATGATAGAAACCCGGAGAAACGCGACTGTCGCAACGAAACCGCTCGCGAAGGCATCAAGCGGCAACAAGGGCAGCCGCGGTTTTTCGCCATACATGGAACTGGAGCACGCGCCATATGAGAGACGTTTATGGATTACAAAATTGCAGCCCCGAGCCTAACCAGATTCGAAAAACCGCTTCCACATAAGCGACTACGTACGTGTACATCGGCCGCTGAAAAAGAAAGAAAAAAAGGAAAAAAAAAAAGAAAAAGAAATGAAGAAAGAAAGAAAGAAAGAAAGAAAGAAAGAAAGAAGGAGGGAAAAAAGAGAGGCACGAATCCGGCCGGGTCGCGCTGGACACTTACCCCGCGAGCGAAGCGAGTACGCGCGCTCCAGGAATCCACAAGTGTAATGACACGAGTAATTGGGCCTTAGAAACGGAATCCCCGTCGACGGTTTTTGCCGGGACGCGGCCCTTTTGCTAACAATAAACGGGCATTCCATTCGCTCGGCCCGGTGGATCCGGGAAAAATTCACCGTCATATTTCTCGTCCCGCGCGCACCTGCGCGCAACCACGCGGGGGAAAAATTTCTGTCCCCGCGACTCGCGAAACTTCGCCGTCGCCGAAGGTATCAAGGTTGCTCCGATCCTACGTTCCTTTTTGCAGGGCGAAAAAAGGCAGGGATTCGTAAAACGCGTAAAACGTGACGTTTGCTTTTTTGCCAGAGGATACTCTCCGTACTTGCCGAAGAGTATTCGTTCCATCGACAAATGGTGGTTACGGGTGGTGGTTTTTGAAACTGACGCGATGAGAGGTGATGATAGAGAGAGATGGGGAAGGAGTTTCGACGGAACTGGAGATGGAAGTGGAATTTTTTTTCACGTTGTTATCTCGTAATAAGAAGCGGTACAGCGCGATCGTTATTAAGATATGTTGTTTATTTTGTTTAAACTTTTTTTTTCATTACGTTATTTAAATAATTAATTTTAAGACAATTCGCATCGCCTTTGCCATTCAATTACACCGTATATTGCGATGTTCTCTCGCATTTAATCTTTGATCCATCCGGGTAACTTTATACGTTTTTTTTCCTCTTCGATCCTATAATAATACGTATAAATTGAACGGTGATATTTAATTTCAAATATGATTATCATCTTGATAATTTTTGCACGGTTAGATAAATAAACGATCTAATCGGCGGCAAACAAATGAACAAGTCGTAAAATCAGGAACATCGCAAGCTGTTGTATACGTATAATGTATATATATATATATATATACGTATACCAGTTACACAGACCAAGCATGTAGACCATGTGTTCGAAACGTTACTCTCGAAAGTGAGCGCGAGTGCGATATGAATCGAGGGAAAGCAAACTCTGAGAAGGAGCGAAATAACTAATACGTAAAAGCTACGAGGTCAACCGTAATGCAGCCGCGTCTTTCTCTATGCGATATAAATTATAAAACTATAATGTTTGGAAAAACGTTAAACGCGGGGAGATAAAATGATAGGGAGAAGGAGAAGCACGTTTCACGATTCAGTCAGATTCAATAGAAAGATCTATCACGTCCGATGAGTTACTACATTAAATCATGCGTGGTAAATTTTAATCACCTATTCATATGCAAACTCTCAATGTTACCGTTCTCGAACGAACAGTTCCTTTTGCCTTTTGTATAATGTCATTTATGCACCGTGCACAAAGTGAAAACGTTATTAAACTGTTGCTTTTTAATATCTTCCGAATATTCCCGCCAACCAAGAGATACATCTCTGGGTGAAGTTATCGATTATTCGCAAAAGTGAAAAATTACAATTTTCTTCAAAAGTGATAAATTTTCATTTCGAGAGAGGCTGCTCGAGTATTTTATATCAATAACGGTAAGTTAAATAATCAAATTGAGATGAATGGTATATAAGGTTGATACGTTATACCGATTATAGATTTCTTTTTCATGTCGTACATTAATTAAAAACAAATTATAAAGAATTTGAATAAATATTCGTATATTTGATGCGTAAAATTGATATAATAATTCTTATATATTAGAATAATTCTAAAAAAAAATAGAGATATTAGAATAATTCTAAAAAAAATCTCGATAGAAGCCACCAGCATTCTTAATAATAAGAATAATAGAATAATAATAAATAATAAGAATAATAATAAGATAATAAAAATAATAAGAATAATAATAAGAATAATAGATGGTTCATTTTCCAACAACGGAAAATCGAATAGAAAATGGCAAAACGTTATATCTCGAATAGATTTCAAAATGGGAAAATCGATCATGGTGACGATCGTTAAAAATAATTAGCCGTCTAACAAGGTCCTCGGGTCCTCGGCCGTATCTATCCACGATGAAATATACTTGCACGCATAGTTAAAGCCGTGGTGTGTTATTTATCGAAGGCGCGCTCATCGAAATCCATAAATCCGTCTTATTTTCCCATAAATTATGGAAATGCCATCGGCGGCCAGATAAATCAACGCGGCCACAGCCGCATTAAAAATCACAATGCGCGGGAACGCGCCGCGTTACACCTGTAAATCAAACCGCGTCTATTTATGCAACCGATCCCGCGGCACAATCGAATCGATCGCAGTCTTTAAGGTCACGCTCGTCCACGTTTATGAGTTTCATAAGAGGCCCGAGGAATATCTGAACGTTGGTCGCACTCCACGGCCTCCATCCGTCCCCCCAGATCTCGAGGAAAAATCTGAATTCCCAATAAATATTCATCCTATTGACAATCGGCGAGTAAAAAATGAGGGAAAGGGGGGAGGGGATGGGGGAAGGACGCACAAGTTGCGACAATCATGTTCAGACTCGAGCATGTCGTTCCATGGATGCAAAAGGTGGGTGCTCCGGCGTCAGTTCCGGCTTCGAAATTTATTTTATCCAAGACCCGGAACAGGATGAACAGTATATCCCCCCTTATCGGAATATTTATATCATTCGTCTCCTTCAGTAGATTTTGCAATTTTTTCACTTAATATATCAGGAATTTCATCAATTATAGGATCATTAAATTTAATAGTTACAATTATAATAATAAAAAATTTTTCATTAAATTTTGATCAAATCTCATTATTTCCTTGATCAGTTTTTATTACAGCAATTTTATTAATTATATCTTTACCAGTATTAGATGGTGCTATTACAATACTATTATTTGATCGAAACTTTAATATACTTCTTTCTTTGACCCAATAGTGTGTTCTTTCTTAGGACACACGAGTGATTTGTTGCCCATCGAGGATATCAAGCTACGCATTGATGTTCGTTAAAGGTTAACGAGAATTTATGGAATATTACGGATGGACGAAGCTTTGCGAGTTAAATAATGGATGACGGAAGTTTATCCGATCTTTCAATCTGTTTTTTAAATCTCTCTTAAAAAATTAAAAATTATAAAAATCACACCACGATCCGAACGATTTCAAGCTGAATTAAGAGGAATTTCTTCGTTCCTCGAAATGATATCACGGATTCTCCATTCTTTCATTCTCCGTTTCGATGTCTTTCTCGCGACAAAATTAAAAAAAAAAAATAGAAAAAGAAAAAGGAAAAGAGACATCGAGACATTGTTCTGTTGGAACATCCGGTCGAAAACGTCCTTGGCGACGGAACGGATCTCGTAGCGCCCCAACGTAACGTAACGGGGGCCCGAAGCGTCCGATACCGAATTAGCCCGAATGTTTGCAGAATCAATCGCGGCGCGGGCTTTTAATCACCCCAGAAGCTCTCGTGGCATTTTGTCATATCCGGCGGCCGGGGACGGCCGAGATGCTTAAAAATGCACTTAAGACCGGGCCTCGATGCAGTCTGGACGAGGGCGTCGTAAGAGGGAAGTTAGTCCTTAATTTATTCGTACCACTCCGGCCGGGACGGTGGGCTGATGCAACGGCAATGCAATTATTATTAGCTTATTATTATATAATTGGCGGACTGCAGTTAATGAGGCCTCTTGAGACAGCTGGCCGCGGAACGACTCGAACTGAAGAATCATCCGTTTATTTGCCGATGCATTAATTGACCGACCGATGCCGGCTCGGCAAACCCCGCTCGTCTCGCTCTGCGAATGCGAGTCGCGTCAATGATACCCTCGCACAAGCCAATTAGGGGATCACCTATACGGATGATTCGAATATCGAGTTAAATCAATCGCCCGTGGAATATCGCGTCTATTCCATTATGCGAACCGCGTTGAACCAATGTTATGTAAACGGTCTTTCGAAATATCCGATTCTCTTGCTTTTTCCTTCCTTTCTTTCTTTCTAACGAATTTTTTTAGCGTTTCTCTTCCAATTCAACAACGCCAAATAAAGTTTTTGCCGAGAAACAATTTGATCAGATTCAATTTTTGCGAGTCGATCCGATCAGATCGGCGAGGTACGATACTTTTTTCGAACGAGTTTCGAAAATATGAAGATGCATCTTTTAACGAGTTATCGGAGAAAGTTCTTGTAACGATGGCCTGTATAAATATATCTCGAGCAATTTGATAATATCGATCGTGAAATCGCACGAAAAAACTCGATCGAATATCATTTTTCAATATCAATAAAAATCATCGTCGAGATGATTTTAAACTCGACGATTCCATCTTCGACAACGATCGAGATAATCGAGAGCGACGATTATAAAATCCAAGAAAGATTATCCGAACGATAAGTTCGCTGCTTACTTTTTTTTCTCTTTTTTCTTTTTTTATCACGCACAAGCGTATAAAGCGCTACTTTTAATTATCGTTCGACCGCTCCCGGTATCGCTCTCCGACAACGCTCTTCCTCCTTCTCCTATCTTTTATCGAGCTTTCTTTATTTCCCCCGATGCGTATCGGCTGTAAAACCGAGGGAGAGTGCACAGCCCGATGCCCTGACCGATATTCGTGAGACACGCAGCGGCGGCGGCGGCGGCCGTGCGCGCGAAACCGTGGAATATAAACGACGCGATTAACAGTCGGCGCGTAAGCTGAAATTATTATGTCGTCGCGGGAATGGGGCGCAGCCCGGGAAATATGCAATTATCGCGTGTCTAATAGAGTGTTATCGAATTATGTTGTAGCGCGGCGTGCAGGAATGCTGCAGGTGTTGCACCGGTTCCACTCTCCCGGAAAAATCACGATTCTTGGGATTTTTGAATCCGTGCATACGATTCTCTCCTTTTCCCCGTGATTCGGAGGTTTTGGAAAGGTTTTGCTTCTTTTTCGATCCGTTTAATTGGGCAACCAGGACGAAAAATTGTTCTTCCAACTAACTTGAAACTTTCTTCCGCGCGAGGAAAAGAAAAATGATAAAATTTTGTTGGCTGAAACGAAGAGGGTGAGATTTATGATCCACAGGTTGGGAACCGTTAGATACGAATGAATAAACCGTATAAATAATTATTCATCTCTGCGCAAACGAGATGTCGGATATATGATAGAAATGAAATAGGAATAAAAGTTAGAATATCATTATAAAAAGATGTACTTTCCGTCATAAATACGATATATATATATATATATATATATATATATATAAGGAATAAAAAGAGATTGATACGTTCCTGGTGGATAAAGTTGAATAAAAAAGATTTGTAATTAAAAACGGTATTTCTTTCTCAACAGCACGTGTAGTATTGTACAAAAAGTAAATCGTATAATTATAAAACCTATAATACTTGCTAATACGACTACATATATAACAACCTCACAATCTGCTTCAAATCTACACTTATAAATTTCTTTGTTGCGATATTTAAAAAAAGAGAAAAAAAAAAACTGAAGAAAATTCAAAACAATCGAATAATCAATTATTATCGATCGAATAACCGATTGGCACACGATCGAGAGGCACGAGAAGAGGAGGAGGAGAAGGAGGAGGAGGAGGAGGAGGAGGAGAAGGTGGAGGAGGAGGCGTGAGTCAGATTGGTTCGCGTGACGAAGATTTTCCAACGCGGTGGCGTGAGTGAAACATCAACAATTATTGCTGCACCTCCGCCTCCGCACGCCGCGCCGACGAGCCTCGAGAAGGAACGAAAGTTTTCAACCGTGTGGCCGCACAGCCCACATCGCGAATTCCACTCTGGCCTCGTGATTTACACAGCCGCGTTTGTCAATAGCATTTTCCATTAGCAATTCATGCGGCATCGGACGCGTTTATCGGCTTCATAAACTATGACGGAAAACACATATATCATCCCATCGTTGATTTCGTAATGGCCGGCCGAGCGTCGCCGGCATTACGAACGTCTGCCGCTTTAAACGTTTTGTAAGTATCGGTGGGGCCCCATGCATCCCGATAGTTTCGATACAACTCGCTTGATAACGCGAGACGATCACGTGACACGTGAAAATATCAAATGCTCGGCAGCGAATATACTTGACACGTTTACGAGTCTCAGATCGTCGGGTAAAGATCAGCCGTGTAATATTTTCCTTTTTTTTTTTTTTTTTTTTTTTTTTTTACGTATCCTGAGTTTAATAAATAATATCACTACAAGGTACTGTAAGTAGATAAGTTACGAGTTGTTGGTAGATAGTTGCGTAAGAGCGTGAGGTTTGGTAATAAAAGGAATTAAATTTCACAAGTAGATTTTTTTTTTTTTTTTTTTTTTTATTGTACCATTTGATATGAAATTGTGAAAGAGAAGGGCAAGATTTATGAATAATCCGATCTAATCTCACGTGATTTATCGAATCGGGATAATTGATGGTAAAAATTATATTTATTGGATATATTTATGATACGTGCGCAGAGGTAAATAGTAACGGAAGAATATACGTAGAGAAAATTTAGGTTTAAACAGTTTGATAGACATAGATATCTGATATTTCGTTTTCGTAAGAGTAATATTATCTCATTTTTATACATCAAACTTTGCAAATGTATTCTCTCTCTCTCTCTCTATATATATATATATATATTTTGTTTGAAGAAAATCGCGTTACATGATTTAAAGCGACAATTACCGTTTAATCATTTGTGATTCGACGTCGAATTTCTTTAAATATTAATTTTTCAATTTTGTATTTGTCTTTTAAATTTTTTATTCAATTTTATGCAAAAAACCCACAATGATCGTGATTCACGTAGGTGTAACTTACTAATCAAATGTAATCATCATATTAAAATAGCAATTCGATTAATAAAATATAATTTAAAAATTATATAATATCATCGGTTTCGAAGAATTTGAAAATGAACGACGTAGTAATATTATTGTGATAATATTATTGTCGATGATGTTGTGCAAGATATTCTCAGAAGAATTAGATTATCAATGATGTATGTGTTATGTGAATTAATACAAATGTTGTTACGTATGAAGAATTGATCATTCACGAGAGGAGGTGTTTATAATAGTATGAAGAAGTACTTAGATATCATTTAGTTCTTAAGGAAGGAAAATTCCTAACGCATTATGAATCCATAATCGATATTTCGCTGACAATCGGCTACTGTGAGGCAAGTGACGAATGGATTCAATATCCGTGTAACAATGGATTAATGTACTGTGCACATTAAGCATATCGATTAATGCATCATTGAATCAAACAGTTTAGCTATTAGATAGATTTTCTGTATTATAATTCATTTGTCAATCAATCATAAATTGATTTAAAAAATTATTCATTGTTATTATATTTTACGTCTTTATCATTAAATTATATTAAATTATATTAAATTTTTTATCATAATTTATAGAATATATTAAGAAATGTAGGAGAAAAAGAGAGATATCAAAATATAAAGTTCTTTAAAATATATAAATATATTAATTTTTTTAATGCTTTAAATTCTACTATCTTGAAAAATATTCGGAACGCATTAACTTAACCGAAGAAAAAATATTTCTAATATTTTTATATAAGAGCGTGCCTTAAATTTTTCTTTTTATTTGATTCCGAAAATATTAATATATTTTTTTTTAATTTCTTATGATATTATTGAATATAAAGTTCCTGTAAATGAAAAAAAAAAAATTTATTCCACTTATGATTTGAATAATCATAATCCACAAAGGAAACGAGATGAATTTATAATTATGTAAAATTTTTCCATTCTTATTATAATAAACAAACAGCATAATTATATGTGAATAATAATTTAATACAGATAGGAAGAAGAACTTATATAACTAATTTTTTTATATAATAAATTGCATATTAGACACGATAATTGTTTATGCATAAATTAAAATATAAATACTAATAAGTATTTTGCTCATTATAAATATATAAGATATAATATATATATTAATAAAAATTAAATTACAAATTGAATAACATTTGTCTCGATTTTTAGATAAAAAAAAAGAAGACACGCTTTAAATGAAAATAAAATCTAAATTTTTGTAATTTAATTTTATATTTTCAATTTATAAAAAAATATAATAAAATATCGCTTAAAATTTTCTATAAAAAATATATTTTCAATAACCTAAATTTGTTTTCTTTGGTCGAAACAAAAATCTTTATTACGAGATCTTTTTAAAAAAAAAAAAAGAACAATATTTTTAATGGAATCCAAGCCCCAGAAGTCAATGCTTTATTATAAATCTTATTTATTATAACCGTAAGCTACTTTGTTAAGCCGCGGCGTAGTTAAACCGAAGGAAATAAAGCCTGCTATGAAATGATATATTCGGTAATAAATAGCCACGGTGGAAATTATGTTGGCGGAGAATTGTTTTTCATTTCGAGGACGCCGACTGAATTTTTATTCGCCGCTATGATTTAATAAAAATATTCGACTCGTAAATAATATATTATCGAATTGTTACAATTTTTATCAAATAATTTTGCAGTATGATTCGAATCGAATTTTCGAAAGCGTAATTTTTATGCATCGATTAATAAAATGTAATCCTTTGATACTTTTTTCCTTTCTTATAATTATTTACAAGAATCGTATTGCAACACCGTAATGGATCATTAACGGAAAGTTGAGCTGAAATCATCGAGATATTTATGCTTTGTAAATTATATTCTTCTGAAAGTGTAATTTGATACATTGATGAATAAATTATCCATAATATGCATTTTCCTTTCCTTTTCCTTTTAAATTTCATTGCTCGTCTCACTTTGTATCTACAATTTTGCGACACCCTATACATTAAGTTAGTTTAGCAATCGCCATTTGAACATAATAGAGCCATTTGTTTGTACCCAAATGGCGTATCGACTACGTAACCGAATTTAAACTGAATAAATTCGTATTGTGCGGCTGTATTCAACAAACCAAAAGTTAATACCTCCAATTTCGCTATTACTAAAAAATATTATTTCAACTTGCAAGATAAATTCGTTCAATACATAACAATACAATAACAAAATATTACACACAAGTATTATTTCTCTCTTTAATATGTTCCTTTTTTTTTTTCATTTTAATCGCACATATATACTAAAATTTAATCAAATTTTCCACGCGTCCAAAATCCTGGTGTTATTAAATTTTATTTATTTTCAACAAAGTGTCGAGATAACAAAGTGAAAATATTTTCGTTGTGAATCGAGCTTTAGAGCCGGTATCGCAGACGGAAACGATTGATTTGCGAACCCGTACAGAGTCATGAAGTCATACGAACAACAAAGTCGATGGAAGAAAATGATATAAACGATCTGACGATTGGCTCCCGGTTAGACGTCGATCGGTTGCCGGCGCATGGTTATGCTAATTCGCGTATCAACGTTAATATCGGCTATTTATGATCGTCCGGTATATGACTTATGTTCATTACTTTCACCTGGCTGATATACCGATATACCGATGAATACCGACTTGCGAAACGGGGGAATTAAATTCCACGTTCAATATATATTGTTTTTTCCTTTACGATAATCCGACAAGAATTGTCACGCGATATTTTATAAAGATTGTAAAAAAGAAATTGTGTAATAATGCATATTGTTTCTTAAAACGTTTATATATATATATATATTTATATATTTGTTTCTTGAAATTTAAAAATTTTATATTGCATGAAATATATTTAATTATCACAACTCTAATAATAATTTTATATTCCTTTAGAGAAAGAGAGAGAGAGAAAGAGTTTAGAAAGTGAATAAATGAAATTTTGTAAAATTAAAAGGTTAAATTCTTTTTTATTTACAGACTGGATCTGTGAATATAGCAAAACCGGTGTGCCATGCTAGATAGATTTGGCTAGATAGATAGTTTCAGAGATATTTATCTAACTCGTTTCTCCCAGCGATCATTTTTATTCGAATTAGCCTAATTATATAATTAATTAATAATGGCGTTAAAATAATTAGTCGAAATTTAAATAGAAATTGGGGAAGAATTTGACGGGGGATAGATAAAAATCTATCTTATCCTTTTTAATTAATAAATTAATAAATTCAGAAATTAGAAATTAATCAGGATTAAAATATCTCCTGAATGAAAAGGAAAAAAAAAAAAAAAAATTCCTCCTTAAAAATTCTAAAATCTCATCGATCGTGCTGCAATCATAAAATTTCGAAAGAATTTATCCAATCGAGCTTATCCGAGTTGAACATCGATCGAAAAATCTTAAAATCACGAAAAGGCGCGAAAATCGTGGAGAGGAGAGGAAAATAACGGTGAAAAATAATGCGGCGGGTAAAAATTTAAAACGGATCGGCTGGTTGCGCCGGGGATAATGGCCGAGGGATGGGGGGGGGAGAGGAAGGTTGCGCGCTTATTTTTTAGCATTCTACAGCTTTGCCCCGAGACGGCCGGGCCGAAACTTTTCCAATTTAAAGTTTCCTTTCGGGCCGACTTTCGCGCTGCAACTACACCCCCGCGCGGGGGAGGGGTGTCTTTATTGCGCTCGACAACGTTGCCCTCGCTGCGGCCACTCGACGAGCGCAGGAGGGGAGGGGGAGGGAAGGGGGTTTCCTTGTCCAACCACCCCTTTTTCCACCCGTTAGAATTTCAGCTTTCGTAAACACACGTCCTATCGGCGTTTTTCTTTCGAAGCCCTTTTCGCCGGGCGTCGTTACTGTCAACAGGTAAACCTCCCCTCCCCTCCCCCCCCTCCCCCTAATCTCCTCCAAACTACCGTTTCCACCCAACCGGCTATTAATTAACTTTCGCGAAACTTGGCAACGGGGTTCAGATACGGAACGACGTCTCTCTCGCGTTGGACACCGAAACGCGTTGCTTCTCGAAAGCTTCTTCCTGTGTTTGTTCGGCCGAATAGCTTTCCAAGTTTTGCTTTTTAGCTCTCGACATGGAGACTTTGGAAAGGGGTGGGGATGTGCGGTTGGATCGGTTTCGATATTGCGAGGTTTTTCTGAATTCAAGGCGGAATAAATCGTTTCGGGGGATTCGATAAGAAAGATAAGATTTTTGAAAGAAATTTCGAAGAACGGAATTGAATTCCGCGAAAGAAAGTTATATTATGCGTGAATTTCGATCGATCGTAAAGGAATCACGAAGGAGTTTCGAATTGCTTTAATTCGATTTATTTATTCGATTTATTATGATTATAGAAATAGTTATCTATAGTTATTGTGTTATTATATACTGTATGTATAATGAAACAATTCAATTGCACAAGTGCGTTACGGTTCGTAAGAGAACGATTCGAGTTTTTCGTGGCGAACGATGGGAATACGGGGCTCGTAAGTTATTTATGAGATTCGAGCAAAGTGGGTCGTTCGGTATGGTATTCGATATTAATAATTCGTTACATCTGCCATTTTATACAACGATAATAAAGAGATATGAGAAATCGTGTACACTGAAAGCCGACAAGTAAGAAAAGTTGTTGTAGGCAGGCAAAAAAAGGTTTGTCGTGCAATCTATAGTTTCATAATTCTCCGCAGGTATTTCTGTTTCTTCCTTACTATTAAAGAAGAAAAACGAGGCTAACACGTTGAAAGCGTAGTTTTCATTGAGCCTCATAAGGCAACCGCAACAAGTCTACGTTCTCATTTTTCATGGGACATGCCCTCTTCCTTACTTTTGTTGCGCTTCAACCATGACCTTATTTTCCGTTATGGATCATACCCGAGCCATCCTTCTTCTTTGCTATATATATATATGCAATCATCGCTCTTTGAATGCAATATATATAATCTAAATACGTATTACCTTCTACGCATCGTATAAACAATATATAAATTGAAACATTCTTTTAAAGCAGAAAAATAATTCTATTCTATTTTATATAAAATTCTTGTTAAATAAAAATATAAATAATATTTATATACGCACGATTTGAAACGGTTTCAAAGAGTATAAGAATTCCACGTAAGCTTCGAAAAAAGAGGAGGAATCAATCGTCCGTCGCTAAGGGGCAACTACCTCGAAAACTGACCCCCCTCGGCTTGTTTCCATTGTGAACGCGGCTTAACAGACGGTGGTTAAGCTTTTCTGGTAATTAAGTGCGGCTTATGTCGGCGCTGCGAGGGTGGCTGCGGTAACCTTAGAGGTTAATAACTCAGGGGAGGGCCGAATATGATATTGTTATGGGGGTCGGCTGCGCTGTCGGAAGAGGGGGGGGTGCGATGTACCAGGCACCCGTGAACCCTACACCAGCTGATTAGGCTCGTGCCAGGCGTTATTAATCCGCTAACTCACCCCCTCACCTGACCCCGCTAACGAGCCAGGGTACACTTGCACGTGCCACCGGCTCTCACGTGACTCCGGAAGCCTCCACCTTGCGAGGGTGCGACTTTTCACGACTTTCTTCGCTCGAATCAAGCAGGGTGCAAAGGTGTATTACGTGTATTTCGATCTTTAAATAGAAATATTTCTGGGGGATATATATAAAAGGGAAATTATTTTTTAAAATTATTCAAAAGTTTAGAAAAGGAACTAGGGGAATCGAAAAGAAATATTTGAAAAAGAATACTGGAAAAATAGAATATTAAAGTGTAAATAATAATTCTTTTCGCGTGTAACAGTTTTTTGAATATAATCGCGATCATTTGTAAAAATAATATTTGTTTCTTGGAAATTATATTTTCAATCGTACGTATTGTACAAACGTACGTGTTGTTTATTTGGAAAAATAGATATTTAAGGGATATTTAATTTTATAAGATTTGTGGCATTTTTCAATGTTTAATTTTTTGATTATGTAACTTATTCCAGGAAATTGTTCTGTTTCCATTACGAGGAGCGGGAAATTTAATGTTCCGAAATTCCTCAAACAGAGAGTCACTGGTCTGGAATGTGTTGGGTTAACCTGACGTAATATCATCAAGAAGAACATAATAAAGCGAGACGTTAACGTAGCTGTTATAATTAGAGATTCATAGATTTATGTTTGATACGATATATAACTGTGGTATTCGAACTAATTCAATTTTTACTAGCTAATACTCGTAGTAAATTATCATAGATCCAGTTCAATTTTTCCTTTTTCAATTATTTAGACTAACAATACTGGTACGAACAAAAGCAAAAAAGAAAATAATAAATTATAAATTAATCAATAACAGAAACATAAAATAAATCCAATCTTTTCAATTCGATTCAACACCTATCTAATATCTAATTCGCACAATCATCGGCCAGTTTTAAGTTAAAATTAATAAAAATTAAATCGTTATCGTTCCAAAACATCAATCGAAACGAAAAATATTCGGCAATATTCCAATCTCAATCACGATCACCACGGACATCGATATTGTTCACGAAGGTCACGAGAAGAGGTACGAAGGAGATCTCCAGATTGTCGAGGGTTCGATCCTCTTTGTCCTTGCTCGTTGTTAACCCCTCGGTGCTAATCCGACCTGACCCCACACTTCTACTAATCCGAAACGGGCGCGGCGCTCGTCCAACAGAGATTGACAGTTTAAAATATGTATAATAGGAGGAGGAGGGTGTTGAAGGGGGTGGCGGAAAGGTCTGGATTAAATTGGACGCCGTGAATTAATCGGCTTCTGTTTGAGTGAAATTGGGCAAGCGCTGTTAGGAAACGTGAGCATCGGACGTGGACCATTGTGTGGACCATCGCGCAACCCCCTTTTAAATCATATACGAAGGCCACCCCTGGCAAACCTGCTCGCCCTATTAATCGGTCGGTAATCGCGCATTCACGTGAATAGGGATGGCTGGAACGGACGAAGGAGGTATTGTATCTTTGTTCCGCCCGCTTCTTTTGTGCCTGCCGATTTGGAAGGAGTTGCGCCCAGATCGCGGGGGTGGCTCTCGAGTAATGATCAATCCGTTCATTTCTCCGGGACTCTTCCTTCTTTTGTCGGGTAAATTATCGACGATTTTTCGATTCCCGTTGTGATTGCTGCTCGCTGTTGAAACTTGATCCCGGTTGAACCGGGTTCAATATGAACAGAGATTTGACGAGCATGGTATCTAATTTATTAAATCTATCTTTGTGATTTCTATCTTTAGTTAACAGTGTTTCACAAGTATACGATGGTATAAATATATGTATGTAATGAACGTAGATCTCCATTCTTAGAAGTTTAAAAAAAAAAAGAAGAAAATCGGATGGCTCAGAAATTATCTCGCTCAGAATTAAAAAAAATTCTCTGGAACGCTCTATACAATAAAGCGATACCTATCTATGATGTATCTATGATTCCGAATTTTTATCGTAATATTTCCAAAAGCGAAAATATATCACGACCATATCCCCTTCGTCGCTGGCATCCCGATAAATCGAAAACATCCTTCTATCGATCCCAATTTTTATCGTAATTTTTTCATAAAAGCGGAACACATGGCCACTTACGGCGCTCGTCACTGCCATTTCCGATATCCGATGCCGAGAATCGAAACATCCTCCTATCCATTCATTCTATTTTTCCACAACCACGTCCAACCGCGGGTTCGGCTCGGTTCACAGAGTTGGTTCGGCTCGGCTCGGGAGAAGGGGCAGGTCGCGCGAAAGTTTCGCATTCCGAGTCGAAGGGATCCTCGCTCGACTCGAGGAAGATCCGATCTGTCGGAGTTATGCGTTATTGGGCAGCGTATACGTCGTCAACACGCGCGATTCCGTATCGCGCGGCAATTCCACGCGAAAAATTCCGCACGCCAGCGACGCGGCCATTGCATAAACATTAGGGATGTATCTCCGATCTTGCGGAGAGTACGGTGGCCGTAAGACGGTGGCGCACACCCACGTTCCTGAAATTGAAAAAAGCTGAATGGGCGCTTTCGAGGCGGTGTTACCAACGGTGGGAAGGAGGTACACAGGAGGGGGGAAGGGGGGAATTATAGGCATAACGAGCAGGCGAGCGCGTTAAACCTCGCGTTTTTACGGGCGATGGTTGTTTATGCCCCTCACGATACTCGCGATAATGGAGTTTAAATGGCTCGAGAACGGAAATCTATCGGGGAATCCGAAATGGCTTTTCGACTATGGAATTTCTTTGCAAATAATTGTGTTTTCGATGATCGAAGGAGAAGTTACGAAGACGAAGAAATGTTAATTTTATATCAGGAGAATGAGTTATATTATTATTTTTTTTTTTTATTACTTTCTATTATTAATTTGGTGACTTAAAAAAATTATATTTATTTACGTACGTATTAGTTTTGACGTATCGATTTTCTAAAAATCATATTATTTAATTTTTTTTTTTTTATTATTAATATAATATATGTGATTTAAATAAATTATATTTGGTTTATTACTATATGGTATTCAATGATCTTTCTAGTCCGTTAGCATATGTGTTTAATTATACGTATGGGATTTAATTTCAGGAAATATTATATTATATTTTCATGGATTACGTACGATTCATTTAATAACAAGAAAATTATAATTCGTTGCAAAATATGAATCAGCATAATATGATGTGTCATACCATCGTTGCGTATTAATACGTAAATTAATATTCCATCCAATTGCCAAGAAAATATGTATTTACATGAAACGTACGAAGGAGGGAAGAAATGGATTGCACAGCAGCACGAGGAATATTTTGATATTAGAATAGCAGTCGAGCATAATGGAACGCATATGGAATGAAATGAAACGATGATACCACGATATTATATAGTATCTCTTTCGAGACGATGAAATATCCGATATTGGAATCTTCTTCGATATGGGTATTATTAAAGGTTCTTGAATACATATCTTCGACGACAGTTATTATACATATATAGCATAACAATATTCCATAACTTATAATTTAATCCAAAAGGAAAAACTTTTCTCCAGTGACACGAATAAAAAGAATTAAAATACTCCATGATAGAATATTTTTCCAATAAATTAGATACCAACTTTATTATTTAAATAAAATTTCCTTCACAACAATATCGATCATTCCTCCTTTTCTCCTTCAAAATCAAAGCCGCGATTTATTAATTTTGACGATTAATCACATCGAACAAAAAGAGAAAGATGAAAAACTTTGTTGTATGTTGCATTACCAATACGGCGAATAAAGTAACACCAGCTTCGACGACTATTCCAATGATTTTCCGAATTTCTAGCGGCGGCAGAAGAGCGTCCCGGTCGATGGCGTGCTGCTTTATGGGGTGTGTAATGACACCGTATGGAACCGGCAAAACCCAGAGGAAACGTAAAAACGTGCGGCAACGCGGGACACACCGAGGAAAAAAAAAAAAAAAAAAAAAAAAAAGAAAAAAAAGAAACGTGGGGGTCGACCGGATGAATTTCCATCCGAAATTTCCACCCCCGACCGGGTAGGGATGCCGAGCCAGAATTTGACTGCGCGACGCAACATATGCACGGGGTATTCTTGATATTTACGGCGGGGTTGCGAGGGTTGTAAACTGTTCTGCAAAGTAGACGTGCTGTCAGCAGTTTCCATAAGATTGGCCGCGATGCCATGCCAGGGGTAAACCACCCTCTCTCGTTCGTGAATATTCCTTGGTTATACTGGGTCCCGGGACTCGGGGACTATGCGTGTCTGCCACGAAAATGTGAGTGGAATTTTCTTCGTTTTTTCGTCTCCCGATTCCTCCTCTTCTCGCCGTGTGTTTTTCCCGGAAGTGGAGGATCTTCCTTGAGAGCACGGTTTTCCGTTTATTAAATAAAATTGCTTAGGGGAAAATTGGGATGTGATCCTTTTTTTTGGAGATTGAACGTCGGGCTTGTTTTTCTATCAATTTTTTTTTTTTTTTTTTTTTGAATATTATTGGACAAGCGAGAAATTGGTTTAATTTCTATGATAGATAAGGTAATTCTAATATCAAGTTTCGGTTTAAATTATGTTTGATTATTTATTGAAAGGCTATTAATATTATATTCATATTTATAATAATAATAAGTATTTTTTAACTCGAACTTTTTAATTTTTAATCGATATTATTATCAGCCGTTCGTATCTATGTTCTTTCCATTACAACGATGACTACGTTTTTCATCATATTTGATTTAACATTTCATTATAAATCTGACATCGTGTATATTTATTTCGAATTGTAATATAACGAGTCCAGTATATTACTTAAGCGACTTTGCTAAGAAAAAATATGTCAAGAACTGCATAAATATATTTTAAATGAACATGCATCATGTCCATCAGGGATTATGATGTCATCTGGCATAAATATGTGCATTTCGATAACAAATATTAATATGTTATTGTATAACAGCGTTATATAATAATAAAAAAAAAAGCAATTGAGATCGGTAATTCAATTATTAACGATCTCAATTTACAAATATAAATTTCATTTATTTTATTAATGTTAAATATAAAATTCAAGATTAGGTATTGTGATTAAATTTTTACACTTAAAATATGCCGTAACGTATGCCAATATAATATGTGAATATATTCTTTTCGAGATGAAACAATAAAGATATTGAAACCATATTGAATACATATTTCAAATTATTTATATGATATAAAAAAATATATAAACAACAAGCACTAATATGAATAAATTAACATAACTCGTCACATTAACATAATAATATAAAAAATTAACGATATGAAAATCTAAAATTAAAGGTGAGAAGGTATCGAGATTCAAAGTAAGAAAAAAAAAAAAAAAGTAGAAGTACAAAGACGAAAAAAAAATCAGAAACGAAAAAAACTGAACAACAAAAATATGTCTCGACGTTCGAATTTCGAGGATTTTCAGACAATTGTCACCATTATTATTATTACTATTATTATTATTATTATTATTATTATTATTATTATTATTATTATTATTATTATTATTACCTCCTCCTCCTCGTGTTCTCGAAAACACGTAACGTTTCCTTCCATAGACAATAGCTCTCTCATTCGTATTAATATAAACTTCACATCTCCAATTGCGAAAGCAACACGGATCGAGCGAGTGTAACGATCCGTATGGGTAACGAGTTCGTTTCGTTCTCTTTTCTCTTTCTCGGAAAAGTCATCGTTCCTCGTGGAAAGGGTTAGCGAAGCATTTCACGAAGAGGCCGGCGACGAACGTGTCGGTCGAACAGGACATCTAGATCCTCGATGCGGACACGTGCTTCGCCTTGGCGGCCACACGGTTTCGTATACTTTTGCCGATATCCCTCCTCTCTCTCTCTCTCTCTCTCGACTTTGGTCTCTTTGTCATTTCGCAGTCATCTCAGTCGACCTGCCCCCGGCCAAAGTGACTCCAATACTGTTTTTCTATTCTTCTTCGTGGCCGACACGTGCGACAGATCGCGCCACGGATTACCTTTCGCGTGTACGCTAATGACTACCCACGACGAGCTTTCCGTTCCTCCGGCATTTTTTCACGATTCCCTCCTCGACTCTGATATGCATGCTTTATCCCCACGGCAGAGAATTTCTTCTTTTTTCCCTGCCTCCCTCCCCCTTTTCCTTTCTTTTTTTCTTTCTTTCCTTTATCTTGTTTGAGTATGGAATTAATTTTTTTTTTTTATCGAGGGTTACGTACGATCTTGCCTCGTCGATTATTATTTTTTTTTATTTTTGTGTAACATCCATTATTCTCCGATTCTGCATCTTTTGTACATTCTTTCGTTACTCGTTTAATCTGTGTAACGCTGTTTGTTTCCAAGTAAATTTCGATATTTTCTTCGAAGCAAAGCATGCGAGAATATAATTTATAATTTATAATTTACGTAAAAAATTCATTTTTCATTATTGAAACAATATTCAAATTATTTATCGGTGATTCATTAATTTTTTATTACGATATTGAAGTTATGGTGATCAATTTTTTTCCTCTCTCTACGATACGAGAATGAACACGATAATAAATTTTGATAAATCGATAAGTTATATGTTCGCAATTATCATTTAATAATTCCAGATCAGTGTGCATAAAAGATAACGATTGACGTTAATTAATACAAGAAAGAAACATCATTATTCTACATACCTTGATGTACACGTTTTTTTATTATACAGTGGTATTAATTTTTTATTATATTTTAATATCCGGGAAATGGAATGGAGAATAGATTAGTCTAGACCAGATCTAGTTGATTAAAAAGCAATAACTAGATTCAACGGTAATGGAATCATAAATAATTATTATTACATGTACACGAGGATTGGAAGAATTAATGAAGGATATAATAGTCAATACTTATAAGTTTTCATATAAAATTGCATACAGTTAATTAATATCCATTTATATGGTAATTAAATGATATAGGATACATTGTACGTACTGGAATTTACCATCGATTCTTATTACCGATTATAACTGAAATAAAATAAATCTCAAAATATAAAATTTTTAATACAAATAAATACGTACACTTGATCCATATATTATTAAAATCCATCGATATTTATTCAAACATTTTTAAAAACTCATCGGATTCTGCGTACAACCTCTGCGTAAAACCTAAGAATCCCAAAATTCTCTCTACGAGAGGACCCCATTTTTCTCAACAGGTGTCGCAGAACGCATCACGAAAACGTATCACGAAACGATCCACGAGCGATCAATCTTCGCCACCGGTTCTCTCCTCACCGCAGAAAACCACACCCGCGCCAGTTTCACCTTCTAGAACGTCAAACCTTTCCATCACGCCGCTGAGAGAGAGAGAGAGAGAGAGAGAGAGAGAGAAAAGCAAGATCCTTTCCAACCTCGACCAACCTGGCGGCAAAACCTGGCACCGGCATCGCGATCACGATTTATAAAAACGCAATTAGCAAAAAGGGGGATGGCGAGAGGAGGGATGAGAGGAGGACGTAGGAATTCCCCGATCGACGTGTCCGCTTCCTGATACCTGAGGTGAAGCGATTAACGCAAGCACGACGCCGGGCGTCGTCGCGCATTCGCCTCCACTCATTGATGGATCTCTCTCTCTCTCTCTCTCTCTCGACAGTCTCTCCCATAGGTCATTAATAATTCATCCGTCATCGGTCGCAGCGGTAATGGCAGCGGCAGCCACCGGCTCGAGAGGAGCATTCATATCTGCGAATCGATCCCTAAACTCCAGCCGCGCGGTCAGCCTTCACCATCCTTCTGCATTTGCATATAAAGGCATTCCAGAAGGCTCTCCTTGCCGCGGCCGCGTAACTGTAAGTCCTCGTTGACAGGATCTGCCAACAATCTGGTCTGCATGATTTGCTGGACGGCCACGGCTCCTCCGCTTGGCGTATTGCTATATACATCGTTCCCGCTTCGTACGAAGGATCCCTTTTCCTCGCGGGTATGATGACCGCGCGGAGGAAATGTGGAGGCTCGGCGAGGTGAATGGGAGGAAGTGCGGTCGAGATGGGATGTGGATGATAGAGGCGAGTAGTGGAGTCGTTTTACGTTTTGTTTTGTTTGTTTCTTTTCTCTCTCTCTCTCTCTCTCTCTCTCTATCTATCTATCTATCTATCTATCTATCTATCTATCTCTCTCTCTCGTTGACACTTTTGATACGAGTTGAAATTTTTTGGATCCTGAAAATTTTGCTCGAAATCTTATCGAATCTTATCGAGTGAATTTTTCTAATTTTATTCTATCTTTAATCGCGGAAATTTGTTGTTTTTTTTTTTTATTTCACGCAACCTCGGAGAAAACTTTGCGATGTATTTTTGAATTAGGCAGTTTTTTTCGTTTTTTTTTGGAATTGGAATAATAATAAATTAATTTTTTTAAATTAATATTAATGTATATTCCGCAAAGAATTTTGATTGGATCTGTTTTTCTCTAATTTTATTATTATCTTCAACGTGGAAATCTGTTATTTTCTATTTCGCAGTGTCGAGAAAACGCGATTGCAAATGTACTTTTGAATTAGCCGTGCACCAGTTTGAAATATTTTTAAATTGGAATCGGTGAATATTAGTTACCGCGGAAGAAAAGAATTTTGATTGGATCTGATTTTTGTAACTTTAAATTAAGGAAGTCATAAAGAAAGGCATTTAAAATCAATATTTAACAAATTAATTTTATAATTAATATTACAAGGTTTATCGCTATAAAGCCGCATAATCTTCTTCGTAAAAATTACATTTAACACCTGCGTTATAATGACTTGACAAACGTAAAATGTAATAAATGAGTTTTATAATTGTTATAACAGAAGAATGCTATAAGTGAACAAGCTATTCTTAACCTTCTTCGCAACGACTAAATGGCAATAGTTTCGATATTGCACACCTGTACATATGTGACATGAATATGAATTATAATAGCCGTTTGTTTTATTAATGCACTCATTTTCATCAAGGCGGTAACTCTGTAATCATTGATCGTTATCTCGTTATTCATATGCCTCTCGAGCATGCTATAATGCTTGTAATATTGAATTTAATGTACTGGGTGATTTAAATGCTGCATTTATGAGGTTGGTGCTCTTATCTCGATATTAAATTTAAACGAATATTTCATCACTGTATAAGTATATATTTTACCTGAATAAACCCATACGTAAAACGTTATGGAATAATAATATGCTTTGCGAACTGTAGGATACGAATAAATATTATTTCTATTTTTATTGAACTAACTTCGCAATGATCGCGCTTTAATATCATGCATACGTTACATTAAATATCTACGTTAAATGCATGCACACGTGCTTACGTGATACAGTCACTGATTATAAATGTTATTTATGCGATATATATATATATATATATATATATTTTTTTTTTAAATTATAACGCAACGCATAAATAATTAATAAATGATTTATACACATGTCAATTATTTTAATTATCATTCGTCTTTAACCTTTATATCGATATACTCTGACACACTTACTTAATTTATCAACTAATCATATTATATTTCCTCCTTGAAATATTTTTTCAATTCAATTTTCGATCATTCGATCGAACATCTTCTTCTTCTCTTACACACTTGTCTTTGTCTCGATAAGCAACTCCACAATTTCCACTCCCCTTAATCTCGCTTTCAAAAGCAAACACAAATTGACCGATTGAACAACGTACTGAAAAAATTAATATCGAAGAAAGAGGAGCCAGTCCCATCCGGTACTTTTTACGAGACACGAGCCACGACGAGGCAATCCTTCCCAACAATAATCCCCGCGTCATTATCACCCCTTCCTCCTCGTTATTAACCCCCATCGATTCAGCAAAAGCGGCGCTCTCGCTCATCCGGCCATTGTGATGTCACGTGAGCTCGTAAACTCGGTTTACGTAATTACGAGAGGGGCAGGGGGGGATGGATGGCGTGGGCCCCCGTACGGCCCAGGGCCGGCCTCGTCAATAAGTCGGATGCCATTAACATTCCCCGACCGGTTGGGTTAAGTCAGGTTAGTTACCGGGTTAACCTTACAAAACTGTCGGGTCAGTCCTGGGCGAGGCTGTAGGTCCGAGGGCCTCGAGGCCCAAGGGGCCCAGGGCGTAGAAGCCGCCCATGAATTTCGGCTAATGAGAACATTTCGAGATACGTCAGTTCCAGTATGCTAATGGCCATACAGATGCCGATACAATTTCGAGAGATGAATCTCCCTCTCCCTCTCCCTCTCCCTTTCCCTTTCCCTTTCCTTCCCTCTCTTTCTCTCTCTCTCTCTCTCTCTATATATATATATATCTCGGGCCTCGTTTCACCTGTGTTCACCTCTCTTTTTCTCTTTTGCCTCGCTGCTCCCCTCCTCCCTTCTCCGGGCCCCGACGTCCTTCTCTTCGTCCTCGTCCGTCGTATATTACGGCTGTCCGCCATATCTTCGAGTTAACTATGCGCTTCGTAGAGAGGCCGCGTGCGTGCGCCTTATGCAAATACGGTATATTTTGTTTAATTAAAGCGGAACGGAGGGATAACAGGACGCGGGGCCCCGGCTCGATTCGCGCGTAAAGCTTCCGGTTATTGGGGATCCTCGATGAAATGGAAGAATGGCGAATGGGGGAGGGGGAGAAGGAGGACTAGGAGGAGGAGGAGGAGGAGGAGGAGGGAAAGGGGAGGGGGTGTATTGTCTACCACTGCCCGTTGGTGATGCTTGATGGTACGTTTCGCGGTGATTTATAGCGATTCGGGCCCTCTCCCTCTTTTTAGATTTAGGGGTCTGGGATTTATCGGTTTCTTTCGATTTAGGTATTTTCGGTGAGGATTTCGTTCGTTGAAAGTGACACGCTCGTTTCTTCTTTTTTCTTTTTTTTAATGTTTGGATATCGAATTATATATTTCGAGTATCGAGTAAGTAGTAAAATTTTGGAGGATTGTGGGATTTTTTGGTAAGTGACTCGTCTTGTTTGATAAAATACTTCGCAATGACTCTTCTTGATTATAATTTCTTACGAGGTTGTGGTTCTTTCAACAAATTTCTCTCTCTTTCTCTCTCTCTTTTTTTTTAATAATTTTTATAGTCTCTACGATTTTATTGTTCTTGTCAATCGATGAGGATCTTAGGTAGAGTAAAGTTTCGAAGACCAGTCGTGGAATCCTATTTGAATTACGTTCGGGGGGATCGATCGTCGGGGAATCTTTGGGGAAAAGTAATATTGAAGAGAGAGAGAAAGAGAAAGGGGGACGATCGAACGGTGACCTTGAAAGTCGGTCGACTCCGACAGATTTAAGGTCCACTAAGGTAAAATATTATGAAAAACCACGCGAAAAAAATATGTCTTCGCTGTCAGGGCTGCACTGTCGCGAGGACGTTGTAAATTACGCATTCAATTCCGGATCGTAAAACCGGATGCCACGGACTGCTACCTTTGACGGCACCGTTTAGGGCTGCAATAAATTTTGACTTATATAACGTGCTCCTCGGAAACTGATTCTTACGCTAAAATTTTGCAGTACTTTGTTGATCCGCTTTCACGGGAAAAGAAAGAAAGAAGAAAAAAAAAAAGAAAAATGTACGATTGACTGAAAGTGAAACTTGTTGCCTTTCGGATGAAAAATGTTCGAGGTATGGTTGTTTCATAAAACCATTTCAACGTTGCCATTGTGAAGTCAGGTAGTAACATTATAATATCTTTGTTCAACGTCAATAGAAGATATTATTTGTTGAAACAATAATAAGAAAAAAGAAAAAAACGTAAACTTGAAAATATTTCGTACACTTTCTAAACTTTTTTTCCCCTTCCGATAATAATATTATCGGGCTTCGAAAATCAAAATATGGAATGTTATGAATCGCGATACGGGAAACGACGACGATATCGCTTGTTATTTACATTCGAAATATCGATTTACGCAGTCGTGTTTCGTATACGGAGCTAAACGGACGTGTCGCTCTTCGCTCCTCGCAAGAATATTTTAAGTAAGTTGATTCTTTAAGATTATTTTTGTGTAAATTAATCAATTAGTGTAATTATTATAAAAATTATTGATAAAATCACAAGAATATTATATTATTTAAGTAAATTTATTAGTTTTGTGTAAATTATTGTGAAAATTATTGATAAAATCACACTTATGGAAAAATGTCTATCAACCAATGCAACAATATAATTAGTTATAGCTAGTATTTTTACAAGAATATAATAATTAATACTTTACAATAAATATTTTGTTAAAAAGAAAAATAAAATCTTCCAGAAAACGACAAAATTTAACAAAAATTACGAAATTTTCGACTTTTAGAGAAAAATACCGTAGCATCTCAATAATTTTCTTCAATAATGCTATAAATATCGGCACAGAAATCTAGAATTTTATTCTATTTCGCTCGATATTAGAAATTACCATTAAAATGATACCATTAAAACCCCCTCATAAAAATATCACTCCTCTACAATTCCATCCCCGTGGAATTCGAACATCTCCTTCGAAACGAAAAAAAAAAAAAAAAAGAAAAAACTTCCAACGTACAATCACTCGTTCGCTTCCAAAGTGGCTTCGTTGTCCACCATCGTTTTATATATATATATATATGTATATATCTTCATATATCCTCCTCCTCCCTTCCGGTTTATACACGTCGTTGAATTCCGTGAGCTCGTAAAGCATCCCGGCCCCGTAAAACCGATCGTCGAAGAACGTCGAGGCGTAACGTCCGCCTTTATCACGATTTGTAAAGGCGAAGCGTTACGAGCCGCGTACAGAGAAGAGATCTGCCAATAAGAGCAAAGCGTCGACGCTCGTAAACTTATGCGAAGCTGAACTCTCCTCTGGAAAACGGGGAACCGAAGGCTGCACGGCCGACTTCCATTGGCTGCCTCGGAAGTGACGTAACCGAGGCCGCTAATCCATCGGCCTCGTAAAACGCTTCTTCATTTCCCGATTGAAAAATTAATTATACCGAATAAGGGAGAGCGGAACGGGCTATAAACTCGATGAAATTTAAATTGAATCGGTGGGATCGGTGGCCGCGGCGCGCTCACCAGGCTCACCCCTTCCGCTCTCTTTTTCGACGCGCTCTCTTCCCTCTTTTGTTCCCAGCATTCGACCATCGAAAAGTAAAAATATTTAAAGTTCTTCCCAAACTTTTCGCGGCCAAACCTTTGTTATAGTACCTCTGTCCCTCGGAGGGAAGGGATACGTTTCATTATCCAAGTTTATCTTTTATGGATGGATACTCCGGATCTCCATCGATATTTGCGATATATATGGTTATGGTTAGTCGTCAGAACGTGAAATTGGCATTTAGACGCAATTCGTGGATAAACTTTACGAGTTGAGCTTATCTTTTGATTACTAGTAACTGCGTAGCAGTGAATATTTGTAAATATTTTGCGATATTTGTACTGCGATGAGTGTAGCGGTTATTAGAATACAAATCGTGTAATCGTGATATACATACGACTAAAAATTACGTTAAGGATTGCGTTAAGAAAAAAGAAAAGAACTTGTTATTAATAATCTCATCCGTATTATACAAAGTGATACAAAAATGTCACGTAAAATTTTCAAAATTCCCTCGAGAAAGAAATCGATAAAAATTTTTATCTGGATAATTAATGTCCTCTATATAATGTCCTCTAACACGTAATAGTGTTAAAACGGAAAGGAGATAAAGTCTTAAGTTGAAAATACGTTTCATCGTCGGGTCGGCACGGTTGAAATGGTCATAAAGTCATATACTCATCGACTGTTACACGCATCGCCTATTCCGGAAAACAGCAAGATAAATGACGAACGTCTTTCGAGGAGTATAATCTTCGGACACGTGGCTGGCAACATTATCTATAGCGGGTTGGAGAAACGTTTTCGAACGTTTCCCCAACGTTGTCTTTTTGGCGAGATGACTGATGATCGTGCGGCCTGCGGCGCTTTGCTCCTGTCGTGTCGCAATAATCAATTAGCCCGATGTGTTGACACGCCTAATTCCTTGTCCAACTGATAGATAACCCGTGCCTCATAATAACCCTTTCGTTCACGGACTAATAACCACGATGACGGAACCAGAAACCTGGCTCTGCTTCGGCGTCCACCGCGTGTCAAATGGTTGGAAAAATTGGGGAGGGGGGGAATAGAGGGCGATCAGTTATATACTCCGTCAGGATAATAATTTACTAAGTTACGACGGTTGTTTAACTAGTTGTTCCTTGTCCCGTCGATTCGTCGATGATAATCTTAATAGCTTATACTTTGTAGTTGGAAAATTTAATCAGATCGACGCAATTCTATTCTTTTGCCAATAATTAATCCGATATTTTTTCTTTTTATATAAATATAAATTATTCATAAGATTAATCAAAGAAATGTAGTTTGTACTATGTGAAATTTATCTCATTTAAAGGGTTAAATGTTACATAATATTGCATCTCTCGGTTGAATAAAAGTAACTCTATGTTATTCTATATATATATATGGATAAATAGATAGATAGATAAATAGATAGATAGATACATAGATAGATAGATAGATAGATAGAGAGAGAGAGAGAGAGAGAGAGAGAGAGAGAGAGAGAGAGAGAGAGAGAGAGAGAGAGAGAAAATAACACAGAGTTACTTTCATTCAACCGAGAGATGCAATATTATGTAACATTTAACCCTTTAAATGAAATTAATTTTAATTAAAATAAATTTTAATTTTTAATAAATTTTTTAAATAAATTTCACATAGTACAAACTACATTTCTTTGATTGATCTTATAAATATAAAATATATATATATATATATTCTTCTCGTTCGAAAGAAAGAAGAGGGGTTGGCCGAGAACATGTACGAAACTTAGGAAGTTGGACGGACGAATAACACGTTCCTGAAGCGAAATGTATATACGGTTGGTTCGAGGAGGATATAAATGAGCGGCAGGAGTCGACAAATCAAGAAAGTATCGACATAAATAAATTGTGGCCCGCTAGGGGGTTTCGCGGTTGTAACTATATGAGGAAAATGGCAGGCTCTAAGTCAGCAATTACCCACATTTCCAGCTCCCTGTGGCTATTATATCTACCTGCCCTCTCTATTTCTCGTTCGATTCCAATTCTACTACAATCCCTTTCAAATAACGTGCAATGGATCATCGTTTATGTAACAAAATCCTACATCATTGTCTTCGCAATTATTTTCAAAATTACAGAAAAAAGAATAATTGCCATTATCTCTATGATCTAGAATATCTTGATCAAAAAGAATGTATTCGCGAAAAGAAAAAAAATTATTATTTATTCTTCCGCACTTATTTAATTCACATATTTTCGGATCCATTGATTCATATTTTTTTTTTTTCAAGAAATAATTGTATTTCGATAATTATCGAATAATAAAATTAACAAGAGTCTTAGAAAATATTAAAATATAATTAATCATATTCCAATCATCATTAACATCGTTAACGAATTTATGTAAATCTATCATTTTTCATTTCCGATTCGAGAAAATCCGTGTAGAATTAGAATTTCGATCGAAATTATTTTCAAAAAAATGATCGCAGATGTTCCTTTTTTTTGACACCCTATCAATTATCTACCGTCCATTATCAATTTTGAAAGCAGCGATTCGATCTAAATCTCAATTTTGGACCGTCCTATATACACTGGGATTCGGTGTTTCCACCCCCGCGTGCTCCTTTCGCCCCACCATCCCCGACGTTCATCCAGTGAATTACTTCGTTAGTGGCTACCTTCAGAGGGCTGTTAATTCCTGCAGGGCAGATTATACAGATAGGTTTATTGCACTCGTGTCCCAATCTAATGTCCGTAATGCTCCTCCGCCCGCTACAACGCTCGCTCGTTGCTTTTCAGGCCTCCCTGAGTTTCCCTACTCACCCTCCTTTCTCTTGGCCAGTTTTCGCTCGAATTTCGATCGAAACGAGCGACAATATTTTTCTTTTCTGCTCGTAAAATTTACGCTACACCTTGATACGTTAATCAAGTATCAAGAATAAATATAATATGAAGACGAAGAATGACAATGTCTGAAAGATATACTTGTAATTTGAATTATTATATTTTTATGAATTCGAATTCAAAAAACAGAGATTCATTTGTGAAAGAAAGCAATATTCGAACAATAGAGAGGAAACCAAGTAAATAATAACAAAGTATAACAAGTATATAATAAAATTCAAAATCATGTATCACGATATTCTAATAAATATTCCATCTATCGCTGGATGCTCGCTGGAAAATAAAATTTTCACGAACGTGATAGAACACAAAGCATTATATTTCCCTTCACGAGAACGATACCGCGCAAAAGGAGAGCGGCATCTTTTTCTTAAGCTCGAATCTCGACGAATCTCGAGAAGAAGTAATTTCGTATCTCGATTAATCAAATCCGTCCATCGATCGAACGGATCGTCGTTTTCTCGTGAATTCTCGGTTGGTAATTCTCGGCCACTCCGGTTGATGTCCACTTGGCCGGGCTGTCCCCTTCGCTGCCTCTTCCTCACGGGCGGCTGGGCACATCAGCTCCGAAAATTTTGGTAACGAGTTTAGCATTACGCCCGAGACCAGCGGTTCGAGGAGGCGGGAAGGGGGATGAGAAGGAGGAGGAGGGGGAGGGGGAGAAGGGGAGGGGTGTCTGATTTTAATGGCGCGGACTGCGAGCTAATGGGCCACCGATTGTCCAAGCCCATTTAAGTCCGGGCCAGACACGTCTGTCGGCCTCGAAATAATGGCATTCGCCGGACTCATGCGCCCAGATCTCGGCTCTCTCTCCCTCTACCGACGTTTGGACACCGCGCGATAATTTTCGGGAATAATCAGACCGCGTGGTTGCGGGCCTATGCCAAGAATATTAATAACAGGCGCGTAATTAGGCCAATCCGATTTCTAGGGATATTATTTGCGGAACACTGGACGGTTTGAGAGCTTTCAGTGATTGAGATTGTGATGATTTGGTTCGGTATTTTTTTAATATTCGTGCAATATGGTTGTATGGATAATATTTTGTATATTATCGCGAGAGACTTTTTCGAGTCTTGTCTCATTTATTTTTTTCTTTTATATGTAATTTTTTTATTTAATCGTTAAATAGATAGTATTATATAGAATATATTTATTTTAGACGTAGTAGATTTATGTAATGTTTATTTTTATTATTTTTTTCAAGTTTGCTGAAATTTTTAGAAAATAATGTTTATTTCTCATATACTTTCCTGTTACGTAGATCAATCATCGATCACACTGGAGAATATAAAAAGAAAATGATGATATAAACATCGAGATATATAAATACACGTGATTTGAATGACAATAAATGAATTGGAATAGAATAATATAGCGAAACAAAAAGACTAATTTATATGAATAATTTTCAATAATTATTTATTAATTATTCGATCATTAATTATCTTAATCTTAATTAAATACATCATTTTCTTTTGTATAATTAATATTTCGTTCTTGTAATTTATTTCCATTAATTTATAATTGAATTTTGCACCTTTTCTTCTCTTCAAACAAAAATAGTTATACTACAAGAAATTGCATCGATATTATTCCTAAAGCGTAACTAATATAGAGTATAAAATCATTTAAAACACTCTTCAAATGCGTAATCATAATCTTCGAACTTTATACACTTACATTCGATTTAAGATCATCCTTGATGATGAAAGCATAAATATCAATTAATAGGATAAACAAAGGACATCTGAATTACCAAGGAAATTGATACAATCGTTACAGAATCCGGACTGAGAAAGTTCCCAAAAACGTTTTCCACGGACAAAGACGTTTCCAGGGACCCGAGTCCACCCCCCTTGTCAGCAATCTCAGGGATGTTTCGAAGCGAGGAGACAGCGTTCCTCTACTCATCCACCGAAATAAATGTTTAAATTCACGCGAAGTTAATTAAAACTAAGCGTAATTATAGCGGCGCTCCTGTATAAACCAAGAGGACCGAGAGGGAAGGGGAGGGAGCAAGGAAAATTACCTTTCCTCCGGAGATGAGAAGCTATTTTGTGCCGTGGATATCGTGTCCTTGTGAAAGACTGTATTGTAATAACGAGAGAAAGAGAGAAACACAGAGAGAGAGAGAGAGAGAGAGAGAAAGGGAGAAAGAGAGAGAAAGGGAGAAAGAGAGAGAGGCCTGGTATAAGGGAGGAAAAAAGGATTCTGAAAGCAAAGGTTGTTCGTTCTTGAAAAATTCAACATCATTTCGTGCTGCCCCCCTCCTACGGAGGATTGTTTTATGGAAGCAGCAGCGGATAGAGGGGGAAGAGGGGAGTTTGTAAATTTAGATTAACCCGTGGTTTTTCCCTCAATGATTCTCTTGTTTCCTAAAATTTTTCCTTTTTCAATATTCTTCTTCGCTCGAATAATTATTAAATTTCAATGGAGAGCGGCATTATTAGATGGTGATGTTAAATTATTTATTTTTTAAATTTTAAAACGACGAAAGTTAAAATGTTAAGTATCGTGGATATTTATATTTGGATTAAATTGATCTGTACAATTGAGAAATCTTTCAGAAGAAGAATGAAAACTGTGCTGTGTTCATCGGATTTGATTCGAATCATTGATTTTTCGGGGATAAAAAGAAACGGCAAAATCACGTTTCCGGAGAATTATCGAAGTTCGAAGGAAAAAATCGTGTGAATAATTCGTAGACCGATTTAAACTGTAATGAAAGAAGTGTAAAGAAAGATAGGTAACCCATTCCTAATTCCTTCGTTATGACAGCAATGAAGCATAACGCGAGTAAATGACATGGCATATTTTCCGAGAGAAACATTCATTATCGGTACAAATTTGTAATTAATTTTTGCAATGGTTTCAGGGTCATCCGGGTGGAATCGAGTCTTGAAATCGTTCCAGTTCGATGGAGCCTATCTTTTTTTCATCTTGAAGAATCTCGAAGGATCGTTTTAAGAAATATTTTGCTCGAAAATGCAAATTGCAGCAGTAGTCGCATTCGAAATTACAATTATTATTCACCAAATCTTTACCAAATCCTTAAATTTTATAAAAATATCATACAACTGATTGGCTCGTTTCATCGGATTCAATTCATTTACATCAAATTCAAATGCTAATCGGATTTTCATTTTAATTGCCTGCTCGTTTGGTCCCTTCCTCCGATGCCAACATCTCCATTTCCCAACAAAATTTCTTTCTCCCCCCTTTTCTTTTTATACCGGCCGAACGCGTTTCGCTTCCTCGATAAAAACCAAGCTACCCCCTCCATCCCCCTCCGAGGGCCGGAGAATCGTCAAAGAATTTTTTCTTTTCTCCCCCCTCTCCCTTAAGGGCACGGTTAAACAGGCGAAAAGAAATATGCGAACGAGGAGAGTTTGTAAGAAAATCATACAATCGCCTTAATGGCGACTGCTAGGGGGAGAGACCGATGGCCGTAGGCGCATAATGGTGTTGATTACTAATTACAATTATTGGGCAGCGAGGGTACGATCGATCCTCCCCCTATCCAGCTTCGAATACCTTCCCCTCGCCACCACCAGAAGCGTGTTCGAGATCGCGGCCAGCTAATTGCATTATACGTGTCAATATCCTGGAGTAGTTCTCCTTCCAATAGGATTGGCAACTTCGAGAGGGGATGGGGAGAAGGGGATTATTGGTAAGTTTTTCAGACAATTCTTCTTGGAAAATTGCAAGAATCGATAATTATAACGCGACTAATAATCGTTGATTACGAAGCGATATAAATTTGTAAAAACGATTATTCAATGATCAATAATTAAATATACAAATATAATAATATACGAAATATATTTATTCTTACGAAACTACGGATCGCGATTTTTTTCATTTTCAAAAACGTGATTCAAAATCTTCATAATATTTCGCGATACTTCGATTTGAAATTTCCAAATCTTAAATTTTTAAACGCAGGATGACGAATATTTTTATAATTCGATTATATCGTAATCGTAATATGAAATTCGAAAAACCGAGACGCGTTCGTCCCCCCTTAATTAATATTAAAACGAACGAAATTCCGTTCAAAAACACCGTGAAAAAATTCGGCTCGTGCGTAAAGCTGCGCTCGTTAAAAAAAAAAAAAAAAAAAAAAAAGAAAGAAAGAGAAAAAGAGAGAAAGAATCGAATTCGCCGGGACGAACGAACTCGTCTCCTCGCTAAGGATGTATCCCTGTTTTTGGGGTGAGAGTCGGCTTTTCACCGGGGATTGCCAGATTTATGACGGGCTGCCCTCCGCGCCGGCTTATTTTTAACCTTTCGCCCACTAACGAACCTTATCTCTCCGGGCTGCATTTCTCCGCGCAACACGATAGACAAAAGAAAAACGTCCGGTTCCATGGGCCCCATAACTTAACGATTCTGCCCGATTCCCGTACTCGGCCGACCATTATGTCCGCTCGAAATTTTTACATTTTCTACCGCAGCGAGTTGGCCAGAGCACAAAAAAAAAAAAAGAAAGAAAGAAAGAAAAGAAAAAGGGGGGAAAAAAAAAAGAAAGAAAAAAAGGCCCAATAAACACGGGGACGCGATAAAATTGTTATGCATCCCGATTAATTTTCGGGGACATTTTTGGCCTCCCCCTGGCGCTCCTCCTCCTGGCGTCCCGCCATCCTGCCACCAACCGATTACCGAAGATAATCGCGACCTTGGCCACTCTCTCCAAGGAGGAATAATTAATTGAACTCGATCGAGATTTTTCGAAGTGTGTTCCTTGCCCGTGAACGTTTACGCAGAAGAGATTGCGATGAATTAGTGGTACACTTAGAAAAGGTTGTCGCGTATCGGTCGAACGTTGGGTTTCAGTTAACGCGAACAGGATAAGATTTTATAATTTAGATTTGTACGGTTAATGTTTTCAACATTCAGAAGTTTATCATTTCGAAATTGTTCGATCGTGAATTTAATACAAAATTTAGAGAAAAACTTTATCCCTGTAACTCTTCGTTCGTCGAAATTTTTTACAATTAGGTATATTTCGATATTAATTCGCGACATGATATTTTTCGAAAAAAAGAAAAAAAAGTTCATGTTCATTAAAAACGATTGCAAACGCATCGCGGGCTGTTTTTCCGTCGTTCTTTCCGTCTTATTATTGTTAAAAAAAAAGTTTTTCCGCGCACGATAAAAACTGTTGACTGTTAAAATATTCAATGTAAATTCATTCACCTTGAATCCTGATGTTGTTCCCGGGGAAAATATCAAGGAATGCCTGTTCCTTTCCCGCGAAAGCGGTAATTTAAAAAAATCGAGGGATTCTGGGAGCAACGAGAGAAGCAACAAGAGACCCCGGTGTATGGTGAATAGACCGGTACACCGTCCGGGATAAAAATCGACGAGCAGGAACGAGTGTAAATGAATGAAAAAGTGGAGCAGAAATATGTCTGTGAAACTGTGGACTGGGAATGGAGAGAAAGAGAGAGAAAGAGAAAGAGAGAGAGAGAGAGAGAGAGAGAGAGAGAGAGAGATAGGAATGTATAACTGAAATGGAGCGAAAGGGGGCGGTAATTGTGAGAGGGAAACGCAGAAGCAGCAGGATGCAGATGCATTGAAAAAGTAACGTGAGAAGCGAACGATGATACGGAGGAAATGATGGAAATATAAGGATCAAAAGCCGGAGAAATAGAAATAAAAAAGAAAGAAAAAGAAAAAAAGAAAAAAGAAAAAAGGAAAAAAAAAGAGAGAGAGTGAAAAAAAAAGAGTGAACGGACGTGGCTGCACACTGGAAGAACACTGAAACAAATGGAAGGAACGGGAGAAATGCATATATAAAATGTAAAAGCCCGCTTTTCAAAATTCCTGACTCGCCACTTGGAGCTACCTTTTCGTTTCAAGTTTGAAAATTATTCCATGTTAGATATGCCCCGCTTGAATACGTGCATCTACCTCGGCAATAAAACGTATAAATTGTTCCGCAATGGAAAAAAAAGAAATAAACCGAGAAAGAGGCTGAACGTTACACGAAAAACGAAGTTGAACGATATATATAATAATAAAAATTAAGAGAAGATAAAATTTAATTTATTCTCCTTTTCCATTCTTTTAAAACTTTACTCTCACTTTCCGAAAATTCTCCCTCCTTTCGATAAATCGGAAACATTCGCCGCCCCTTTTGATAGAAACGAAACGTTTTTCCATCAAAACGTCCGATGATCAATCAATCAAAATTTCGTCTCTTCTTCGAAAGAAGAGGAGGAGGGGAGGAGGAAAAAAAAAAAAAAAAAAAAAAAGGAAACGAGTAGAAGGAGAAAGAGAAACGGAACTCACGCTCTCGGTTTTAACGAGAGCGAGGAGAGGAGAAGGATACCGCGCTTATGCGGTGGCGCTGGCGACAGAGACAGCCGCGCCTCTGGTAAGCGGACACGGAACGAAACGAAAGGGAGGCGGGAGAAGGTGCGAAAAGGATGGCGCGCTTTACACGCAGGCCTTATTTATGCGCACCGGCCGGCGACCTCGGATAAGAGTTTAACACCGCGGCATTATTTATTCGAGTTGGCGCGCGCGCGCACGTTTCTTTTAAAAGTTCCCGTGAAAATGATACCTCCGCGATGAATATAAAACGCACGCCCACGCAACCGACATGCCGACACCGACACTCTCTCCGACGCCCGGCCCTCGGATATTATACGAGGCCCTGTTCACACGCGCGCGATCGGCGTTAACACCTACACGGACATCCGCGGCGGCTGCGGGACAGCGGAGAGAACGTGGAGAGAGCCAACTGATTGGGGTGGCGATCGCGGCTGGAGAGGGGGGGCTGGAGGAGGGGGGGGAGGAGGGAGGAGAGGAGGAGTCGGTGTTGCAGGTGTACAGGACTAACATCCCCTCGAAATCGGAGAATTCTGCTAGGAAGGAGGAAAGAAGCGCCCGGTTTAAAGTTTCGCTTTTCGAGCGCGCCGCGCCGGTTTTGGCGCTCGAGTGGAGGAAGACGTAGAGTTGTTTCTTCTCTTTTCTCCCGTTCAATAGTAGTTTTGAACTGCGAAATGCTCTTAACCAAGATTTGATATACGAATCGATATCGTAAGACATCTCGTGTTAAGAAGTGTTAAGAAGCGTTTGACGCTTAGCTTCTAGTTATGGGAACGGTTAAGGAAGATGAATATCGATCGTAGAGAGTAAAAGTTGGGCGTGATAATAAATTTGGATATATTTGGAGATATTTTTGTTCATATATCATTTGAATATTATATGCACGTACTATTCCATGAATGGAATACATTGAAAGGTCAAAGTAGCGGGAAAAATTTCGTGGAACATTGGTTCGTGTTAATGTCGACCGCTTCGTATCATATTGAACCAGATCCAAGATCTGTACTGAATTTCAAGCAACTGTTTCGCGAGAAAATGAAGCATTCGAATGATAACGTCAAACTCGTGTTCAATCAGAGCCGCATACGTGGTACACGTCGAAAATTCAGAGCAGCTGCAGCTTGCTCAATCATTGGCAGATATTAAACGAAGAAGGGAAGGGAAATTGGTTAAAGGAGAATAGAAACGTAATGTTCACCTGTAATTGATGGCGTTTTACCACTTACGGTAATAGCTAAGGCATTAAAGTATGAGACAATCAATACCGAGGTCGTTGTTCGTTGAATGTTGAAAAAGCCGTAGAGGAACGTGCATGGATGTTTTATTTGAAAAATTAGATTGCGATAAATTAATACGTTTTCTTATTAAGTTCCTCGATGTATCGATTTGTCTTGTAATATCGGCGATTATGAATATTTGTAGGAATTGATCGAAAATATTTCATATTAAGAGATGATTTATTTTCTTTCGGGTCTAATAATTTTCTAGATATCCAGTAATTTTATAATTGTTTAGTAGTACTCTAATAATTTCATCTTAACATTTTTCTATTAAAAATCTTTTTTTTTTTTTTTTTTTACTTTATTTTACTCGTTATTATATTATTATATTACTTTATTATATTGCTCGTAAAAAGCAATTATATAAATTAAAGTTTTTTAATTCCTCATAAAAATTTTATTTTAGATTATTTTTATCATATTTGAACGTTTTGATTGCAAAGCGTAATAAATTTTAATTTCGCATATTATACTAGATCCGTCGGTGAACTGAATTAATTTTAATTAGTTAGAAACTACCGTATTATTTATTTTAGTTTCACAATTTGAAATAGATTTAATATATTTACGTAAGTGCTATATATGAAACATTATAATTAAAAATTTATTTCATATCGATAAATTTAAATTTAAAAAAAAGTAACAAATTTTAAATAAGTATATATTCAAAGAAAGTATTTCCAAAATATATATTCAATAATATTTCCAAAATTTCTTTTTTCCTTATTTGTGCAACACACGTTGTAGCATTGGAAATTCTACGTGTCAACGATTAGTATATAATCTTGAAATAAATGTGTGATGAATAAGAAAAGATAGTGAAAAATTGTACTCAAGTTTGTATCGAAATGAAATACTTTTATAATTATAAATGGATTAAATTTACGGTATATCAATTGCTTATCCGAAAAATCTTTTAACGAAACTGTTAATTTTAAAATGATATTTGATATTTATTATCATGTTTATCTCAATATTCACTTTTTATTTTTATTCGAAATTTATATCTATTATGCAGTAAAGTTATACAAATTAATATTCGTAGTATTAAACTTAAAATATAAAATTTCATTTTATAATTCCTGATCATTTGTAATTTATGAAATCATTGGATTTATATTTCATCTGTTATATCTGAGGTATTTAACTATATAAATAAATATATAATTTAGTTTTTATCAAGAACATTAAAAAAATTAAAGATTAAAATCAATGTGCGCAATCAATTTTTAGAAAAAAAATCTATCCTTTTTATTATTTTTATATGACTTTTTTAATTAACAGTTTTAATTAAAGAATTTTTTATATTTATAGCAAATCATATACCTCCAATATGACTAATCGATAATTTTAGCATTTGATCGATCAATGAAAATGAATGTCAACGTGTTCTAAATATATACCTTCTTAATTGATTTGATATGATTCGTATATTATTTTATCAACAATAAATATTTCGTACGCATACATAAAATTAAAAGGAAAGGATTTAATATCCGAAATATCCTCATTATAAAAATTTAATAGTCCTATAATTGGAACGACTTTTATAAATAATTTAACACACAGAAATATCTGTTTGTCTCCTCAAAAACTCTGGTATTCCAAGTGATATGAGTCATATGCTTGCTATTTCAGTACGTGAGACTTTTTGTCACATAATAATCCTACCTTGACGGCTATAAATTTTTCTAATTAATGACCGCCACGGTATCGAAAGGAGCAGATACTTTCGCTAATTGGTATCCCAAGAATATAGACCTTTTTTATCTCTTTGAAATTTTAATTCGTGACTCATCGTAGCTTTCATTCTTGATTCATATACGTGAACTATATCTAACAGGATATATAATATTTGCAACTTATGAAATATCCAATTATATTTAATTGCATCGAACGATTTTACAACGGTAAAAGACACGATATTAATAATTATTATATCCTCGATTTCTACGTAAATAGGATCTAATCGGCCGCAATTTATCTACAATTTATCTAAAATATTTATCATCGTAACAGCTTATTTTTTTTTTTTTTTTTTTAATGTTTAAAGAGAGAGCCGGATACAAGATACATATTTTATTTCATATTGAATATTTTATTTCACATTGAATTCAATTATACATTCTGGAATTTATTATCTGTATCTCATTACCTCGAATAACTTTTAATTGCCATGTAACATAATGTTATCAAGAAAATGGAAAAAAAAAAAAGAAGAAAAAAGAAAAAAAAGAGAGGAAACACTAATTTTTTTTTTTTCCTTATGGAAATTAGATTCAACGCATTTGCATCGAAATGAAAAATATTTCTTTCAAAAACGTAAACAAACTTTATAGAGAAATACCGAGTGTATAAAATTATCTCCATTTAATTATTTAACAAACAACACGATGCAAATGAGATAATTACATGTGCTACGTGTAATCAAAATTTAATATTATCGCATAGCATATTTTATCATCCTTGACTGAAACAGATAAGCAAAAAAAAAAACAACAGTATTTATAAACTGATCTATCCACTAAACTAAAACACCTGATCTTATTGCTCTGATCTTTCGCTCATACCACCTTTCTTATGCGAACAAAATACGCAACGCTTGTTCCTTATTTTCTCCATGTTTCCGTCCCCGTTCCGGTTATAGTGGCTCGTCGCAGCCCAGATCGAGTGATTACGCGAATCCTCGACTGCGAATAAAATGCGTATAATTGCGGCAAACTGTTCGAACGCAGGCAATAATAACACCCTCGAGATACGAGCACGGTTTAATATATTCATTTCGAGACACGTTTGACAATTAAAAAGGCACGCTTAGGTTTCCTCTCCATACCGATGGGAGACGACTCGCTAGACCAGGGTCTCCCAGTCAATTTTTCGAGTCGAGACCCAACATCGATTCCAATATTTCAAAGTTATTGATATATTTCTGATAAAAAGAATCCCAACTCTGTACGACGTTTGAAAAGAAAATGTTCGAAAAGAATAGAAATTGTTAGCTAGAAAATAATATATATATATATATATTCTGGGTCTTTTTTTTCCGAGGTTTTACAAAAACAAGTTGAGGATCACTGAGCTAGGTGATCAAAACGTGGCCATGTTAATCATAAATATAAGTGTTTATGGGAGTAACCGTCTCTTACTTTAGCGAACTTGTTCGCTGCTCTGTTTAATATGCCGTGCGTGTTGGAATGTTTTAGAATGGAATCGAGGCGATAAGTTTTCGAGAAGAGAGAGATCTTCTCGATATCGATTCTAATAATTATGGTTAAATTAATAAAACGATATTCGATTCATTATATTATAATTTTATTCGAAGAAGATTTTATTGGAAAAGATTTAGATTTCCATTTATATACACAAATGAAAATGCTCTACTTCGATGACAGATGAATCTCACTCGTTTCCACTTTGCTTTGTTAATCTTTGATCCGTTCAACGGATGAAAAATTTATTTGATAATAGCATTCGAAAGTTATATTTGGAATTTTATTCGATTAATTATACGCATTTTGCATAGAATTAGTTGTTTCTATATTCAAGAGTGTAGGCTTTCTTGCAACCAATTTGCAGTTATAAATTCGTACGTTTATTTATGTCGAGAGTTTCGTTTATATATATTATACGACTATTCTTATTTTTCGCAATATTTAGTTTCGTTAATTTACACTTTGAGATGTATGTGATTGACGATCAATCGGTAGTTTCACAGTCGTGAATCTTTCATCGATTTTCAATTCTGCTTTTCGAAATTATATTTAAAACTATTCTCTTATTAGGAAATTTCTATTATATATATTAGGAAATTTCTATTATTCGATGAATCGAGTAATTTTTGTGTTATGGATATACGGAGAATGAGGTTGGGAATGCGCTCGAGATATGTAGATACGCGTGTTAAATGCGGCCTCGCCGCAAGTTTGGATACGGGCACGGAATATCGTTGAACAGCACGCAACCAAGAGTTTGTATACCTTAAATAGTCCACCCTAATTCCGGCCAACGTCTCTATCAAGAAGGACTACTTGGAATTAATAGATAGCTCAGAAATGCCTCGGCTCTCACAACTTTGTCAAATAGTTCCACTATCATATTGTATTAGTTTGAAATAACTTGGCGACTCTTCCACAAACAATTTCAACCTTCGTATTTATAATTCGCGTTAAATAATTTCTTCGAAATTTTTTTTTTTTTTTTTAGAAAATTTCATTTCCAAGCCTATTTGATTGAGAATTTTTCCTGAAATTATTAGCAATATCTATCACAATTCCTCACTTTCCACAAAAATAAAATAATCTTCGTTGCAATCTACGCATTCGAAGAATTCACTAATTCGATCGAAAATTTAATCCCGAGTAGTACTTCGTTCTATCTTTTCTCATAATTAAATAACGTAAAAAAAAAAAAAAAGAAAAAAGGAAAAGATGAAATAGAAATTAAATAATTACAAAAATATATTTATCTTCGTTTATCAAAGATCGATCAACAGCGGAACCGCAATCTTGTTTACTCGAGATTCGATAATCAATGTGTACCGAGCATACGTCGGCGAATCCTCGTGTAATTAGAAGAGCAGATGCTGGCAGGAATTATTAGCGAGTATTAAGCGGTACCGCGACGCATCGGACACGGAATATCGTCGAGGCTCACGCGAACCGAACACATATCGGGTCTAATGCGAAGCTACATCTTCATTCGAGCCCCGACCCTCAGCCCTTACCCTGGTCGACTGGGTAAACAGCGAATTTGCTCCGTATATGTCGTGTACCGGGCGTGTACCGGCTGTCAACAGCCTCTATTTCCATACAGTAGCCGTGTTCCAGCATTTTATAGACTTGTATGATGGTAACTTTAAGTATGAGCGCGTGATCCCTTTTCATTCGTATTGTATACTTTTTATGGAAAGGGTTCGATGAGAAAAAGAAAAAAAAAAATTGCAATAGATATTATATAAATATAATAGTAAATAAAATCGATAATTTAAAGAAATGTAATTTTTTTCGAATGAAATTAAGGATAGATTTGCAATTTCTTTGGAATTTTATTTCTATTTTGTAAATTCAGAGGTATTTTTTTTTTTTTTTTTCCTTTAGAAAACGTAGATATCAGGATAGAAGGGATGACATAACGAATATATTGCAGGAAATAATTAATGTTAAAAATAAGAAAAATTGATGCAGATATGGCACGTAATCCTATTTCTCATTTGTATTTCAAACTATATATATATATATGTATATTTAAGGAACACGCACTTACTTTATATTACTGCATTCAAAGGTAATCACTTAAAATAATGAACTTTTTATTGCATGAAATGTTTCCCTTGATACGTTCATGAATTATGAATGTTGTTAAGCGGAAAGGTTCGTGTGTTAAGAAAAAGTCTACTTAACTTCAAAGTTATGACTTTGAGATTAACATTTGATCGAAACTATTTATGAAATGGTAATTAAAATAAAGTATTTTTTTCCGTGAGAAACTTTCAAATTAAAAACAAAACAAAAATGCGCTCTCGAAGAGCCATCGAGGGAATTAGATAGAGAAAAAAAAAATTAAGGGAAAATTATTCGACCAGCGTTGAAAAAAAATTGTAATTTAAACTTGGCTCATAGAAGAGAGATGGGAGGGGGGGGGGAGTGAGGGAGGTGAGGAAAAAAAAAAAAAAGAAGGCGAATGAAGAGGCGGGGCACACCCCTCATCGCCCTTGTCGTCGACATCTCTGGCACCGCATTTAGCGTTCATTAAATAAACCGCCCCTTCCGTATCCACCCTCTCCCGTCTGTCTCAGCGCACGTCACTCACACGGTACAAAGTTTAATTGATCAATGATAAAGTTTATCGATCATTTCGAATTCATTTAACTTCGGTATTAGTTTATAGCGCGGGCAAGACGTGGCTTGGACGGTTATACGTGCATAGCTCACGAGTGTGCCACCCTTGTGAATTGCGCGCGCTTATGCGGGAAGAATCGACAAGAATTTTCATTTTCCCGTCATATTTGAATTTTAACAAACTTCGAGCGAACGATCCACGAAACTTCGATTAACTTTTCGATTAACTAATTGGAGAGGATATCTCGATATTTTTCATCTTTAGTGTATATACTTCGATACTGCACGATAATAAATCTAATAATTCGAGACGTAGAGATCTCTCGTCTTTTCGGTATCAAAAGGCGAATAAGAAAAGGGAGAAAAAATAAAAAAGAAACAAAACAATTTACTTCTAATCAGCCCGATCCCGTCCGGGAAGCGGTCGAAAAAAAACCCTCCCCCCTCAAAATCGATTAATTCGCGAAGATAACCGAGGCTTGACTGGACCGGCCTCCCTCCACCCGTGCCTCGACAACATCCCTCATTCAGCGGCTCTTTCAACCGGCCTCCCTGAAACCGCTCCCTGACGTCCGCTGCCTGTATCCCCTCCCTCCATCTCGCTCCATCCTCCATCGAAGCCTCGGCCTCTTTCAATGAACAGGGCGAAAACTTGGCCTGAATGCCTCGGCCGCTCTGATATTAGTTAATACTTAATTCAAGGCGGAGATCCCCGCCTCAAAGCCCCGCCATCGCCCTTTATTTCAAATCTATCGCGCGCAACTTATATTTTCATTAGCCTTTCAGGGGCCCCGTAGGGGCCAAGGGCTCCGTTCCACCGTTCCACCTGTGCCATTTTCTTCTGCCCTCCAACAGCGCGCCGCAAAGATCCGCACACCCACGCGGGCCTCAGCTGCGCGTACGCAGACGCCTTTTTATTTCGTTAGCGGATTTGCGGAAGGCGATCGCTCGCCAAGAGGAGCCGAAGAGCGCGGCGTACGTATTTGTGGTGTATTTGGGATGATCGGCGAAAAGGATGATTCGAGAGAGATGGAATTGTGATTTCGAGAGTTTACTCCGAAGAGGATCTTCTTTTGGTATCTTAGAATTTTTTAATGATAGAAATAAAAAGGCGCAATAAAATATAATATATTATATTTAAAATATAATATATTTATATTTAAAATATAATATATTTAAAAATAAATAAATAAAAAGGCGCAAATAGCGATAATATATTTAATATATTCAATATATTGATGTTTGATTGATTTTTGAAAAGATAAGATAAATTTTTAGTTGTACTTCTATCTCTTAATCTTTGATTTAATAGATTAAATAAATAAGGTGTATTTATTTTCGTTTATGAAAAATTCAAATATGAAAATACGCGAGAAGTGGACGTGGTATCAAAGATATACAAAAATTCGAAAATTGTTGTGGAACGTTATCGTTTCTCTCGATCGAATAAGAAGGAAAAGATTTACATCGCGCATTTTTAATCGTGGTATTCAGTTCCACCTTTTTCCATACTTAACAACAGCGGTAAATAATTAGAGACAGAGCGAGCAACAGCCCCCTTATTGCCCTATAGAAAAATTCTTTCAACGTTTCAGCATTCAACAATTCACCACTCTCGCATCCATTATCACGCGCAAAAGAATAAAGGAAGCGTGGTATTTCCCTCTAAAACTCCGTCACCTTGTGCGAAATATATGCACCGATTTTACCATACAAAGACACGCTTCCCTCCAAGAGGTAGAGGGTTTCAAAGCTTGGAATCGCATAGGAAGAGGCGTAATTCCGGGTAAACGATATTCAAATTCAGCGCCGGCATTGTCGGGCAAATTAGTTGTAGCTGGCTGCCACCACTTTTGACGTACCGCTATTCACCCGCTATTTTGTCATTTCAAAATAGCCAACTTCTCCACGGTGGACAATTTTACTTGTGAAACTTCTCGAAATGTACATTGTGTCCACCGCATTAGAATTCGTGCCGGAAGACAGCCGTGAAATAGAGTCGGCCAAATAATCCAAAGATTATTATTTATGATCATCAAATGACGACCGATCCATAAGCATACTAATTTATTATTGATCGTTTTCAGAAACTTGGATGGAGGCGCCCCCCTTCCCAACTTGGCCAATTCCCGCCTTTTACTTTCTCCTCTCCCGTATCCGCCTTTTTCGTCTCCACGACGCGACGTTTCCTCTTGATTGGAGGGCCGCATGTCGTGAGACTCGTCTACGTCGTCTTTGTCGTCGTCGTCGTGGTGGATTTCGTTCGCGGATCGTAATTCACCTGCTACTGGAAATCGTTAACAACCGGGCAAAATGAAAGGCGCAGGGACATCGAGGAAACGTATCGGTTTGGATCGGAAACGAAGACGAAGCAGGAAGTAATTTTTCATTCCGATCTTATTTCTCTTTGATTTTGATTCGCGTTTCGTGAATATTGTTGATTAGAGTTTTAGAGCGTACAACAAGAGAATGTACATTTAGAAAAGGAATTGATTCTGACTGTTTCAATTTTGCAATAGAATCGTATTTTTATTCTAGTGGATGGAAGGAAGCGATACTTGTAACATGTTAAGAGGATACCGAGCTTACATCGAGAAATGTACGCTATTAAAATTTTAGATTTTTTTAGATTTCAAATTACAGATGGAATGTTAGATAAAATGGTACACAGGTATAATAGAAACGAGAATTGAACGTGGGCATAGATGAAATCAATTCGATTCAATATGATTTAAAGAATTACATGTAATATGCAAATCTTTATTTTAAATTAGACGTAGAATAATAAATTAAATAAGATGTATAAATATCTAATCATAACTAATTTGAAATTTTAATAACTATAACCGTTATTTGACTGAAAATTTCCATTTGATATTTAGAATCAGTTTACGTAATTTTATGTGAGATTATATATAAATATTTCTATATTTTCAATGTATTTTATAATTCAACTTTCTTACAAAATAACAAAATATTTTAACATTTAATATTAGATAGAACGATACCTGTAATTTTAGAACGTTGTGCAAATGTCTATTAATATTCATATTACAGATATTCCTATTAATTCAATGTAAAATAAAATTACATAAACTACTTATAAAATCGTACAATATTCCATCTATTAACATTTTTAATCAATAAATTTCAAATTGGTCACAAATATTTCCAATATATATATATATATATATATATATATATATATATATATTATTTTTTGTACACGTGAAATTACTTACGAACGCCGTTGAAGAAAAATAGTGCAATGATCAAAATACATATATAAAAGTGTGATCGAGGCTCAAAAACCGATGCGATTCCTTACAAGTACCGTCACGCAACGGTACCTATCGCTATCTATTAAATTGTCACCATCGAATCAGCACCGGCGAAAAAAAGCCATCCCGTCCTGCGCACCTGCCAGTAACCATCAGATCCCAAGAAACGACGATAAGGAAGGCCGGCTATCCGCCGATATCTTTTTTGCGATATCGATTTTCCAGCCAGGTCTCTTCTTCATTCATCGAAACCGCCATGTTCTACCAGTTTTACCTCTTAACCCGGCAACCGGGCGCACCGATCCCGAGAAAACAGTTCCATTCCATACAGCTCGCCATAAAGAACACTTGGACCATAACAGAAGGCAACAGCTTCAGGAATTAGCTCCCATTCAAGTTTCCTCTTTGCCCCGTGTATGGCATTATGAACATTCGCGACGTCACGATTATGAACACCTTCCGCTCCGATACCGTTGCTTTTCTTCATCCTTGTTACATACCGCTGCCACAGGTGTGCATCGCTCATAAACTAACGCCTTAGTTGGATCATCCGGCTAATGCACTCCCGTGATAAAGATACGTAATATTTGGAACGGCCTTCCTTCTTCGTGTCTGCACCTCCTTTTTTCCCCTTTCTTTTCTTTCCTTTCGATGTATCTTCCATCTCCACTCTATATTCTCTTTTTCCTCTAATCCATTCGTTAAATATTCATAAGCGTATCGCAACTGTTTCTTTCGAAAGGAATCGTGATGCAAGGTAAGAGACGAAGAAAGATAGATCAACGGAGGGGAGTTGCTCGTTAATGGCTCGCGGTCGTGGAGCAATAACGGTACGATTAAATATCGTTCCTTTCGATGAATCGTTGCACGTCCCGTGGTAACGGTCGGTTTGAGCGCGATCGGTGAACCGTTTTATATTGTGTATTATATCGTATATCTTGGACGAGATTTCGTTCATTTTGAAATTTAAATAAACTTAAACTTTTTTTGTTTTGGTTGAATGGAGGAATGGATTTGAAATCGAGATGCTTTAAAACTATGAGAATCGAAACGAAAGATATATTAGTTAAAACTTCTTCTGTTAGAGTGTCTCTTTTAGTTTCTTTCTTTTTTTTTTTTTTTTTTGATACGAAACGAGTATATGATTGCGTTTTGCTCTATCATCTTACATCTCTCAGAAAGTCTTATTATTGTTCCCTCTTTCCAAGATTTTTGAAGTTTATTTACAAAATATTGCTCGAGATTTTTATTTCGCTTGCTCAAAGTATTTCGATAACTCAACAAACAGGGTTTCCTTCCAGAAAAAAAGAAAAAAAAAAAAAAGAACCACATTCCACGTTCCACGTTTCACTTTCCAAAACGATAAAAAATTCTTTACAACCCTCTCCTCTCCACGCTCCGTCTCCGAACGAAGAGAGATAACAGTCTCAAAGATGGAGAAGGTGGTCAGTTCACCCATTTAACCCACATCCGGCCAGCTTCCACGTGGGCCAGCTCGGTGAATTATAGGAGCTCGCGTCGAGACGTCAAATCACGCCCATCCAGGACGCGTTTCTGCTTCCAAAAGGCCCACCCCCAAAGGGTTGGCACCTACCTGGGCGTGAAAGATCCTTCCGAGATCTCGTTCTTAAGGGTTCCCACGAGCCAGCGTCACTTTTACGGGCCACGCATTTACCATGTTAATGGGTGGATCCCCTTCAACTCGTTATGGAATTATCATCGGCTGTCCCCAAAATGCGATGGCTCAGTCGCCGTCTATCCCCTTCTCGTCGGTGCTTATCTCGCGCCGTGACCAAGTATGAGCACCAATTATAATAAATACCAATTAACAGGGCGCAGGCGCCATTACCGTTGAAAACCTGTTCCAGGGCTGCTGCATCCTGTTGACAAACGGCCGGTTCCTACGCACAATCCACCGCTTTGACGCGAGCCGGCCCTCCTTGCTTTCCAGATTGAATTAGTGCCCCGCTGACTTTATATTCGGCCACTTATGTGGTCCGCTTATTTTTCCAAGATTTAATTCGAAGATGTATAAGAAAGGAGATTTTGTTCGATTTATCTTACGTTTGTCCTATATTCGATAATAACTTAATTTCTCCGAATAAAGATACAGGACAACGAGATGAATTTTTTAAAATACCATTTCAATAGAATATATACGTACACGTACACTAATTGGTAGATCTATCGTTTCGACAATTTTCGTACTCTTTACTACCTAAACTCTAAAGCAAAATTTTCGATAAATTTTTTTCATCAAAATGCGAATCGACGATTTCAACAATCTCTGAGAAACGATTGAGAAGGTCATCGAGAGATCCATGCCCGATCTATCGATATCCATAACCATACTTGGCCAATTCGATCCTTCAGACGGAAGGGGGCACGGAACGTGGAGTGGAAAAATTGGCAGACCGCTAACGATCCTTGGATCGTCGGATGATCCGAGGCACAGCTCGGAGGCCGAGCGTCGGTGTGCGCCCGACAGGGGAGGAGGAGGAGGAGGAGGAGGGGAGGGCAAAAGGATGCGGCAGGAGGCAGGACACCCATCACAGTTTACCGCGTGGGATTTCACCGTGGCGTGGAATCAAGCGTGGAAGCCGGGGAATAGGCTCGCAGAGGCAGACAGCCAGAGTGACTTCTCGTTGTCGCAGCATCGGGGATCGGCCTTCGAAACGAAACGGAACATGCGTCACATAAATTGTCTCCCTGTCTGGCCCGGGTGAAAGCTGGATTTGTTACACTTTGCACTCAACCAGGACGTCTAGGCCCCGGCTGATTCCATCCGCTGATGCTGCTCTCCTTCAGGTTAGGAATCCATCCTCGCGATCGTGTCTCCCCCTCCCCCCCTCTCCCTCCTCCTCCCGCTTTTCTCATCCCGGTGTCTAACCCTCCCCTTCACTCCACCGTCAGCCTCATTATCTATCCGGAGCCCTCCTCCCCGACTGTCATCCCGATATGCGCCCCTCTCCCCTTCGGCACCGAGCTCTGAGAGCTGTGCGCGGACTGTCTTCCACGGGCTTGCCACCTGTCCTTTATACCCGGATCCAGATATTTCTCGACCACGGAATCCGGCCGTGCCGGCCTCTGTTATTGACGATCCGGCCCGACAATGAACCGAATACGAACGCTTCACAAACCCTTTCGGGAACCCCCTCTTTACAGAAGAGGAGCACGAAAGTGTCGGGGAAATCGGGGAATTGTTTTGGGATGGATTGTAGCGGGACAGAAGCTTTTTTCTCGAAAACTTCTGGGAGTGTGGATTCCGTCTTTCGTCCCGAAGATTGGTGTTTTTCTTTTGGATCAGGAAGTGCGTCGAATGCGATTAATTGTGCATATCTAAAAGGAAGGAGTTTAGAGGGAGTTTAGAAGGAAGAGTTGGCTAGTTCCATTGTTAGACGATGTGCTCTAAAAAACGATTCTAAAATAAATTCGTTCGATCCAATTCAAGTTTAATAAGATTGCGTTGACAGCGATCGCCAGATCAGAAACTCCACACGATATTTTCGGCGAATTCAGTACACTTATCGTTGAATCGACAGCTCCAGTGTCAGATTTGGCAGCTGTAATCGACGGCCAATATATATTATCAATCGATTCTCTCATCAAACTTAATAAGTTAACAGAAATGCAAAGAGAAAAAAAATCTCTATAATATTAGATCTCGCACACCTAAAATATTCTCAACGAAAACGATATCTCTCCAGTTTCGAAACTTTCTCTCGCCCATCTTCCCACCTTCTCTTCGAATTATTCTCAAAAAAGAAAAAAAAATGGATCGAACACTTGGTTCCAGAATCCAGGGGAGTCGATTGTTGTTGGCGGAGCGGAGGCGAGCAAAGGGGGTACGTAAAAGTGGGTACGCCGGTGTCAACGCTCGTTATGGCGTTGCGCGACGCGGGGTGCTGGGGTTGGCACGAGGGACAACATGCCATATCGGAGACACCTGTTAGTGGCAGCGGCGACCGATGTGGCCTGGACCGGGCTATAAACGTATCGCGGCCTGTATGAATAGGGCTGCGCTCACGAGGAGAGGCATGCAGGGAATTAAAAGCGCGTTGTCATATTATAATCGTATTATGGCGAGCTCGGACCCGACCCCGCAAAAACGGCCATGCCGGCGACGTCACGCCACGAAGGTCGGCCGCCACTCGATGCAGCGTGAACACCTACACTGCCCAACCCTCCTCCCTCCTCTTCGCCATATTGTTCGCTCGCGGAAACAATTTTTTTCTTTCGAACGGGATGATCGATCTTAGGGAAAATTTTATTAAATCGCGACTCGTCATAATTTATTATATTGAAGTAATTCTTCAGATATTTTTCGAATTATCATTTACCACGTATTCTCAAATTCATAATCGCATGCTCACAGTATGGAATCGTATCCGGAAGTTTTTCTTTCGCTTGGTTTGGAAAAGAAAAAAAAAAAAAGAAAAAACCGACAACCCTCCGAATCGTTCTGGACAAACTGTAACCGATCGCCGGCAACGTCCGGTAAACATTTCCAAATCCGATCAGAGCGGGGCAGATCCACACGAGACACAAGAAAAAGGTTGGAGCCAGTCCGCGACACCGTGCACCACCACGAACGAGGAACACTCTGGCAACAACAAGCGTAATATCCTTTGTCGCGAGCGGGATCCGTGCGTTATTCCACAGAGCGTTTCGATTTAACGCACAAATGGCTCTCTGTACGGCCACGGTATGTCGAGAGAGCGGAGAAAGAGCGAGAGAGAGAGAGCGAAAGAGAGAGAGAGAAAGAGAGAGAGAGAGCGAGGGCCGGGGTTGGATCCGGTATCCCGGTCCTTTGATATCCATCGATGAAACGATTTATCTCTGTCCGCGTGCACTTTCAATCCGACCAGGACACCTCTCCATCGGGACAACCAGAACGCGAGTACCGAAGGCGAACGTTTCTGCATCCCGACCATCGTACCACGGGATCGCGACGAGTTTTACCAATTGCTTCGACCATGCGTCGATCAACGTTGATTATATCCCTTTCTTTCTTTCTTTTTTTCTCTCTTTCCTTCCACCTCCTCCTCCTCCTCCCTCTCTTTTCACCGACGTACGACTTTTCTCGAAGGATCAGAGGGTGGATAATTTCGAATCCTTATATCAATCTCTAATAGAGAGATCTATACTTCGTCTTCGAGAAAGAAATGAAAAATCTCAACAAATACTCTCTCTCGTATAATATTTCGGATCAAGAATCAAGAATTTTCTATATATATATATATACAACATATTGCAACGTCTTCCATCTATCCGTTGCCGTTCAATTTCTTTCCGCTACATTCGCGAACGACGTTCCAAATCTCGTCAAATTCGAATTTCCCGCCGCGCAGCGGATACTACGGGTAGTACCAAGGGCGACGATGCGGGGGGATGGAGGCGGCCTTTGTCGGTCCCCCGCAGTTATGTCGTCGCGTCGGGGCATAACGATATGACGGGAGCATATTTTATGCGCGAAGGATCGGCGGTTGCTGGCAAGGAGGAGGAGGAGGAGGAGGAGGAGGATTCCTACGGGGGCCCCGCGCGATGTAAATCAGCGCCGGGTCCCAGTGATGACATCCGGTGACGCAAGGACCGAAGAGGGGGGAGAGGGGCCCGGGATCCGGTCCCCGCGGCCGCATTATTATATACGAGCGGAGCGGAGAGCGGACACCGCATACCGTCCTAATATGCCGGCCTACCGTGTGCGCCTTTGTCAGTCGTCCCAGTGAGCCTTTGTCGTTGAGGAAAGCCGACTGACTGTATATTACGTCGCGATGTAACGCGGCAGGAATGTCTACTTGTCTTTGCTTCGGTTTCGCGGCGGCAGGGGCGGCGACCTTGGAGGAAGTTTGGCCGGCCCGGGTCTCCACGATTCTTCGAGGTAACGAGGATTCGAAATTTTCGCCAACGGGGCGAAGGGAGTAGAGCGAAGAGAGTTCGTTTTAGCTTTGGGTTTCGAAGGTAGAGGTATGTACAGAGTTGTATTTGTTATAATTGGTCGAGGATTCTTTGGTATTTTTTTGTGTAATCTTAAGAGGGTATGTTGAATTAAAATTTTTTATAGGGAAATAAATTTGGAAGGATTGTTTTGGATTTGATTTAAATTTTACTTCTCTTTTTTTTTTGGTTAAGATTCGAAAGATAAATAATTGACATTTAATTTAGTCTAATATTTTTCAAGGTTTTTCTTATTGGTTTTTCTTATTGGTTGTTGATCTTGTTTTATTTAGTTGGTTTCTATCGATACAAATACAAATGTTATTTGTTCGTTGTTTTATATTTTAATATTTTCGAGGAGAAGAAGTTTTTCAGTATTTTTCATATTTTCTATGATTCTTACTTTTTTTTTTTTTTTTTTTATAGGTATAAAAGAAATATTTGGAAGTGTAAAAAATACCTATCGGTAGGATATGTTTCGCGCACGTACAAAGCACAAAATATCCTTTTGTATTCTTTGAAGTGGTAATTTTTCTTTTTTTACACACTGCCCATTTTGTTTCATTTTACACTTTTGACCGTGTCACGTTTTTCTGCTGTGTTAATTTTATTCGAACGAGAGTACAAAGAATTTGCTGATGAAAAACGATAGTACAGAATACAGAACCTTTATTTTTTGAATGTATTTATTTACTTTCTCCGCCTGCTTTTACAAAAACTGAATGACGTTTAACGCACGTGCGGCACAACATTTCACATTACCATTCAAATATATTGAAATTCAAAAAAATAAAGATTTGTTTAATTAAAAACAACATAAATCCAGTTAAAAATAGAATTAACAAAGTGACAAACACGAAAACATTGCCGAAGAATTAGAAAGAAAAAAAAAAAAAAAAAAAAATTGGAAATCTAACGATTGATTTAACCGCTAAAAATAACAGTATAAAATTGAAAGAACGCTAAAAGGACTGGAAATTGTATTTTACTTGAAAGCAAATAGAAAAATAATCGTAAATAGCAAAAGAGTTTAGAGATTATCGCCAAATTTAAAAAAAATAGAAGAATCGAAGAATCTCTAAATTAATTACATTATCATCGTCGTCGTGTGAAGAATATTTAAATATCATCGGATAAACTCTCGTTCAATCGAACTATTAAAAGACTGTTAAATTTATGTTACGATTTATGACGACAAATGTAACAAGTGATCTATACATAGCTCAAAAAAAAAAAAAAGAAAAAAGATATCCCATATTACGAATGGCAGAAATATTTCTATAAAATATCTACGTGTCGATTATGCAAGTATAACACTTATCGCACGACACGTATCATCGCGTTATTCTTATGCATAATATTAATAAATATCAATAAATATTCGATACGTCGATAAAACCGCATGAAACGGAGATAAGACCGAAACAAGAATTCTCTCTTAGAGAAATTGATTTCTAGAAAATTCTTTCAGCGTCGGTCAACGGTTGAATAGAACTTGAACCATTAACGGTCTTTTAATTGACACGAATTAATTTACGATGCGCTAACCACCCAGAGCCAAGGTTCCGAGATGGCGATATGGCTTTACGTCGTTGGCTGCCGGCATTATACGATTGATTTATCGCTTATAAAAAGGATTCTTATCGCGTTAATAGCATTAAGTTGTAATCGAAAGAGACGTGTACGAAAGTAATTATTCTGTCATCACGCTTTCACGGGATGATTAAATCATTAAATCATAATCTCTTTTCATTTATTCCGCTTCTTTGCTTTAAATACAAGAGAGAGAGAAAAAAAAAAGTGTATACAAGAGTATTTTAGAAAATAATTTCCTTCCAACATTATCCTATTCGCTTCAACTTTAAACTTCAGTCTTAAAATTAATCTGCGTAACAGCAGTGTCGGAGGTGCAGTAAAAGGGAGAGGCTTAGCTATTTACCAATGGAATTAAGCTTACGATCGGGTGAGCAAAAGTGAGCAGAATGTCCAAAGAACGAGCGTCGATCGACGACTTTTGCTTCGTCTATTTGAACGTGACGAGAGGAGAGGAGAGGAGAGGAGAGGAGAGGAGAGGAGGGAGGGGAAGGAGAACAAATTGGCCGCACGGTTCGATCGGTAGCGCGGCTTGTACGATTTTATTTGGAACGAGGATCGAAACGGTTTCGGAATCGGACGTGTCCGCGGCGGGTATGGACGTGGAGGAACGAAGAGCAGAGTCGCATGGTCGGTCTCGTCTCGCGGTCGTAGTCCTGGCACGAGAGTGGCTCGTTTTGCAATAGAATTGTCGCCGCACCGCCGGGCTTTAACGAGTTAAAAAGGCGAATCTCGTTACGACTCGTATAAATGATGCTGACAAAAATGGCGGAGCGGCAATAAATTTATAGACCGAGCCGCTTCGTCTACCTCATACGGCCGCGGTCGTTAACGACCGCCTCCTTATGGGGGAGCCAGTTCTCATTACGGATGCAAACGGACTGCCGGTAATTTTCAATTGTTTCCTTGCCCAGAAACCTCGCAAAAACCGTCTCACCTTCGGGACGAGGAAAGCGAAACGGGATCGAAAACCGTCGCTAAAACATGCGGGCAATACGGTTATTGCCTGTGCAACTGGATCTGGTAAATCGCGATCATGCGACGATACGTGTTATTGCTTCAAATTGGAACTGAATATATTGCGGTGTTATTATACATATGGGATGCTTCATTTTAATGCGAGCAATTTGAGATCCTTGGATCGTGGTCAAAAGATTCTTTGATATAAATAAATATCTTCTTCTTTCTTTTCTTTTCTTTTCTTTTTTTTTTTTTTTTTTTTTTTTTCACTGTCATTACATTTGTTGCAGGTTATGGACATCGTGGGAGAACAGTTGTGATAAGAAAGTAATATCGTGCATATGAATAATAATTTTATACTGCGTTCAACGAATATTTCTAGTAATTCTAGATACGATAAGAAACAAGTATCTCAATTTAATGAAGCGAGTTCGATAGAAGTAAAGTGATTTGTAATAAATTTATTCGTTCGAGTTTTTATTTTTTTAGATTCAGTTCGGACAGTAGATGCATAGTAATTTAAAAGAAAAGTTGAATTTTTAAGATATTTCAATATTACGTGAATTCGAATACAATGATTCGAACGATGAAACATTGCGTTTTATAACGGAGTTTCATTTATTAATACACATTCGAGCATTATTTTACTCGAAAGGAGAACAATAGTAGTATGCTCGTTTCTTTTTGCTTGGGTAAAACCTTCGGTAAAATTACAGTTGCCCGTTCTGCAGCTGTGCGTTAACTGCTTGTTCAGTGATCAACTCATGATGCATAATAAACACCTATAATGCAATACCATCGAATGCACTGCATAATTTGACGTGAAGGAAGATCCAACTTGCAAGTAAATATTGACGATCCACCTCGCATACGAAATATTTTTCTACGTTCTTTTTATATACCACATTTCCGTATATGTATATAAAAATTTAAAATATCTTTTTCCCTTAATTTCGAAACTTTCATTCCATACTAAGTCCGATAACCAAACACAATATTCCCATTTTCAAAATAGTTTTGGAACAACGGTTGAAATCCTCATCATCGATAGGTAAGAACGATCTATATTTAAATTACTATACATTTTTTTTCCATTTTAATACCAATAATCCAAATTCTATAATTCGATTTTCAAAATCGAATTATATCCGGTTTCGATCATCAGGAGATAAGAACGAATTATCATATTCAACTTTAATCCACTCCAACTACGAAGTACAGTACGATTGCAACTCCAAATCCTCCAAATCATTCGATCAATCAACAACTATCGAACCCTCTCTCCTCACCGATAACTCTGTAACAACTACTATTACATACCGTAAATACCGTAAATACCGTATACATATATATCACCTTAATTTCCCTGTCGGAACCAAAAAAAAAAAAAAAAAAAAAAAACAAAAAATCTCGAAAAATTTTAATCCATCCCAATTCCAATAATCGAATACAATACTCGACCGAGTGCAATACTCGACCTTCAAAATCATCGGGAACAACGGAACGGGTCGTCCTCCCCGTCATCGGTGGGGAGGCAGGAGCGGTGTACGACCGATATTCACCCTCTCCGCGATTCCAGTCAATCGCAATCATTGAAACCGGATTGCGATCCGGCCCTTCTCTCTCTCTCTCTCTCTCTCTCTCTCTCTCTCCTCCCCGCGCCCCTCGCGTGCCGCCGTAATTATTATTCCGCCCCTATATTGCGCGAGGAGATGCACGGCCGAGCAAACGTAACGTAACGTAGCGAAACGGGGACGAGGCGAAACGAAACGGAACGAAACGAGCGACAGCACACCCCGCTCGTACCTATACCGTCCCCCCCTTTCCTACCCCCTTCCCTCCCCCCATATATATACCGAAACCGTATTCCGCAGCGCATCCCCCTCAACGGATGCCCCCGACCCCGCGGAACCCGTGCCCTCCTCCTCCTCCTCCTCCTCCTCCCCCTCCACCCACCCCCCCGGATAGCAATCAATAACTTTGAAACGGCAGCGACGTTTCGGGGAAAAAACAAATTCAGCAGGTTGCTTGATTGGAAAAAACCGTCCCCGCCGCCGCCACTCCCCCCCCCCCCTCCCCGCCCCCCGATTTCCAACTCCGACTGTCCGATTCTTTCTCTTTTTCTCTTTCCCTCTCTCCCTCTCTGTCTCTCTCTCGGCCCGTTTGTGCCACCCTCGCGGCGGCGGCGGCCTCTCGCACGCGTCGACACGGACAACCACCTCCTCCTCCCCCCCCCTCTCCCCCGCGCCGGACGGTTTTCAACCCCCCTCGCGGGTTGCCCCCCCCCCTCTCTCTCTCACCTTCGACTCCTCGTTCGAAAAAAAATCGACGATGTTCCCGCGGACCGGGAAGCCGTTACTTCCAATCGTTCCTGCATTTTATTTCCAATTCGTGCTATTCCATCTGCTCGCTCCGCCTCCTCGCGCGGACGCCTCATCGTTTCTAGGCGTTTATTGGAAATGCGGGGAAAACGGATGCACGGGGGAGGGGGAGAAGGGGGGGAGAGGGAAGGGGGCAGAGGAGAGATGGGACACGGCCGTGTTGCGCGCGTGTCGCGGCTATGACACGACCGATTATAAGCATTTTTCGAAATTTTTTAATTTTGTTTTTGTTATTTCGTTTCTATATATTGTTTCTCTTTTTCTTTTCTTGTTATTGTTATTATTAATTCTGTTTCAATTTTAAGGGAAGGAGTTGACGTTCGTCACGCGTGACGTTCTCTCTACGAGAGAATCCGTAGCGTGGAAAGCGAAGGAGACGAAGGAATTTCTTCTCCGTTGTTTGTCGACAACGCGTTTCAAAAACGTGACAGCTGGAATTATATATATAATATATCGCGCAGCATCCCTTATGTCACGTGTAATATTTTAGAAATGAAACGTTGCTGAATTTCTGGGGAGGAATGCCAACGATAGAAGGTATTACATTATTTCGTATCGTCGAATGAAATTGTCACTGAAAAGCTTATTCTCGTCTCGCTTTAATATCATTAAATTTTTGTTACAAAGTTTAGGTTACAAAGTTTAGTTTTCACAAATCTAGAATTTTCCATTGTTCCATTGTTTATATATCTATTGTAAATTTCAAAGGTTGAACATTTTTCACGCGTCGATTCTCGGGAAAGAGGGAGCGTTATTATTAAAATCGATACAATTATTGTTCACGAAGCATATGATACCGGATCTACGAAGACGCGTTACAGGCAATCTCGTTAATGGCCGGCTATATTTCCCGCTCGTCGGATCTTCCGCCCACCCACCACGGGGAAATACGCATATATCCGTGTAACTCGTTCGATTTTATTAAATCTAATAAATTGTCGGCCCTAGGAATTTCGAAACATTTCACTTTGCCGATCAATAACGCTATCGCGGCCTGTTCAATTTACGATGGACGGGGAAACGAGAAACGCGGTGCAACTTCAGCTTACGAGAAACCAGGGGGAGGGTTTTCCTCGAGATCGTTAATTACTTTTATAATGAAAACCAGGGGGAGGGGGATTTTATATTTGTTGATTGAAACTTTTGCCGTGATGGACAACGTTAGAAGAAAAAATGGGAAAGATCTAAGAAACGATTTGTTTCGATATTTATTTTTTCTTTAAAGATGATATATTCTTTTCCTAAAATAGAACTCGCAATATTTTCTACGAAAATATCCAGCAAATCTAGGTACAGGATTGATCGAAACCAATGCGACGGAAAATTTCTATTAAATTTCAAAACTGGCAAATGGACCAGCAAAAAAATCCGCGTCCACTTAAGAAAATAAGTCCATCCGACGAGAAAGAATTCGAGTTCGCCGTTCAAATTTTACGCGCCCGTAAATGTCCCGGCTCGTAAATCTCGAATCTTTTGCTTCCGCGGTGTGTTCACCATCCGCGAGGGGACGAAGGAGGGGTGGATCGAACCGCTTCCGCCCGAGCTAACTTCAAGATACCGTTCCCTCGCATCTTATTATCCTCCTGCTCATCTTCGATGCGCGCGCGCGCGCGCACGGATCATTGCAAGCGCCGCTATCGGATGAATGGAATTGCGATACCCTTTGCAGAGGCGAACCTAAGCACGAACCTAATTGTCGGCAGGATTACGGATCAATGTCGGTATCTCTGGTGAAATTGTAGCCGGATCAGAGGCGGCTTTCGGCGGTGGCGCGGAGAGGAAATTGGAAAGAAGCTGATGGAGGGATGGTTTCGATCCCGTGGAAACCCCGAATTCCATGGTTCGAGGGGTTTAATGACGATTCGACGAGATGCACAGGAGGTGGATGGAGGAGATGCAGCTTTTTTCCTCCCTCCCCTTCCCTCTTTCTCACCATTGTGACGTAACTCGCCGGTAAAATATTCGTGTTGAAAAGTACGACAATGCGCGGATTATATTATACATTTCACATCGGCAAATTATTATATTCAAAAACTTATTCGAACAGTTTTCTACGTTAAACAGTTTCTGCGCCGATTTAATATATATGTATTACATGAATTCATCGAGTACTTGGATCGTCATATCTTGATGAAAATTAACTTGAAATCGCAACTCGATCGAAGATATCCAAAAAAAAAAAAAAAGAAAGAAAGAATAGATCATGGAACGAATAATCCTCGAAGACGATAACCGAAGAAATAGAGTTTCGCATGAACGTTTTGGACGGCACTTATGGTTTTACAAGCGGCGAGATATATACGCGTCTTCCATTCACAGTTTCTCGAAATCAACATTGTCGAGGTCCGTTTAATTGTACCCCACTCCCACTCGTAGCGGGTTTAAATAAAATTCACCTTGGCCGTGGACGTATTCGCGGCCCGTGTAAATATTAATTTCACGAGGCCGGCTCGTTATAAATAACGATAAATCGGGCTCGCTTGTACAAGTTGTCGTAATAAACGTCGCGGGCCGGGCGCACAATGTGTAAAGTGCCGGGTGTAAAGTTAAGCCCCGGCCCAGTGTCCATCGGCGAGGCACGCTGCAAGTCTCGGGAGGTTATAACGCCGCCATAACCGTATACATTCCGCGACAATAATCGTTTTATGGTGGTCGGCAATATCGGCGGGTTCTACTACCACGGGAATTGATATCCTCCACCTACAACGGCCGGTTAACTTATGGCGAGTGTACGGCCAAGATCCTCCGCCCGAGTTCGAAAAACTTCAACTCAGGTATAGGGAAATCAGGTTTCCCTACCTGCCCTACGATTTTAGAGGGTGAGAGGGTGGTGTGTCTTTTTTTTTATTTTATTTTCTTTTTCTATTTTCTCTTTTGAAAATGATTGCCATGGAGGTCTTCAAAGAAATTGGGACAGGTAATAATGATTTATTGAAATAACAGATTTAATTAAGGATTAAAATTTTCAGTCGAGTATTTCGATAGTATTTTGATTATTTCGAATCGACTCGTGAACTGAAAGTTTAAATGATAATGAGATTCTACATAACACGAATAATAATGTTCAGAGATTGATTAATTTTTGAATCCATTTATAAAGATGGAGTGGTAAGTATAATTTTTTTTTGCTTTCAGTTGATGAATTATAAAATTTATGTATATAGGAAAAAATCCAATTTTTCCTATATGCATGTATGCAACTCGTTTTGTTTTAACGAATTCTACTATTTACTATTTTGTCCCTTTCCATCCTTTCTTTATTTGCTTTGAAACTTTATAGACTTTCACGTATAGGGAAATTGGGTTTTTTCAAACGACCGCTTTTGTTTCAACGAATTCCGCTATTTTCTCTTTCGTCTCTTCCCCTTCTTTTTTTCTTTTTTTTTTTTTTTCTTTGCTTTGGAAGCTTATAGAATTCGAAATACATGCAGAAAATTTATTTCCACTGGTGTGACGACGAATTTTAAGAATTCAAAGTATAAAAAAAAACCATTCGTCGTTCCAAGAAAAACGATAAATTCTACAAATAAATACCAAACAATTTTTCAATGTTATTTTTAAATCACTTACGACGTTCTCTTAATCAATTCGTATAATTATTTTATTCATGCTCGTAAACTTTTAATTAAAAACCGCACCTTTTGTTTTTATATATATATATATATATATACATATACGAGACAAAAGAATTTTCAATCTCAAATTGTTTACGAGTCTTCGTTATTATTTTATCTTAAATTATCTTAAATTATTATTTTTAATCTCATAATTTTCATCGAGAAACGACTGTATGCAAATTTTACTGATGACTTTTCCAAAGAAAAGATGATAAGAGGGATAAGTTTACGTAACGACGGCTTAAGCTCTCCTTCGACGATGAGAAACGGGTAATTAGACCCTGTAACGCGACGCCGTAATAATCGTTGAATGTAACTTTACACCTGCAAAAAAGTTAATAACAAGGGTGGCTCGCGATGGTTGCGGCTATGGATCAATAAAATGCGTCGTATTGGCGAAAAGTTATATTGTGTCGAGCCGTGGAAGAAAGAGGAACGAACGAACGGCGGTTACTGTCTTGTAGAAAGCAAACCGTGATACTCTCGAGCATTAAAGGAGATTTATATTGCACGCTTTTATTGCTATAGACCTTTGAAAATCTTGTCCATGCAAACGGTAAGATGATAAAGGTTATTAAAATAATTTTTAAGCTAGGGAGAGGAATTAATTTATTCGTATTATGTGCGTTCCGTGATATTTATATGGAAAGCGCTTCTGGTTTTAATGCGTGGATATTTTTTTTTTTTTTGTTAACGAAAAAATTTTTTAATTTTAACTCGATCAAAGTTTTTAGTACGGTCATGATTTTACATTTTTTTCCCTCTCTTTTTTGATTTTATTCGCGAGTCTTTTTTTTTTTTTTTATGAATTTTATGATCTTTTCGAGGCGCGATGCATTGCCTTGATTTATTAAGACACGTATATAATTTGTATCCTATCCTCTGCTAAAGACCGTCATTATGGTCTTTAATGACAACACGACACTGCTGTTATCCTTTCTTATTTTTACCCTCTGTCTCTCAGAAAACTGAAGAGAACGATATTGTAATGGGCGTTATGGGACTATCTATTAATAGATAGGCCTTGTCGTTTCTAGAAATGCGATGCCTGCACGTATTTTACGTGACGTTAACTAACGAAAGGAAAACATTTATTTACCCTTATTGAGCGACTAAAATTGGAAATTTAAATATTGGACAAAAATTTTTGTTACTTCCTGAATTATAAAATTCACAATTTTGAAAAGGGATCGTGTGCAAAACGAAAACTTAAAAAATCAAAAAAGGTTTATAGGATAATTTTCTAAAAATATAGGTGTTACCCTCGATATATTCTCAAATTGTTATTCGATTATTTATTATTACAGTGTCAGAAAAACAGTGTCAGAATACATCTGTCGCGGTTTATTCCGCGAATGAAAATTTCATCGGAGAATAGAAGGCACAAGTTCAAGGCCAATTATCATCCCCAATCATCCCCTGCTTACGTGGCATCGCGATAAATCTTTTCGGAAGTCGCTGTTTCCGTGCGGAGGCCGGAAGCTTCGTGTCGACGGCCTGTCAAAACACGGGGGCTGCCGGGTCACGTGCAACCCCCGAGGTTCGCGCCCTTTTCTACAGTCATAACTGCACCCCATTGTACTTTTGTATATACAAGGCGCACGCGACTCGCAAATAGCACCGCTATTATTGTACGCTATTTATGCGGGGTTATAATCGAGGGGGTGGATTGTCATCGAAAATTATATATCTTCAATATACCCTTTTAATTGGAAGTCTGAATTACGCTCGACTGGAATTTATTTCTAACTACCCGATTGAAATTAATTAAAGCAATAACTTTTCTCCCTGTTAAAAATATTATTCATACCATTCTATTAAAAAACAAAAAAAAAACAACTTTTTTCCAAATCGGTTTAAAATATTTCTTTACGTTTAAATAATCTTAAAAAAAATAATAATGCTTTTAATTAGTTTTTGATATATAATATCTTTTTAAGGAAAAATTAAAAAAGAAAGAGAGGAAACAAACAATTATCTAGTAACTAATTTCCAAGCGCGCACGATTTCGATCTTTGCGAATGGAAGGACAACAACGTAATCGAAAGCTTATTTTCAATCACTTTCCGAAACATTGAAACATTAATGTCGGGAGCTTACCGCACACGATGTTGAGTGTTCGATTCTAAAAGCGGAGCACATTTATCCAACGCAGATAGGAGGAGGAGGGGGTCGGAGAGGCAGGAAGCTCTTGATCCGTGTAAAGCTTTTCCGAAAATTTGTGAAAGTCAGCCCCCGAGTTTCCGTCGTTTCAGCTGGTCCGGCTGCGACGCGTGCACGTCATAGATCAATAAGTCTCGTTCTCATTGTCGACTCGTCGTGGGCCGGCTTTACGGGTCTCCTCTCTCAGGAAACGTTAACGACATCCGTGAAAGACGTATCGATCGTTACCTACCAAGATATCGTAAATCACGAAAACCGACGGGGAACGTGGTACGTTTCCACGTGCACAGAGAACGGGTACACGGGTACAGAGAGATGTGTATTTACTTCTGCGCAGAGGTAGAGAAATAGTCGCGTCTTAAATAATATATTAAGAATAATATATTTTCCGCGAAATAAAATTTTTACGAAATTTTTACGAAAAGTGGCTAAAGAGATTTTTCCTAATCCTCGAGTAAGACAATTGTCATGTATTTCGAATATTTTGCATGTGTGTTCTAAATTTTTAAATTTCCCACGAATATCTCATCGATAAGGGATAAATAAGGATTTTTCCTTTCTAATAATTTTTAATTTTTTAATAAACTCGTCACGTTTTAAACTCATATTGTTTTTTTAAATATTTTAACGTAACTCAATGCTATCTATCTCACTATAATACCCAAGTAAGATGAATACTCTTTCTCGTTACTATTCACAAAATTGTTGCAAACGTAATAACTTGTATAACTTTTCAGCAGCTAATTACGTCTTTTAAAAATGATTATTTGAAAGAATATCCCAGAATATCGTTCAACGAATCAAAAAAAAAAAAAAAAAAAAAAACTATTCCCCTATATACTGATATCCAGAGAAAAAAAAAAAAACAAAAAAATATTCGTAAAAATTTCAAAATTGCATCGATAATCGAGCGAGCCGATGAATTGAAAGGAGGGGGACAAAAATTGGATCCGAAAAAAACCTCGCGCTCGTTAACTACGATAAAACGATCCGATGGTGACATCTGTGTCAATAAGGCGAATTCTCCCGGGGGCTCGAAGCGGAAGGGAGGTTCCACGAACGCGATTATCCTCATTCAATCATCGATTTTATTTGGTTAATAAAACGATTATCCCGGTTCTCGCACTCGACGAGAGAGAGTATCGCCCTTTCCACCCCTCCACCCACCCCTCACCGTTCAAGCCTCCCCCCCGCCTCCCCTCCCCTCCCTCCCCACCCCCCTTGTTCACCCTCTCCTAGGCCAGGTTGAAACTGTTGTACAGTGCACCCTCCGGGGGCGTTCGACCAAAAATGTAATTTACATCCCTTTATGTCGCGAGATTGAAATATTTGCGAATTAATCCGCGCGACAGGATTATCGTCGGCCATTATACGCGGCCCGCCGTTTCTCATTCACCTCCCTCGCCGAGGTTTCCAGCAGCCGTTTCTAACGATTCTCCCTTTATTCGATTCAAAAATATCACCGTTACCCCATTTTACGGAAGATTGGATTCAATTATCACCCCGAAACCTTTCCATCCCGCGAGCCGCACGCTCGATCCTCCGAGGATTGAGCCGCGAGGATGATCGCGTTTTCAAAGCGTTCTTGCGTATAGCTTCATTTTCTTCTAATCTCTCGAGTAGATATTCTTCTTCTTCGGCTTATATCGATTCCCGTTTCTTTTTTTTTTCGTTTAAAATCTTTGTGGGATATTTTAGTGTGAAAAGTATTTAGCTTTTTTTTTTTTTTTTTAATTTGAATCTCGATAATTCGTAATTTCTTTTACGAACGAGAAACTATTGGATGAAAAATATATATAGTAATAGTAATAAAAATTTTATCCAGATATATATATATTTTTTTTTCTGTTTATAAAATTAATAAAAATTTATTTTTCGTATAAATGGTTTCTATAATTTATGCGATTAATGATTGAAAAATTGTATTTTTATTTTAGGTGGACGCAAAAGATTTAAATATCTAAAAACTCTTTTTCTATTTAAATATTTTAAAAAGTTTTCAAAACATTGTGGAAGAATCGTGGAATCGCTGAATTGTTGAACCGCACGCTCACCTTGCCACAATGGTAAGGTCCAGTTCCGTGATGTTAATTTTAATCCAGCAATTAGAGGCAACTCCACGACACTATATCCAACCGACGAGACAATCGTGAATTGAACGATCGTGAATCGAGGATGACTGCGCATACCCGGCCAGGGGGTTGTTCCAGGAAACATTACGTCAAATCCCGGCTCGTTAAAGCGGTATACAATAATCTGCGCGCCGCCAATCCCGCCGGCGGCGCTCAATTAATTCTCCGGCAAAATTTGTCGCTTGTATTAAATCTCTCTGGATTAAAGGCAATCTCGCTTCCGTCTTCCAACCCCTCTTAATTCTCGCTTATACTTTGACTCATCATCCGATCCATCATCCGTGCCAACTTCACTGGACCGATGAATTAACGTGCTTTATATATTGTTCTTGGATTTTATTTTATTGCCGATACTATTTGATGTTCGTACATTTGAACGTTTGTTCAAATTAATAAGAGAAAAAGTGTATATATATAATCTTCGTTACAGCTTTAATTTTGTGATATTGATATTAAGTTTCGATATATATATATGTATATGATAAAGTGTGAAAAGAAGCGTGTAAAGAAATATCCTTTGGATATTCAATATTGAAAAGATCGAAGAAGACCGATCGAAACGGAGACACAATGTTTAATGATGTAAGATTGAACGAACATGAATCAGAAGCTAAGAAGAAGAAGAAGAAGAAACAACATGGATTGTCGCTAAGATTTTTACAGACGACGAATCGCAAAGAAGCTGGCGCCATCAATTTTGATTCTCATCCAGGCAATGATAAATGAAAAAAAGTTGACGGAGGATTGTAATCGTTGAATTATCGATTGATCGCTATCTGTGAAATGATAAATCTGAAATGACTGATTTCACATATTTTATACTACAATTTATAAAATTGTATAAAAACTTCTTTCTCAATAATCAAAACTTTGAAATTGAATCGAACTATTTACAATTACCAGTTACAATTTAATAATGTCCGAATATTATTAAAAATTTCGTTTCACTTTTTTTGAAATTTCACTTCATAGAAAATATTTATCGACAATCAAAGATTAAAGGATTGAATATCATCGATATTCTTCACTCGAAAGAAGAAGAAGAAGAAGAAGAAGAAGAAAAAATACAAAGATACAAGATTTTCTATAAAAACTTTCTTTCGAATATTGAAAGCAGCCGTCAAATATATACCTCGTGTCAAAAACATCAATTCTGAACAACCCAAGGAATTCGAGTGTCGGGGAGGACGACACGCGAGTGGCTCGTGTCGAAGTCTCGTGAAAAAGCCAAGTGACATGGCCGCGTGCGACAGGGGTGAGCCAGGCCAACGATACGGGTGAGTGTAAATAAGGTAACCCCGGGTCTGGAGTTCATCACCCAGCGCGAAACACGTCAGGGTTGCGACCCTGGGTTAGCAGGGCTTGGCTGGTAGAGAGGATCACCCGAATAAGGGTAAGCATTCCCCGGTAGAGGGGGATCGAGGAGCTCGCGTGAGGTAAACAGGGGATGAAGAACGTGTGCTCGACTTTCGTACATTATGTGCTAAACCATAATGTTTTGTTATTGTATATAATAACGATGGATTCGGATGGAATTTGGATCATACTTTACACCTACTTCTTCTATTCAATGATTATTGATGTAGTGATTACGAGTACTCTATTTATTTTTTTCATTCAACGATTCATTGGTTCATCCATTCACGAAATTTTAAGAATATAGAAAAATATTTCTTTTGGTAAAATAAGATTTTCTTCCTCCGTTATTTGTGATATGACATTAGTAGATGATATCTGGTTTAGAAAATTAAAAAATTATTTCACGAGAGATATTGTGATATTTTAAATATAGAAATTATTATTATATAGGGAGACATGAAAGATATGTTTCAGAAATATTTTCAATTTAATAAATTTAATGAAACATGGAATAAGTATATTAGGTAATAAGGAACATTTGCAAAATTGGATTCTCGTCTTATTTTATATTAAAGATCTTATGAATACATTTGCCGGTACGGGATAATGCAATTAGCTAACTTCCTCGAATCTATTTAATTTAATTAAGATGTAATCTGATATAGAATATCACGATCGGAGCAGAATCGACTCGAATGTAGAAAAGCAAGTAGGGGGTAGAGTTTTATCGATTGAATAGCGAACGAATGGTCATTTCCAGTGAAACTGGGGATTAAGGGCAAGGTCATGTGAGGTCAAGACAAGAGTACACGTTTTCTTACTAATGGAAAGAGTATAATTAAAAAGAAATAATAAATATATCAAATAAATCAATTAACAAGATCAAATTCAATCAAACAATCAATCAACAACGCTTCGTTATTTTGAATTTTTTATCGTGGCATTGTGTAGGAAAAATTATGCAACAATGAAAGAATAACAATGAAGAATAAATGAGTTATTAAAAAAATAAATATATTTACATTAAAACAAAAGTGGGATTTGTCGAATAGACTAGGAATCGCGTACCAAACGCAATTTAGACTATTCAACCATGCTGCTTGTCAAGTTACCGCGATGCAAAATGCGCTCGCGACCGCAGCGCAACGAATCACGGACCGCGTGTCGTGTCACCGATGCGTTGTTGCAAAACAAGAGGGAACAAAGTGACAGTTGCGTGCATAACAAGGCCGCTGCGGTATTTTGTAACTAGCGAAAGCAAAGTGAAGTTTAAGCTTTGTAAGTGAAAGCCTTGTTATTGTTTCAAGATAATCCGATTCTTCTTTTATAATTACAATCGTATAATTAAATCGTGGATTTATTTCAATTTATTGATTTATTTATTTATTTTTTTTTTTGCTGAAATCGAATTTTTAATTACATTCGAATTACACGATTTTTTTTTTTTTAAAGAAAATTCCAAAAATATTACTCTCTCTCTCTCTCTCGTTCTAACGTCACGTTACTTTTTAAAAGTAATTGGAAGATTGTTTGATCGATGAACGAGGTTATTTTCAATTCGTGAAAGGAAATCGTACGAAACAATAATTAAGAAAAATTAAGTATACGTTCGTGAGAATGGGACATTCCTCTACACACTAATATACTACTAATATACGGCTAGTATCCACTACGCTCTTGATGAATCAAAGGGCTTTAATATCGAACGTTTTCCGCGCGAGAACACGCCACAAGAGCACGCGTCGCGAGCGTATTAAAAAACAGGAATAATGCGAAGGCCGTGAAGGGGCTGACGAGACAGGGAAAAAAAGGAGATGATGTCACCCTCTGCCGACCATATGTGACTTTCCAAAAATAAGTAATGCTAATAGTAATTGATGGCCGCGTTAGTTGCGCCGTTTCCTAATTCGTGTCGTCCGTGAAATATACCGAGTGTCCGATGGAAACGGCGCCACTCGAACAGCTGTCGCTGTTGAGGGTGAACATTGAGTTACAATAGACATCTGGCTGCGTTTAAAAGACGAGAACGGAAGAGCACGCGATCACCGTTAAGGTATTAGAAATTTTATTGTGAGACGTCCTCTCTTTCGTGTATGGAAAACGCATGATTTTTTTTTTTCTTTTTTTTTTATTCATCAGAGTGATAACTCACATTGTCTTCTTAGATTATAATATAATATATATTTAACTGGACAATATAATATTTTGTAGACGGTTGGAAGATAGTAAAAAATTGATTATTCAATGATATGCGCGCTTTGAAAGCATTCGAAAGATATCATACGTGTCTTTTTCCTTTTTTCTTCTTCAAATGGAGTTATATATTTAAAGAGAAAATTTGATTAGCTCGGAAGATATTATAAATTTAATTCGAAGAAAATTTAACGCGCGTATGAAGGATAAGGAAGATTGCATTTAATTTTGCCAAATTAAATTACTCGGATCGTAAAATAGAATTTGCGCAATAATATGTTTAAATATCGTTTGGCGTGATATAAATGTTTATTTTTAAAATCGATTACCATTTAAAAGTGGAAAAAGAAAATTTTCGTGAAACGATGTTATTCGCGATAATATTCATGAAAGCATAAACAACGCCGGTTACCGGCAAACAAATCCCAAAAACACCGGTTACAACTTTTCCCATTCGAGCAACAAACAGCGGCATTTGCATTATAACAATGCAGTCAGTGTCTATCGGATGCACTATAATCATTACGCGGATCATTAAAATATCTCTGGTACGCGTTCACCAACCGGCCATCCCCCTCGATTCGTATGCCACATTGTAATCAATAGGATTGCTTTTTGTGTCGAGTTTAAATGCCGTACGCGTCTACAAACCCGGGAAAATGCGAAGAGAGAGAAACAGTAACAATTAAACATAAGCAAACAACAATCGTTAAACTTTTGCAGTAATCACTTATTCTTAAACAAGAATAAGCAATAAAAGATCTTTTCCACAACATTGAAATTTATATCTCTAATTATTAAATTACCAAATTGTATGATTTAAAATAAGAAAAAAAAAAAAATGAAAAATCGTGATTAATTTTCAAAATAAACAACTTAACATCAAGATCAAGAACGCTCTTCTTTTTTAAACTTATTATTCGTCCTTTTTTATTTAAAAATAATAATAAATTCGCCAAGATTCGATCCCCCTTCGACTACCAAAATAATAAGGGTTAAAAAAACAGAGAGATCGGACTTGGCCCTTGAAATGAAATCCTTGGGAATTGACGCCGCGGGAATTCCGAAAGATCGTTCAAAAAGTCATTTCTTTACGACGACAAAAGCTTTTTCTCCCAAACAATTTAAGGTCAACAAGCTAAACGAGTCCCCTGTATATTGACCTTCCAAAATCCACAATTTGAACCCGTGCTAATGGCGGTTGTTAGCAAAAGCATGCAGGCGGAATTGCCTTTCGACCGTAAACAGTTAAATTTGTAGTTCTGAAACACCCTATACATTCAATTTGCTAGAAACACAGAGAGCGGAACAGAATACTTCTGTGAAACAAAACGTTGCCCGTGTGTGTGTGTGTGTACGCGTGCGCGCGTGTGCCGCGCGTACACACACACACGTAACACGTGTGCGTACGATAGTCCATGCCCGACCGAGCCGTATATTAACGTATTCAAATGCACGTGTATCTGTCTATTCATGCATGTATGTATTCACCAGTGGATATTATACATCCCCATGAGAAGATGCGGGCGAGTGACAACCATATGCATCGCGTTGAATTGATAATATCGTAATATGCGAATGTCGACAAGGCGGACTTATTTCTCGTGGAATCGTGTGCGGACAATCGCGTGGAGAATCGTGTCAATAGCTCCCAGTTTTGTGCTCCTTGTTTTTTTTTCTTCTTCTTCTTCTCCTCCTCCTCCTCCTCCTCCTTTCCACTTTTCTTCTCGTTTTGAGAATTCCTCGAAGTCGATGGTCTCGATCAAGCCCAATTGCAGCCGAGGTTAAGGCTTGGGATATTTAGCTGTTGGGCTATGGAGATATGGATCTATGGAAATTTACATATGATTCAAGAGAGAGGGATCGAGTTCTCTTCGACGTTTGTGTGCAAATATGATACACAGAAGAGGTGAGATAAATATATTTTTCTGATAATAATAACAATCCTTGCAGATGTTTTCTCTGCTTAGATTGTTAAAAAAAACTTGTCCTCCTTTTTTAAATTATTTTAAAATCGAGAAATCCTCTTCGTGACAAATCGAAGCATTATTCCGCAAATAATTAAAATAAATTCTCGTCTCAATTTAAATTTCAAACAATTTCAAAATATTAAAATATTAAAAATTGTATTAGTTGTATTATTATGATCGAAACGGTAGAGTTTAATTCCGCGAATTATTATATTTTCTTAATTTGGCGAGACGGTTTCTCGAAGCGTCTCTTCTTGTAGCGAGGTCACATGCCCAGACTTCGGGGGCAGCGCACAATGGCAGTTAGAAACCTACTCGAAACGAAAATCTGGCGCCCATATTGGGCCATCTATATTTATAAGATCCATATCGCGCATCGAGATCCGCCGACCAGTCGCTTTGACTACCCTTTGACCCTTGTAGACCAAGTAGAAATCGTTATATAATACATCTGCTCGAAAAGTTGGGCGTTTTTCGGCACCTTCTCAACGCGAGATCTCGACTCGTCCTCATCCGCCACGTTGATTCCTTTAATTCGATGATTTGCATAATTGACAGGATGAGAGGGGGGGAGACTGTTTATTTTCTTCGTCGTAGGAATGAAAATGAGACACGTGTGGGCTCCGTTCACCGGCAAATTTAATAAGCCGTACAATCGTTACGAGCAGTTCGGTGAAATCGTTAAATCGTCATAGAAGTCTCGTCCCCTTTCTTTTCTGGCCAATTCTTCTGGAGAAACCATGCCAATACGGCATCGACGGTTATTTCGCGAATAATAAGTTTAGAAACGTTTAGAATTTTGTGGAAGAAAGGGTTTTGCAGCAAGGAATTAAAAATAAAAGGAGATATTGCACAGTTACGATATTTCTTTTCAATTTGAATCTTTTGAAGTGAATTATACGATATATAATATGTTATTTAATAATAATTATACAGAATCTTGATAAAGAGGAGAGTTGAAGAAGAGTGTTTAAAATTTTCAGATAAAAAAAAAATTGTCATTTGAATTTTTTTATTTGAAATATACGTGCAATGATTCGTGGTTTATTATTTATGGGAATTCTGCAAAATCTGGACAACAGGAAAAGAAACGTTTGAAATTTTGCGAGGGAGAAAGAATTTTGGGAAAAGAAGATGTTGTATTGATAATTATTCGTGACGATTATTTTATATAATGTTTCATAATAATGCAATTAAAGGAGTTTACGGGTAATGCGATAGGATAACGTTGCGTAACAAAGGAGAAATCTAATTTACAAAGGCTTTCCATTTTGCATGTAGTAACATCCGTCTAAAAATTTGCATTTCCAAATTTCGAAACACGGTTGATGGAAGATATTCAAAATCTTTAACTCTAATTAGATACATTTGTAAAATTCGCTCCTACGTTAATAGCTCCTACATTAACGCAACATCGAATTGCTACCCTTGTCAATTTAAAAAAGAAAAATATTTGTCCTTCTTCCGTAATCCATCATCGAATTTTGAAAACTGAAAATCATCTTAAATAAATCTATCTAAATTTATTCTCCAATGCTTTTCCATCCCACGTCCATCCAACGTTGCATCATCTTTCATTTTCGAAAAAAGGAAACGAGACAAGTTGATCAAAAATGCTTTCATCGATATCTAAAAACTTCTCGAAACATCAAAATTTCTATCTTCTCCATCTCGCATCCATGTCGTTTTCCATTATCGAAAGAAAAAAAAAAAAAAGAAGAAGAAGAAGAAAACGTATAGCTTCTCCATTTCACAATGTCATCTTTCACGATTCGCCGCGACCGGAACTCCTCTCTTTCTCTCTCTCTCTCTCTCTCTCTTTCCGTGGAGGAACGGTCGAATTAGCTTTGCTAATTCCGATGGAAACATAACTTCATCCACGGGTTCACGCCTCGAGAGAACCGGCTGCTAGAGAACCGGCAATAGTCCAAGCTTCGGCAAACGGGGGCCAGTGGTGGGGTCGTTCGAGGAGGTGTATATAAGCGGTCGAAGGAGGGGAAGGGGGTGGAGGCGCGCGAGGGCGGACGGTATGAAAGTTATGTCGCGTAAAAATCGATTTATCCGCGTCGGATCTCGGGCATTGTTCTCGGCGCGGCGCGGAACCGGGTCGTCGTCGTCGTCGTCGTCGGGCAGAAAAGAGGGGAAAAAGAGGAGAGGAAGGAAACGTGGCGTGGAAATGGAGGAATCGGCCGGTGAAAAATTTCGAGAGTGTGTATTAGGGTATATACACGTTCCAGTTCCGTAGAGCAGACAGAGACGGCGGAAGAAGGCCTGAATCCACGAGCTCTGATTGGCGCTACGGACTGGTTGCAACGTACCTCTTTCGAAGACAATGTTGTGTGCCCGTGCTAATTTGCACACCGATGGACGAGGCGGTCCCTACACCTCGTTCGCGATAATTCGCGCTGTGCTCGATTTTTCGCGTCAACCGGTATTCCGTCGATCGAGAGGAATTCCTAAATTTAAGATATACGGATGAACGGTTTTGTTTCCGTAGATGCGATTTCGAAATTTTTGTGATTTTTTTTTTCCGCGTCAGAGAGTGGAAGAAAAGAATAATTCGCTTCGAAAGGATTATTCGAGTAATTTTTCTTCTTCTTTTAATCCGATCTGTCCGAATTGTGTACATCGTAGTTCGCCGCTAACTAGAAAAGAATAAGATGCATTCTATTTTGAAACGTTTCTGAAATTTGACTATCAAACGATACAATTTCTTTGCTCGAATAAATGTTCATTAAAATAATATCTCGAATAATTTACGATTCTAGTCAATCGTAAATTATTAAGTGTCAGAAATGCAAATTTATTTTACGCAATAAGATAAATAGATGTAGGTATACTCGTTATTCAATGATTAATTAAAATCTGAAAAACGTTAAGAACGTTAAGAATTCACATTTCACAATAATATTATAATTACGTATAGATATATTACTTGAATTTTATTTTACCAAACTTCTTTCAAAAACTATCGTGTTCTCCTCCCCCTCCCCCCAAAAACAAAAACAACGTAAAATTCTTCCCAATAAAGTCATTAAATCCTATCCTATTATCCCTTCGATCGTTACAACGTAGAGGAGAACAGCTGAAACTATCTAAAATGCAGGATTTTCCCGCTCAAACCATCCATTTTGCCGGCCACCGAATGCATGCTTGAGGCCGTGCGAAGCTATGAGACGCGTTCTCGTTCGGATACGCGCGCACGCCCGCGCAGATGGCTGCACTTGTGCGTGAAAACGCGTGTATACGTGAGGATACGTGGCCGTGGCGCGCTTGTGTTTGGTGCTGTGGTCGAGGCTCGGACTGGTTTACAAGTATAATGAGTCTTGCGCGCCGCATAACATTACATCGCTGCTTGCTCGGGATTTAGATTAACTGTTTACATGAACAGCGGCGAACAGCGGAGGAGACGGCCGATTGCCGTTCCACCGGATAGAGCATATACAGGCCGATATAGAGCATATGTACTCTACATTTCGATCCTTCTCCATTCTCGCCAAACTAATCATCATCTCTCTCCCTCTCTCTCATCTCTCTCTCTCTCCCTCTCTCTCTCTCTCTCGCGACGAAATCTGTTCGTTCGAAGAGGAACGATTTGCGGTATCGTGTGTGAGAAATCGGTTCACGATAACGAAATATCCAAAGTTCCTATTTAAACTCCATTTCTGAATTCCATTATTGGAATTGGATCGATTGGATTTTGTTAAATATTTTACAAAAGTTTATTAAAATTTGGATTATAGAAATTGTATAATTCGCTGAAATCGCGTATCATCTATCTTAATTTATCGATCGCTTGTCAAAACCAATCGTCGAATTCTGCTTCCCGCGAAAAGATGGACAGGAGGGAGGGGGGGGGGGGTTAGGACGGGTTTGAAAGTGAGAAAGACGCATCGAGAAACATCGTTGAAGCATCGTTTCACTCTCGAGCGCAAACCAAGCGGTGGCAAAGCGCAAAAGCAAGCGAGGAGAAAAAAGTAGGGAAATGGAGGAAAAGGATAGGTGGGTGGCGATCAATCGAACGCTAGGGTCCCTAGCGTTATCGAGGCGAGCTTTTAAAGGCTCAGTCGGGATACTTTTTTATCGGCAGAAATATCGCTGATTTCTCGTCCGCTCTGTTTCTCATCCACTCGATGAAGACCATCGCACACAAGGGTGTGTATCTTTCATCGATCCCCTCCCGTTGCCCCCATATTGACCTCTCTCTTTCTCTCTCTCTCTCTCTCTCTCTCTCTCTCTTGATCCTGGAATCTCCGCAATTACGAATGTTTCGCGTCCTTAATTCGTTCCTTTGAGAATGGACACCCGGTGGATCTCGTCGCGTTGAAACGTTTCACACATACTGCACTGGGCTGCCGGTTAGCTCGCAGAGTAGGGGAGGGGGTAGTTCATATTCACGAAAGTACATATGTTCTCGCGCGCGCGGAAACAGGGAAGGGAGGAGAACGAGAAGGGGTCGAATTGAAACTGCGCTCGAATGGAACATATCACTGTCGTTTCTTTCATGTCGTTTGAATTTGAAAAGCGATCGAGGATTAAACACGATAACCGACCCTTTCGCGGCCCGTTCGGAAGGCAAGCCAAGGCTAGGCTCCTCTGTAAAGTTAGAACGATTAGTCGATGATTAATTTTTTTTTTTTTTCATGATTGAAAAATAATTTGAGAAACACTGTCGCAGATTACAGAATTATTTCATTCTTTTAATTTGTCAAAATGTACGAGAATTTTTTTACATCACGCTATCTATTATCATTATTATTGCACTGATATTAATTGTATGAATATAGAAATTTTCAAGTATTTTTTTTTTTTTAAGCTGCGATGAATATTCGCGTCATCGTCTAATTGCGTAAATAAAAAAATGTTTAATCAATGACGCGTCAAAGTGCGTGATTATCGATCAATGCAATTCAATTTATCGACACGATAAATGATTTTTTTCGATCGCGTGTTTCTTGTTCAGAAACGTTTATGGAACGTTTAAATACACGCAGTTTTTCATTGAAATTTTCTACAAGAAATAAAGTACATATCGGATGATTAATGAATTGCATTTGCATTCGTTGCGGCGACATCCACGCTCAATTAATCTTATTAAAATGGAAAACAACTTGTCGATTAAACGTAAAAATTGCAATTTATTATTTTTCTAAAATATTTCTCAGATATTTCGCCGTCAACGCCGCCCCGTTACATCCCCGAAATTTCCAGCACCAGCATCAGCACCGTTCAGAAACTCGACGCGCAATTCGAGAAACGAGATTGTAGGTTTAATAAAACACCATGGCGAATGTCGGTGCACAATAAGCACCGTGGAGGCACCTTGCGCCCATTCCGAGGGGTAGGTGCACCCTCGGCGCACACGTGTGCAACGTCACCCCACGCGTGCCGTTTCTGGTGGCGGGGTGGGTCGGAAAAAAGGGGGTTGGGTGCCTGCCACGATCCTCCGCAGGACCTTCGCACGTGGACATTCTCAGCTTACCGAGACAAATCCGTGATTCTGCATGCATAAAGTATTAACCCGTGCGAAATTTATGAAAATGCATGTCATTTTCCAACCCCTTTCCCCTTCTCTTTCTTTCTCCGTGGGGGACGAAAGCATCGACGAGATTTAAAATTTTACACGACGAGAGTTGAGCATGATAAATGAGAAGAGAGGAGAAGATTTGGACGGATTACTTTTTGGACGGGGGTAGTTGGAAGGCGAGTATCGGAACAGTTTGTTGATAAATTCTGTATACTGTATGTATACTGTATACTGATGTAATTATCTGCACAAGGTTTTCTATTAAAATAACGAAGGCAACCGGACAAAAGCGAGATAAGATATTTTCACTTGACTTGCTTCCGGGCATTAAGAAACCTTTCATTTCTTGGGAAGTGTACGTAGCAAACATAAACATAGCATCGATTTATGATTCGATCTGATATCTTACGTGCTCGAAGTGGAATATACTATTGTGTATACATAAAAAGGAAACTTAAAAAATTTCATCCCAAGAATTAAAAGTTAAAAGAGCAACATAAATAAACAAATAAATAAAATCTGTTCTCAAAATATTCTTTCCAAATTATCTCGATCCATTTTCAAATCACTAAGAACTTCGAAGAAATCCTAAAAGCACACAACAATCTAATCCGAAGAAGCGCGAGTAATGCGTGTAAATCTTGAAAAGGGGGGGACGTTCGCGAGGAGAGGAAAAAAAAAAAAAAAAGATCATTACACGATAAGTTTATTTGGAATGGGTTTTTCGAAGGCGCGTATCCTCCCCGTATACGTTTGGAGGATCGAACCGCCGCCACCCCAATATTGAAACAGCAGATCTTGGCCGTGTCCTCGGGGGAGACGCGTGGACGCGTTTATATTCGCACTTGGCCCCTCGATCCGACCTAGAAAAGGGTACCGATATCAATTCGAGGCCGCTTATCAAAATAACGGTTACATCTTCATAAATATTTGGCCGAACCCCGGGGACCCCCCCTCCTGTGACAAGCGTGAAATCAGTATGGAGATGAGGGTGCAAGCCTGCCCGAGGGAGGTTGAAACGGGTTTCGAGTCGGCCGCTTTTTAAAGTCGATGAATGATTAACGCGAAATCTTCAGGGGAGGGGTGGACGGAATAAACCATGGAAGGGTGAGTATAGATAAGAAACGTATGGGTAAAGTTCGTTTGACAGATGAAGAAGAAATGACTATCGTAAATATTGTTCTCTGTTAACGATATTCCTTTCGATTCGAGTGAAAAAATTTTTTCGTAAAAAAAAATGTGTAAAAATTTAATTTTAACGATTAATTCTAAATGAGATGGGGAACATCGATGTGCATCCGAAAGTTTCTTCTTCGTAACGGCGATATAACGCGCATAACGTCGGCGAGGAGCGTGGGCGCCGGGTGCAGCGCGCGGGTGTGTAAACATTTCTGAATTAGTATTCAGAATGCGCAGCTGTTGACCGCTGCGATGGCTCGGTTTCGAGGGTCTTCTCCGAGGCTTCGTTTAATTGTAAGGAGCCAGATGCCCTCTTCCTCCTCCTCCTCCTCCTCCTCCTCCTCCTCCTCCTCCTCCTTTTCCTCCCTTGTCCACTCGGCAACCCCCGGTCCGCGGTCCAATTTACCCTCGTGCCCGGCCTTCACGTATGGTTTCTTCTGCAATGGATCCACATTTGTCTACGCGTATCATTGTTAGATATCGTTTCAACCCCCCGCCAGGCATCGCGTTACTCCGCGACCCTCTTTATATATATATATATATATTGCCAATTGCCCCTTCCCCGTCCAGTTCGCTGAAATTGAGAAATTCCCGCGTTCGAGTGCGTTAATTAGGTTTGTTTATCGGGCAATTGGATCGTCTTGGACGCGTTTAGAATTTAAATATTCCCTTCTGGAAAGCGTATAACTTGTACGCTGTGAAGTGAAGAGAGGAACGAAGATGACGATGACGCGTGAAGTTAGTTTATATTAAGAGAAGTTTTAAGTTTTAGTTTCTTTTTTTTTTTTAATTTGAGAAATTTCTTGCTAGAAATCTAGAGGAGAACCACCCGAAGCATTTTTCCCAAAAGAATTACTCCTTACCTGTGTCTTAACAAGATTTATAGATCGCGGCAAATAGCTTCGAGCTCGAAACCGTGTTTTCCTCAAAATTTACGCCTTCAATAAGATAGGTAACGGCATATTTTCTCCCGCGCGATCTTCTTCTTCCTCACGATTCCACACGACAATCCTGTGTATAAAGGGATACGAGAGGTGGGAAAAAAGGATGAGATAAAAGTGGGGAGAGAGGGAGGGAGGGGGGGGATAGATAATTGGCGCGATTAATAGAAAGGCTGTCCGAGTCCCTTCGAATCGTATGACAGCGTGATATTAACGTTCCCTTCGACGCGCTTTCGTTGTACGAATCGGGGAAACGTCCGAGGCAGCCGATTATTATTATTATTATTTCGAAGCAGAAAAATATAGGAGAGAATCCGATCGCGCCTCGAACGGATCCCAGGAATCATAACCAGTGGTTAAAATCGAATTCGGCCCTTCAACGTCTGCTCCTCTTAGCAGAGGGGGGGAGATGTCGTCTCCGCTTAAGTAACAACAAAATTCAATGATTACGGAGAGAAGGAGATTATAATTGATGGTGTACCAACTTAAAAACGATAAAATATTATATATATATATATAAAACTCGAGTTTTAAATAAAAAAAATTCGATCTTTTTTCACATTTTTCGAACAGTCATGCGAGGTATTAGTGAAGACGAAGAGTTTAAAGATCATGAGAGTTTTTTACAGTTCAATAAAATGGATTTTAAAGCGAAGAGACAAGGTTATTTTTTTTTAAATGTTCTGTAAGTCTTTCAGATCATTTGAATAGATAGATATGATATTATTCTTGTAAGGAAAATTCGATTGATGCAAATCGAAATATTGTTTATTTATGAAATAATTAGAAACGCGTTTTTTTTTCTTTTAAGTTGCGCAGAAACGATAAATATGCAGAAAAAAAAAAGAAAAAAAAATATAATATATTATATGCAGAGGCGTATAAAATGAAGGAAATGTTCTCATTGAAATCAGAATGAGAACATCGTGTTGTATGATATTCCGTAAACAACGAATCTGTTTGATGAATTACGACCACACATGCTGCGTATAAACATGCCGTTATTAAATTAACAAACATGAATCAGCGAGAAATACTATTGAAACTTAATTCTTGCCATCAATTTACTTCGCGGTCGTAACTAAATTTACTTCAGGTCTCGGAAATGGCGGATAGAAAGGCTGAGTACGTTATAGCATATTTAAAGAACGAACACGTGAAACGAAGTTGTTAGATTTTGAATATTGATTTACAGAAATAGCAATGAATTTTTAACAAAAATATTAACTAGTTTAAAAAGATTTTTCTCAAAATCAAAAAGATGCTTTCGTAGTTTGGATCAATAAACCATCCTTCTTTATTTTTCTTATTTCAATATCAATATCACATGAATAAAAATTTCAATAATTCCAAAAATAAATCGCAATTGACTAAAATTCGAAGAAGAAAATTCCATCACAACATTAAACAGGACTCTATTCGATAAAAAGAAAAACAAGACCCCCTAAAAATAATATAATAATTCGTTCTTGCGTAACGCTCTCCGATGAAAGAAAATGTAAAAAAAGAAAAAAAAAACGAACGAAAAGGGAGGAGAGAATCGAGCTGCGCAAAGTATATATATATATATATAAATTGAAACAAACAGGAGCTGGTCGCGTCTCGCCGACTTCGTGGAACACGCCTCCCGACCGCTTATGATTTCCCCCAGATACGCGGCCCACTTAATGAAACAGGTAACTCCGAGGGATTTCTAAAGCGAATTTCGCTGCCCTCCCACCCCACGGCCCATCCTTCCACGTCCATCGTGGCGCGATACGATCGCCGGAAGATCCATAGATCAAACACGTGAACGCACGGGGGTTGTGACGCTGCTTATTATACATTCGTGCCACGATAAGAAGGGGCCACGATGCTTGCGCCGCCGCGGAAGGGGTAGATACGCCGCCGTTATAAATGCCGGTATTATGCGGACCATCTTGGAGAATCTTTGCACGAGAGTCACTGATATCCAACCGCCCTCTTCAATGTCCCTCTCCCTCCCCCCAACTCGTACGTTTCTACGAAACTGCGCCACTGCGCAAAAATCACTGCGGACATTTTGAATAATTCGAGATCGGATGGAAGGTGTTCCTCGATTTTTATTATTAAATAATAACAGGAAAAAATTGTTGTTGGATTCGTTTGCTTTTGCTTGTACGAATTAAAAAAAAAAAAAAAACCATGGTCCAAATAACTCTTCAAAAAAATACTCAATACTTCAAAAATATCGTACGAAACGAATATGTATACTTCCGTGAATTGAATTTTCTTACAAATTCTTGTATATAACTACGAACGATTGAATCAGAAGAAGAAGAAAAAAACAACAATTGGAATTAAATGAATGGAATGGAAGGGGGGGTTGAGAAAAGCGGTTGAAAAGCGGGGAAAATTCGGGCCGCTTTCGAGGCATCGTCATCGAGGCAACGGGTTGCTCAACGCGCTTCAGTATCGGGGCTAATTTAACGTTGGTGAGAGGAGAGGGGGAGGAGGAGGGGCCGTCGACTCGGTTCCAGAGCGGAAGAGAAGCCACGGGTGGCAAAGGCCGATACCATCGAAACCGATCCTCTCATCTAGCTCTCGAGTTAGGTAGTTCTCACTGTAGCTAATGCATGCGGATCCCCGGTCGGCGGAACAACTCTATGGCGTTAAACCGGCCCGTTATTGTTCCAGGTGCCATTACCGCAACCTGCGTTGTCTGTTGCAAAAGGTGAAAGCCACGCGGAAGCCAGATACGTTTCGGCGATCCCCCTCGACGGGGATCTTTCCACCCGTATATTGCTCTTTCGTGTTACGATTTCGCGTTTCATTTTCAGCCCTTATTAGGCCTCCTCTCGATTCGCGTATCAAACGAAGGTGACGAATGCGTTTGAGCATCTACGTTTCTTCATACTGATTGGAAAGGACTGGAATTTTGAAATATAACGATACGTTTTTTCAGATCACGTTCGATGAATCAATAATGAAATACGAAATATTTTATTTCGCGCCTTTGGATCTTGTAAGGTTATATTACGTGTGTATTTTACGTATGTTCGATGCGCGTGGTTTAGAAAGAGAATTTCTTTGGTGACTGATTGTTAAAATTACTGTTTTTTTTTTTTTGAATATTAATAAAATTATTAAATGTGTTGGATAATTCTGTTCTCCTTAAAGTTAAAACTAGTCGTAGCAAATATTTTTTTCTTTTTGAAAGTATTTATTTAAAATTCTATATGTATTTCTTTCTTTTTAGACAAAATTATAAATATTACAGAGATATAAAAGTATAATTTCTTTGATTTGATAATTAGAGAATAAGAATTAACGGAAAGTGAGAAATTTAATATGATATATTCGTACAATGATACGCAATTTGAAATTTAAATTTAACATGAAATAATATATAATTCCAAAAATGAATTAAGAAAATGAAACGTAACCGGAACATTTCGAGTTAATATATAAAACGAATGTGTACACCAGAAAGAAAGAAAAAAGTGTAAATCGAACGATATCCAGAAAACGATATCGAGAAAACTCGTGAAGGGAGGGGTATAAAAAAAGAAAAAAAAAAAAAAAAAAAAAAAAAAAAAAGAAAGAAAGAGAAAAAAATGCATTCATTTGCATATCGAGGCATCGAATAACGGTGTCCCTATAAACGTCTCGTTTCGTCAAAAGTACAACTCGAAGTGTAGAGAGCCAGGCTGGAAATATGAACCCAATAAAATCGGACGCGCATCATCCTTTCGCGGTGCGATATAAAACCGATTCGCTCTTGTGTTACGAAGAATTCCACAAAATTCGATTTACAGCGAGGTCTGCGCCCACGTCTCGGAAAACTGGCTGGCTTTTAGAACGGTATACATGGGAAACGATTTACACGCTGCAAAAGCGTTCCCCCTTTTTTTTTCTTTTCTCTCTCTCTCTCTCTCTCTCTCTCTCTCTCTCTCTCTCTCTCTCTCTCTCTCTCTATAGGAACGCACAGTGAAGGAAGGAGCGGCGTTCGTGTGTAATGAACGGAACGACCGATTTTGGCGCTAAGAGGATATATTAGACAATCGAAATAGATGGTATAACCGGTGAACAACACAGGCTATTAAATTTAGAGGTTCTGAATCGTTGGTCGATTTAAATGACTCGGGAAAGAATTGGACGATAAAATAATAAAATGGGAAGAGAATAAGGAGAGAAAAGAAAGAAATTGGGTGATCATTTTATAAATCACTAGTTACAACTAGACCGGTTCTAGTAAATTCTGTTGTATAACGATAACAAGCGTGGCGATAAAATAAATACGGTTCTCGGTGTGAAATTGTAAAAGTGAAGAATAGAAAATAGATCAATGTTGGAATTTGTTGCGGTTATTTACACGAATTGGAAATTCCTCAGATTTAGGAAAGGAATATATATATATATTTTTTATTTTAACATGACTGCAGAAAACGAGATATAAGCCACTTTATATCGGACGTTCCATAATATTTTTTAACGTAAATATCAGATATGTATCTAAAGATTAGTGATTCCACTTTCTACGGTTCATGGGAACACGAGGAACTGAATGAAATGATTCTGAGAATCTGCTTCAAAACTGGTTGAAAGCCGAAGGACGAGATTCGTGGAAGTGTTAGGTCACCATAAATGAGGTAAAATAAATAGAATAGGCTGAGGTGAAATGTGGGCAGTGATAAGAAATATAAAAGTCACAAGTATAATATACGGGATCAGGCATGAACAAACGTTATATACCAATCAAATAATAATTATTTCTCTCAAAATTCATAGTTGTTGAAAAGTATTAAATACGAAGTTCGTTTTCAAAATAACGTAACATAGAAAATTTTGTTACTTCCATATTCTCTTTAATATATCAGTCTCTTCGAGCATCGTTCTATCGCTCTGTTGTGTTTCACAAAAAAAAAAAAAAAGAAAAAGAAAAAAAAAATATATTTATCAAGCAAGAAATCGATTGAAATTCAAATGTACAACATTGTTTCTACTTTTTCACACATTCTATCCCATTACTTTTCAACCGTCTTTGCATAAAGTTTGTCGATCGTACGACGCCCCGAATCCCGAACAATGGCTCGCACGCGCTTTGATTATTCCATAAAGCAGAGACGTTGGCATAACGATAATAAAAACAGGCTGGATCGATTCGAACACGCGATATTCTACATCTCTTCCTCGTAAAATCGGCGGTCTGATGGGAAAGCCGTGTGACAAGAAAAGGATCCATATCATAATATCCCGAACGTGGACCTTGTGTTTATGATACGTCAAACGTGAAATTTCTAGTTTTGCCTACCGGTCAGCCGATTTATTCCCTTCTAATTTTATATAGATTTGTTTTGTAAGAAATTTTTGTCGCATTCGTTCTAATTTTTTAAATGGTTGTTCGTTATCTATCTAGCAAAGATAAAATAGTCGAAGTAAATATTCATTGTTGACCGATTTTTATTCAATTGTATGCAGAAGATTTTATTATTTTTAATCGTAACATGTAATATACGCCATTTCAATATTAATTATCTTTTAATCAATTACTCGTTACTTCGTTCAACGATCGAGTAAAAAGGGCTGTCAACTTGTGAAAACGAAGATAGTAAGACGTAGGTTTTTTTTTTTTTTTATATCGAGCCTGGAAACGATCGCAAGAAGTATCGTGACTATGGTCGTTTCATGGAAATTACTCATTTTGTACGGCAACAACTCGAACGCGTTTTTTTTTTTTTTTTTTAAACGTTCGCCGTTTACGAGCTACTTTAAGTTTAACTGTGTATGTCGATCGACACTGTAATTCTTTTTATTATTACCGAACTACTTAGAAAGTCACTTTGGGAAGTTTGCAATTTTAATGAAAAGTAAAAATTCGATAATAAATATCGAGAAATAATTTGAATAATTTAGAGAAAACATTTCAAATTTCTTCTGCTTAAACGTTTCCAAGTATCACAATTAAAATATTAATAGAAGGAAATTGTTGGCAGTGTCTAGTAGAGATAAGCAACTTCCTGTGAGCATACACGCGTCGCGAGCGCCGCATTAATGGCGTCGAGGGCCCCAATGATCACGAAACCGGCATAAGGTGGATTTCTTTGAAAAATACTCGAGTGCGAGTAGTGCAGGTGAGCATGGCTAGATAACAACTTATCACTTTGTCACAGACATTCCTTATTTATTCATGTAAATTATACTTTGTAAGATTCTATGGGACATTTGTTTAAAAATATATGTAAACATATCGATCACTTGAAAAGTGCATTCATTTGGTAACGCGTTTTTTTTTTTTTTTTTTGATTCTTATAAATCTTCTTTTCTCGTGTAGTTGTTAATTTCATTCCATAAAATATTGCTGATTATAAATTACAATTATTTGATATCATTCATACTGGTACCTGTATAATCGTTATTGCAATATTATTATATGGTAACTATTTAATTAACATTTAATAAAAGCATTGACTCTTACAATGTACAACGTCGCTTCTATCGTATCTTATTTTTTATTGCATTATGCGTACATCACAATTTTCGATTTTTAACATTGAAAAAAAATTCATTTCACTCGTTCAATATCGAGTCACGATTTCAAATATTGTCTAAAATAAAAATATGAGACGCACTTTCGCAAGAAATCAGCGGATTTTATTACGAAAATTTCGTCAAAATTAGAACATAATATAGAATTTCAAAGCAAAGGCTGTGATGTCACGAGATTACGCAAATGGGGTTTCCGTGTTATCTTCCCTGATACCGGTCTCAAAATTAATTCGAGCGATGTATAAGCGAATTAACCGCAGTAGCGGGCCAATGATATATCCATTAATACCTATTCCTATTTCCAATCTATCCCAGAAGTTTCCATATTCCATTTTCATTTCAAATTTCCAAATAAACATCCACGAATTACCAATAATTACAAAACGGGAAGGCAAACTCTTAAAAATATAATCTCTTAAAAATCTGTTTACCATACCTCTGCTATTCGTACGCGATTTTTCAAAATTCACTTCTTCAGACAACTTTCAACAACTTCTCCTTTCATCGACGAACCACGAACTTAAAATGATCGGTGAAGAAGGATCGCGGTACGCGACTCGCGAACTCGCATACACACACACACACACACACACACACACACACACATATATGTATACACACACACACACGCACGAGGTTGAGGCGAACCGCGTTAGAATTCGCGCAGTTGAGAGGGCGCGGTTTCGTAGAAAGTTTCGAGATGCATAAACGGGTGGTAGACGTAGCTTGATCCGCGGAACTTTCGGTTATATCCAAGGGAATTTATTGCCTCATTTGTCTGGGCGGCGATTCGTCGCACGTTTTACACGACGGTTAAGGCTGAGAGGTGTCTGGCTGATCGCGGCCCTCCGCGTCGAGCGAGAGAAACACCGAGAGGCCCCTTAATAAGCGAACTTCCTGGAACGCGATGAAAAATATGTTTTTGCAGGCACGCACGATACGTGTCACGATTTTATTATACCCGCCACTTCCGACGCTGCCACGTATGACGGAAACCGTGGAAAGGAGCCTGGCCGTGCATCTCGGAACAAACAATCGCGCCAACCCGCTGATAATGGATGGGGATCCGCCGTGTTTCTTCCTTTTTTTCACGGCCCGGGATCCTCGTTTCCCTCCCGTTGGGAATTAATTTGCGTCTTGGATTCTATCCCGCTAACGAAGGCAAATTGTAACGTTTATTTTTCTTTCTTTTCACGTATACGGGCAACCAGAGAGAAAAAGATAGAGAGAGATAGAGAGAGATTCTCCTCGGTGGGAGAATTCGAACATGAACATTTTCATCGAACGTAAATTTTTAACTCGCGATAATTTCAAACTCTAATATAAAATACAATTCTAAAATTCGCGTATAACTGAATCGATTGAAGAAAAATTTCTCCACCCTAGGATATTAAATTCAAGCTTCAGGATTTCTTTACCTCGTCTCGTAACGACAACAATAAAAAAAAAAAAAATATAGAACAGTTTACATCGTGCCAGTTTAGTCTCGTCGTCTTTAGTCTAGTCCAGCTAGAATATATACTGCCTCCGTACTTTCCGCTCCATCACACCTGCTCGGGACCTGAGCGCGTGTGCACGCAGCAACGCTCTCCTAGAAAGAACCTGTACTCGTCGCCAAGGCCCTTAAGAGGCTTTGGACGAAGCTCTCTTAACGATGCCCATAGCGGCGCGGCTAGTGGGCCTCGCATAATTGCGCTTAATGCTCGATGCGCTCACGTGGCTGCGGCGATATTATATTGGTGCGAGGTCAGAGCCGGGCATTTTGTTAAAAGAGGGCAAATCGGCCGCTTCCGGCCGCTGTTTGCGTACATACACACGCGGGCGACAGGTTAGCGGATGAGGCGGGGCAGCCATTTATGAACCTGCTGCACCTTAACAAATCCACTCTGTACGTGCACGCACCTGACAGCTCGATTTTTATATCGACGTATATAGTAGGCCGATACGCCACGGTTTTTTACGATTACGCGCGGCCAGTTGCGGACGCGAGGTGGGTGTGGGTTTGGGAAATTTACAGGCGGGACGCTCGCTCGTTCGCTCGCTCTTCTCTTTTCCACCCTTTTTTTATTTATCTATTTTTTTTTTCTTTCTTTCTTTTTTTTTCTATTCTTCCTTTTCTCTCTCTCCCTCCCCCTCGTATCGCTCGCCCGGCCCTTCTCGTTTCTCCCGTTGCCGCGCCGCTCTCGACCGTGCATATTTGCTTTTGAGGGGTTGTTCCGGTGATAGAAGACCGAGTGTGAATATTGTTTGGCTTTTATTGCGACGCACTTTCGAACGATGGCAACGAGCATAGCCAGAGCGAAACCAGCGCGTATCGATCCGAAGAGAAATGGGCATTCTTCGGATTTTTTTTCGTTCACGATCGATATCCGCTCCTCTCGTTCTGGGATTGGTAACGTTGGTGCGCGATCGTGTAAAAAAAAAAAAAAAAAAAAAAAAGAAAAAAAAGAAAGAAAGAGAGAAGAAAAAAAGTGGTAAAATTTGTATTGGCAGTGATAGTAGCGGATTTTTGAAAATTCGGAAAATGATGATTTAAGTTTTGCGAATAAAATTGTGCGAATGAACGACACGTTGTTGGTTCAGATCGCGAATAAAATTTTCTTTGTACGATTTTTGTTTTGTTATTTCTTTTCTTTCTTACGTGATGGTAACGAGTATTATATATTCTTTGTTTAGTCTTCTATAATATGTTACATAGCAAATAGCTATCGCTCAATTTGTCCAGTTTTGTGACGCAAGATTGGACTTTTATGGAAACTTAATACGGAATACGGAATAATGCGGGCAGTTTGACGGGTAAACTGCTCAGCAATTTTCTGTAATTGCGTAATTGGATGTCTATAGTCGTTCAAATGAAATAAACGTTCGGTCGTCGCAAGCTAAACCTAGAAAAAAGCCTTATCGGATAGTAATTTTAACGATATTCTAAACAAAATGCAATCACGATAAAATTAAATAAATAACAAATTGGTGGAAATTAATATTTAATATTTATTTACGCTCAGTTTAAAAAATACCGAAATACTTTCTCTGATACAATTTCAAAATAAAAATTGGATAATTTGCATATAAATTATAAACAATCCAAAATAAGAGAAGACAGAAACACGAAGATCGACATTTCAACAATTTATACTCTGTAAAATTTTTTTTACGATGAATTCGATATTTCTTTCTTAATTTAATTGTAATATAAAAAAGACATAAAAAAAAAGAAATATTATTCTCCACCAACACAACTTATCCCTTCCACGGTCAAACAACTCCACCAAAACAATCAAAGATACCAACTAAATCCACCTCGCGTTAATTTCTCAAACGCCCATTCCACTCACGCCCCGTCATACCGCCACACCGTAAAAACCACACCCGGTTTCATCCACGCGCAAAACCAATTTCATCCGAGGCCGATCGTAATCGCTGCCAAGAACGCTGCGAAAGTAAACGCTTGCCAAAGAACACACTCTCGTACCAAGAGCCCCGGCGTCCAGATCTTGGGCCGCGTGTACGCGCACGCGCGCAAAGCAGGCCAAACCCTTCCCTCGAGGAAAAGGGAGAAAAAAAAAAAAAAGATAGATAGACGCCGCGGAAATAAATAAAAGAAAAAGAAAAAGACGAAGGAGGAGGGAGGGGGGGGAGGGAAAGAAAAAGAAGAAGAAAAAGTCACCTCCCAGGTATCAGCGGGCATCCTCCTTTTACACGGTCAGCGAATTAAAATTCCACTTCCGGTGGGCAGGCTCGCTATCTCCGCCGAAAGAGCGGCGATAAAGTAAGTGGAAGAGCACGGGCCCCTGGATAAGCAGCTGGGCCCCGCGGCGCGATAAAAACCTCTCGCGAGGGCGAGCACGTGCACGCATGGAGCGCGAATCGAAACTCTCTAATTCATATTCGTGCACCTGACCTCTGCCCATCTCCTCCTCCTTATTCTTCCTCTTCTTCTTCTTCTTCTTCTTCTTCTTCCTTCACGCGTGTCTCGTTTAACACCCCCGCGGCCATCACCTGTTTTCCAGGAGGGCGCGTGCCGCGGTTTTTACAACCGGGACACGCTAATTTCCACCTTGAATATTATTAATACCGTCCGCGGTATAACAGCTGGTGCGTTACCTATATGCAGGGAAGGACGTGCACGTGCCCTTTTCCTTGTCTCCCTGCGGGATCCCGAGCGGTTGTGGGGAACTGGTGTTCCTTTCGAGGTTCAAAGATCGTGGATCTTGGAAAATATACGCGCCGAGTTCGGCCGAGGATGGAGCGCGGAGGGTGGGTATCGAGGTGAGTGTGAATGGCGAGGTGAGAGAGGGGGCAAGGTGTGAGATGCTCGATGATAAGGGGGTTCGGGTATCGTTGAACGTTGGGCGTTATTTAAATTTAAACGAGGCAGGGTTCGAATTTGTGATATTAATTGTGAAATCTGATTAAGTTTGTATTTATCCTTATTCTTAGTCTCTTTCTCAGTTAATTCGAAGCACAGAATCAATTCATCTTATCAATTAATAAAATAACGTAATTTTAAAATTATCGTAATTTTTATACTAAAAAAAAAAAAACCTATTAATTTTGAGCGAAATTAAACGGAATTTCTCTCTCGATCGAATCAATTAATCAATTCTTGGAACAAATGATTTTATTTTCGAAAGGTTTTCAAAGAAACTCTTCGCTTTAAATTCGTTTCGTTCGCCATTGCGTAACGCATAACTTGGGTAATGAAGCATAGCTCGAGGGATTTGAAAGAAATACATGCTATATACGCTTTGCTTTACGTAATGCTGAAAAGAGCTCGAAGCGAAAAAATTATGCGGAACGTTGAAAGCATTTTGGCAAGGCGATATATACATACATATATATATACACCGTAGATTTGCGGCCCTTCGCGATAAGAATCGTTATCACGGCGAGGGATCGATCGCGCCTCGGGCTTCGCTCGAAAACTTCTCTCGCGAAATAATTATCACGGTCAGAAAGCGGCGAGTCCCCAGGCCGCGTAATTGCGGACACGCTTTAATTCACTTCTGCTTATCTGATATGTTCACCGATGTGTTGCACAACGTTCGCACAATTATGACGATGTAGATCGATTTTATGCGGTGTTCACGATTGGAAGGAAATCTTTTTTTTCAAAACTGATTCTCATATATAAATTGCCGTAATTGTTTTCGTCCACGCGATTCGCACGTACGAATATCGTTCGATAACAGGATAATTTCGATAATTATTTTAGCTGTATAACTGGAAAGAAAAAAGAGGAAAAAAAAAGTCTCGTTAAAATTACGTTTTACGTAATTTTCGATAACAGAGACTTTTAAATATTTTTTTTTTTTTTTGCAAATGGAGTCAAAATGAAATGTTGTACAGGTCAAAAATATCAGCTTCCTTTACACGATTCTATACTGAACGCGCCTAGCGAACGTTTCCCCTTTCCGGATACGGCGCATTTCACGCTGTCGACTTTCGAAATACGTTGAAAAAGCCTGGCTGATTAATAATCACGTTGAACGGTTAGAACAACGATATTTACTTTGGCATCACTGGTATCCTCCTCCGTTTCCTTCGTACATACCCTTTTGAAATTCCGTGTTTCGGGGCCAGAATACTAGTTCCCGTAGAACAGGTGCAGGAAGTCATTCAGTGACTCATTGCGTTTTACGTAATGTGCTAAATAGTTACGTCTCTATAACTAATATCGTGGATATCTATCCGTAATTTTGAAAAAATATTAATTTGCTGTATTCGCGGAGGAAAAACCAAAAAATTTCCTATAATTCAATAATTAATTTCTGCTCAGAAGTAAGTAATTAAAAATAGAGATTTAAAGTAAAATTTTCGACTGATAAAACTGAAAAAAAAAATATATCTAAATACTAAATAAAAATTATGGAATAACGAGTAAAATAAATATTGAATTTCTAATAAGAATTTGAAAATCGAAACAAATATAACGTTTGATCATTTGATCAGCTGATCATTTGATTGCTGCTTATTGACGAACAATCCGATCCACTCCGACTATTTGTATAACGAGGAGGATGCACGGTTTTGCGGAATCACGGGGAAAAAGGCGCACGATTAACGGGGTCAAGCGGTTGAGGGAAAATAAGCGATGACTGCGACATGGTTTCTACATTAGATCGACACGTTCTTCATTAACAACAATAAAGATCGCATCCAGGAAGCGACACTTCCTTCGACGAGTGTCAAAATCCGGCGAACGATAATGCTCCTCCTGGCTGACATCTCGAGATAGGCAGTTACTTTCTGCAGGAGATTCCCATTATTTTCCTTCGTCTTTCTAAATGTCTTGTAGATCGGCGAATTGGCTGGACTGGAGATGGAAGGGTCGGAAATGAATAACTCTACGCGTTGCTTTCGTTATTCCGTTTAAAGCTGATGTTACGTTTTCCTCCCTTTTTCGAGGAGAAATTTATATTCTTCGTTTCTATTATAATTCGATGAAAGCGAGGAATTAAATCTGAATAATTTTTATATTAATCAGATCATTACTTATTTTTTTTTAATACAAAACTTGGAACTGTTCAGATTAAATAATCAAAAGGAAAAGAAAAAAAAAAAAAAAAGAAATAAATCTATTTCCAAATCTTTCTTCTAAATCGAACGCTTCTAATAAAAAAAGAAAAAAGAAAAAGAAAAGAAGAGGAAAAAAGTAACGATAGGCGACGTCCTCCATTCTTACGAGATAACTTGTTCTATGTTGTAACGGTATATACGAGGCGTCCAGATATGGAATTGTCTAGAATTGATAAAGCGTTTCATACGTATCATTCAGTATTGGTGAAGCGGAAGGAGGCCGTAAGAGGAATCTCGCGCAAAAGGAATGGCCAGCAATCTTGATATAAGTAATGCATTTCTTTTATATCTCCACGAGATAAAGAATAATGGATGGGGCTCGGTCACGTCGCGCGGAAGATATGATACCTTCCGCTTTTGCGGGAGTATCCACCGGGATGACGATAATAATAATTCGACCGGCCCCGCGAAAATCTACGGCTGTCGCGGGATCGGGAAATCCAAGGATCTTTCCTTCCGCGATAGCGATCTCTTATCTTATCTTACGTTGACGATAAATAATTATTGCGTCACGTGAGTTTTAGACGAAATAACCATCATCGTCATTTTTCACATTTTATCGACAATCGGATATTGATGATTTTTTAGTGAACAAAATTTTTTGAGCGAACAAAATATTCTGCACACGAACAACGATTATAGAACGCGTTTAACAACAGCGTTAACAGACAAACAAAGAAAGAAAATCCTGTATGAGAGAGGATTTACGATGAGGGTAAAAGATTTGATTTATTTATTGGAAGAAACGAAAATTAAATTACGTCGAGTTTAAATTCTTGGACCGATCAGGCGGATAAGCCGACACTTAGGCGCGATGATTCATCGAGGGCGTAGAAGAAGTGAGGCACAGGTGTGACGGAGAGATATTAAACAACGTTCTGGCTGTACGAACGGAATCTTTATTTCGATGCGGCACAGTTTGGAGATATCACCGCGAGATTAGTCGTGACTCTCTCTCTCTCTCTCTCTCTCTCTCTCTCTCTCTCTTTCCATTCTCGCTGCATAATTATCGCGCGCGCGTATACACGAATTATCTTCAGGTTGTATCGTCACGCGGCAGATGGTTAAGATCAAAAATTAGGCTCTCGTTAGAAACTCGACGTTATGCTTGTAGAGTATTCTTCGGTGCGGAGGAGGGACGGGCGGAGGTAACCCAATACGCCGACTTGTCTTCGAAAGGGTGGTTTCGTCCCGACGTTTCCGCTTCGTTTCTTTTCGCGATGTATCGCGATATACGACGTTTCATTAAAAATGATTTAGATATCGTTTCAAATTTTTAATCTTCCACTGTTGATATGGATTTAATTTGTAATTTTAATATATCGGATATTTAAATAAAATTTAAGACAGATATATTTAAAAAAAATGTCCTACTCGATTAAAAATAATTTAAACTAATTTATCAACTTTTTTATCTTATATAGAAAGTATATATTTGTGCAATGAAGAAAATTAAAAATTTTTAAATATACAGGACACTTTTGTCTTGAGAAAGCGCACATTCGAGTCGAGAGACTAATATTTATGATTAATCAATATATTCATTGATCTAAAAATGAATAAAATTTAAGCCAAGTTTCAAACAAAGATCGTATATCAATCAAAGATCGAATCAAAAGATGATCAAATTGTCGCGACTCGACGTTGAAATAATATTTTTCGCTGCGCGATATAAGGTATAAAAAAAGGAGTGGGGGAGCTTTGACATACGACCGGCTCCGGGCCAAAATCACCTTCGACTTGATGGAGTGCTCGAAGATTCCCTAGCTCCTAGACGTCCACGGTACTGACCAACGTGTTTGCTCGCCCCTGAATAAAACGGCTTTCCTCTGCTCGGCCACCGCTTCTTATCGAGGAAATATCATTTTATTTCATTTATGGCCATAACGTCCGAGGGGGATTCCTTCTTTCCGCCTCCTTCCCTTCCATACTTTTATTGGCCTTTTCGAATCTCGATCATATATTTCAGCCCGCTTTCGAGCCACGCTTCGCCCGATCCTCGATCCCCGAACTTTCGATCGTGAAGAGAAGAAAGAGACTTGGAAACTTTCGATCGTGCCCTCTGAAATTCTATTTAAATCAAAGAAGAAAAAAAGGACGAAATTATCCATCGTCGTGATTTTCAATGATTCCATTCTACTTATTAATTTGCGAAATTTGCATGATTGAATTTTGAAAATGAACAAAACTGAAATTTCGTTCTCGTTCTCTCTCGACGAACAAACGATTAAGAGTGCGATATCAAGTTCGGCGGAAGTTTCATTTCGAATCGTCGAGCATCGAACGCCGGGAGCAAGAAAGAAAAGAAATATAAGAGTCGGACGAATGCAACCCGTGAGACATGAAAATTGTTATTCCCGAGCCGGCGCGGGAACTGGCGCGCATAAACTCAGAATCCGATGTTTCACGTGCCATATTCCGGCAAACCACCATATCTCCGTGCGCAGCTCGTGTCACGTACACACCAACGAATCACGTCCCGGGCCCGGCTGATCCGTATCAAACAGGACGCGTGAGTTTCGATCGAATATTTCGCCGGAGGCGGTCACGTTCTATCCACGATTTCGCGTAACGTATGCGACACTTTCGGCAAATCACCTGCTCTCCGAACCGTTGATCGCCTCTTTTTTCACCCTTAAGACAATCAATTCGATTATCGACGAATTTCTGTTAAACTTGTGCGTTGAATTTATTCCTTTCACTTTTTCAAAATTTAACTTAAAAATTTTTAAATTTAATTTAAAAATTTCAAATTTAGCGAGGAATTTTTCTTTCGTTCGATACTTTATCTTTGATTGCGTTTCGAGCAATTTGAAGAAACAATTTGAGGATAAGTAACGGAATTAGACCAATGGACTGGAGAGAAAAAATGGAATTGGGTAGGAAAATGATTTGACGATCGACGAGTGACGAAGGGAGAGACGTTCGAATGGTATATATGAGAGGCAACTCGGTGTCGGTTCGAGTGGAGAGAATTTTCATTTCAGAAAACGGTGAGCGGTCACGGTGACCGACAGCCGGCTCGCTGAAAAATATGGAGCGAGAGCGAAATTCTGCGCGCGTTTCACTCGGCCCGATTAGGTCACAGCCCGTATAGCTCGACGCTTCATTTCATATTCCGGCAAGAAGGCGTTCGCTTTTATACATATCCACGTGTGTATATACATATATATATATATACTCAAACATGTACAGGGTGGTCTCTACGATACGAAAAGATTCGGAAATAAATCGGAAATCGAGAATAGAGTGGATCTTCAAAAGAAGCTTAATAATCCAATTTAATTAATCCTAATCCCTCCGTCTGCGGAGAATAATAAACAAGCCTTGACATTACGATCATATATATACACATACAAAAATATCGTATATCGAGATGGATAAGATCAATTATTCATTTAATTAACATTTCGATATTTAAAAAAAAATTATTTTATAAAATTTTTTTATAAAAAAAAAGAAACGAAGCGATTCTTCACACGTATTACAGAATCTCTTATACCACGAATCTTATACCACCCTATGTACCTACGTTCTCCCCTTCGAACAGCCACCCTGAAAAAATCCGTGGCAAACATCCGAAACCGACAACGATATATATATATATATACATAACGTTCCCTTATCGACGAGTATTTTTCCATACCCATCTCTCCCCTCCTCCTTTTTTTCTTATTCCTGTTTCGAAGGGGGGCGGACCGAGGGCGGAGAGAGAGAGAGAGAGAGAGAGAGGGTTCCGTTTTCCGCGGGAAGCTATAAAGTGACACTTCCCGGCGGCAAATATAAACTTGTTCGCGGTTGATAGAGCGAATATTAGGAGCGTGGGGAGGCAGTGGAAGTGGCAACGGATATGCGGGCTTCGGCCCATGGGAGTATTACGGATTCAAGGTGAGTAGGGGTCCCACGGAGTAACCCGAGACATCAGCGGGGTAATATTTCCATATTCCGATATCGAATAAATGGACCGTTGGCGGGCTCGCGACGCGGGCATAAATCCTCGCCCGACCCGTCATACATCACCGGCCGGCGCAGGGAAGGATTCCAAAGTCGGGCGGGGGTGGCAGGTGCTTTCTTCCGTGGATCCGTTAACGATCACCCAATCGATTCGTCCGGATAATGGATAATGAACGGGACGGTGAATTCATTGTACGCATACGAACAAGCGTAGGAAAGGATTGTACGTTGAAAGGATGTTAGTGGAAAAGAATGGAGGATACTCGAAGAATTTAGGAATTTTTCAATTGAGTGCATGCTTGTCGAATCTCGATGCAAAATTAATCCGAAAGAAAGTTAATTCGAAGAATAATATAAAGTAATATATTTGGAACGATTATTATTGTCAATCAATTTGTATTTCTTTTTTGAAGAAGTGTACAAAAATACGTTAAGAGGATTGGAAACTACAGAAATTCATCTTGCTCTTCCATTTCCAGCTTTTTCTACTTCCGAAGATGCTTTCAAAAAAATAAAGGTTTTAAAGGAGGATTATTATCGAGTGGGGGATTTCTTCTTCCGCAAGCGTCGTGAGAGAATAGTTAACGGATAATTGAAACAAAAAGTTATTTATAATTGATTATTGATTAAAAAGAAAAGATATGAAAGCGTGTTGTATAAGAATTCGCATTAAACGAGAATTTATTGTAATTTCTCCCGTTGAAAATTAGATTATCGATTAATCTAAATGAGTAATAAAGTTAACGAGCAAAAATATCATAGAAATGGAAAGTAACGAATTATTTACATTAATCCATGTATTACACGATGTAGGTGTATTCTAGAAAAGACGAAACAAAGAAGGAATAATCTGGCCACACATACGTATACAATTCCGTATGGATTGACGCGGATCGATGTTCACCACGACAAAGATGAATGAAAAAAACCATCGAAATCCACGTTGGACGATTTAAATACACAGCTCCCGCAAGAATATCAGAAATTCACCGAAGCCTGTTTAGAAATCAGGAGATTATCTCGCTCAATGTCGCCGGTGACGGGCGTCAGGCAGAAGATGACCGAACCGAGAACCGGGACGATCGAGATTCGTACGGATTAATCCGCTGCCTTCGAAAAGTCATGAGTTTGCCGATCAATGGTCGACCCCTGTCGTCCAGTTCGATAGGTCAACGTATTGGTGGAGAGATAAGAACCGCCGCTTCAACGTTCCGACAGCTGATCAACATGCCAATGCTAGCTTTCTGCAACGAAGAAACATTTTTCTTTTTTTCTTTTTCCTTTTTTTTTTTTTTTCACATTGTTTTTCGCAACCAAGTTTCAAGTTGATGAAACGCGCAAATCGAACGAAGAACGATCAATCTGGCATTCTGGTTGGTTCTTAAATTTTTTAACGAGAGAAAAAACTTTTTCGATAGTTTCTTTAACAAAGAGAAAGCAGAATAAATAATTTTATTTTTCACGCATTCACGTGATTTATATTATAATTTTACGTGAACACGAAGCTAGAATGGTGTGTTTCGAAAAAGAAAAAGGAAAACAAATATCGTTCTTCTTCGAAAGAATTAAACGTTTCTCAAAGCAGAATGGAAATGAAACGAGCAGAATGAGGCATCTAAGTATGCGCGCTACATGGTAAAGAGTCGGAATGCTCGCACGGTTGGTGAAGAGGCAACGCGCATAGGAAAAGGAACGAGGAAAGAAGAGGAACAGGAAAGTAGGAGGAGACGGAGGAGCGCAAAGAAGGAAAGGATTGGAAGGAGGGAGGGAAAGATAATGACATTCTGGTTTATATTGCAATATTGGCCTGCGATATCGTCGAGAACCTTTTCTATCCGGTGGAAAATCGCAGCGTAACGAATGCATTTAATCCATTTTCCTTCGATGATTAATGATTTGGTATCGATAAGTAGCGCATTTCTGCATCCATTAATCTCACATCGCGTAAGTACAATCATTGAGAAACATTATGAATGTAGGATAATTTGCATTAAACTAAATATATTAGAATTTCTTTTTTACTTCAATAACACACGCATCATTCGCAGAAGAAAAATTGCAAATCTATCTATATATTTTATACTAAAACTTCATTTATATTTTTATATATATAATTCGATATAGTTCGTTGATTTTTAACTCTTGTAGCGTAAGTTAAGTTTCGACACAGCGCAATAACCGTTTATATTATTTTATTCGCATAAGTAGCGGTTCGAGCGAGGAAAATTTCCTCAAAAAAATGTTTAACACTCGATCGAACGAGATTCGGATAAACGGAACGGGCGATGATAATGTTATAAGCGTATAATCCGATATCCATAACGCGGCGCGAGCGAAGTGTTCACCGCGAAAGAATTCAGGGCCGTGGCCTTGTGGTTCCAGGTCCCGGGTCGAACGTGTCAAGCGGGCGGTAAGGCGCGACGAGAAAACAGGGATCGTTGCCAACGCCTCGAGCTACCCGGCCTAAGCGCGCGTCGTCGTAAACTAAGCGCCTCGCGACTTGTAAATTCACCTCTGGCGTTTTAATGGTCTACCACGAAGCGTGTATTACTTTCAGGGGCATTAATAACGGCGCGGTGAAAGGCTATCGCCGATTAATTAGTCACTTAGCGGCTCTCCCTACCCTCCCCCTCCCCCTCCCCCCCCACCGAACGCTTCTTCTCTCCTCTTCTCCCACTTCGACAGATACACGCACGGGCCCGTGCATTTGTTCGACGCGACGAAAGAGGCCGCGGCTACGTCGTCGTTCCTTCCTAACTTGAATATAAGGGGATACAAGGGGTGAGTTCGGTCTGAAAGTTGAGGTCGCCCCTGAGAGGGTCAAGATAGATGGCCGAGAAAAGCGAGCGTGTCACGGCTCACGAGCTCGGGATCCGGAGTGAAAGGATTTTCCTTTTTTTCACAAAATGAAAAATGAAAAACTCTTTCTCTTCATTTGGATTCGAACGCGTATTATTATTATTATGCCGAATTAAATCAAACGTGTCTTTCCTTTTGCAACGAAAATAACAATTTCGAAATCTTTTGCGTATACGTCTTCTTTGCAAATTACAAATCCGATTTAAAATTGTATAATAACTGTGTCGTTGAAACGTCGCTCGAAACCGATAGAAAAATCACGAAACCCCGATCGACGACCGATCGTTCTCAACCTGTTCGCAATTAAAGGTATTCTACGTAAAAAAAAAAAAAAAAAAAAAAAAAAAAGAAAGAAAAAGAAGTTATCTAGACGAGGTAATTGGACGATAACTGGTAGACGCGAGGGGCCCCCTCGTGTGGCAGGCGAAATTAATACGCAGATTATCCGGGGAAACGTTGCACGTTTCAGAACCTAAGGTCCCGCGCCTAATTCGTGTCTTCCTTCGCAACTTATAATTCAAGCGCGCAGACTGGAACCGAACTGAACAGAACTACGGCAACTTGCGCAACGGTAATTATACACTTCAGCCCCGTTCCCGCGCGCTACCTGCCCGTCTGGCTGGCTGACTACGCGCCCTTAAATTTCGCTTTATTTATGTCTCGGCTGACGGCTTCACGCTGCCTTCGTCCACCTTCGTTCTCGGATGAATCTCGCGACTCGGTAACTACCAGGGAATCCTGATTTTCCTCCGTGATCCGCGACAGCCAACGCTCTTAACGTTCTATCCGTGAATCGAATGAAACGAAATTGTGATATATATATATATATATTTTGGTCGTTCGTCACGAGGGAGAATTTGTGATTATGAGAATATATTATTACGTTGCACGTGTTTCTTCTAATATTAATATCGAACGTTGTATAAAGAAATTTGTAAGGAAACTTTTGATGGTTGAGTAATGTGATAATATTGAAAGCTGGAAAAAGTATATTGTGTAATATTTTACTTCATATATACGATTAATATAAAATTAATAGAAATATAATATAATACTTTCTATATATCGGTTGAAATATATTTCGTTGTAGAACGGAAAATATCTCGTTATTTTTCTTATCCATTTAATAATTTTAATAATAAATTTATGACTGATTAATTAAATTATTTCTAGCGAATGTAAAAAGTTAATAAGTTAGAATTTTTCTTAAAGGAACAATTTTCTAAAAATTTGTAAAATAATAATCGCGCGACACTTTATTATTACTTAATAGGTGAATAATTGGAAATTAAAACGGAAATAGATAAAAGTATTGGGATTACGAGATGCAAAGAAGAAACGAAATAGTGGAAGGAAGGAGTATAGCAAGAAGAAACTTTTACCGCAATGACGTAATAAACAAAGTAAGAAGAGACTGTATCAGTTTCTCATCGAAGCATGAACGGAATGGCGGAAAGTCAGTAATTTACCGCGGGCGCTTCTCCCAAGTATTTCTCACCGCGGCTTCGTCCGTTCGGCGTGTTAATGCAATTATAACAGAAGACAGAAGAATCCGCGACAATGGGGGAGCGGAATAAGAAGTAAGCCGGGATAGGTGGCTGGACAAGATTTAAGAGGCAGGCCTGCCTGGGCGCAGTAATTCTTATAACAGCATTAAAACAGACCACTTTAATTTACCGCACTGTAGATTTCATTCCTTGTGCTCGAACAGTCGACTTTCATTCTTCCCGCGCGTTTATACGCGACGCTACCACCGAGCTTCGCCAAGGGAGCTGCTTCATGGAATAGCATTCCATCTTAACTGCGAATAAGGAAGCTTATTATAAACTTATAGAGAGAAGGATGAATCTTTGACTGGATTTTCTTCGCAGAGGCTGTATCGCTATATTTGGAACGCTCCCTATTTATTCATGGAACCAAGTTTTTTGCCAACGCGGCTCGAGCTCGTTATTTTAAATATCTTAGGTGATAGATATCTTTTAGGTTACGTAAAGTATAATTTTCTAGAAAGCGAATGTGTAATTTAAATATACGTCGTTTTGAAGTGCAATCTTCTTCTTTGAAATGCGGTTGAATTTCCGCTTATTTGAATATTTATTGTTCGAAACGTTTCTGGTATATTCGAAGATTATGTTAAGAAGAAGAAAAGTTTTTCCTTCGGATTTTTATTTTTCTCTCCGAGTTTTTCTTTCCTTTTTTTTTTTTTTTTCTTAAAGAATTCAACGTTTTATAATAGATATATAAGTATTGATAAGTGAAGATAAGATTGATATGCAAAATGTATTCTCAAATATAAAATTAGTTAGTATAATCTGAATTTAAATATAATTTGCATTTAAAGAACACTTTATACGCGCGGTGAGAAACTTGCTCGTGCCTCAACATCGCCAAAACTTTCCGCGATTTATGTAACAATTATTTCAGCCAGCCGTGCCTCTTCCCCGCGCTTCGGTGCAATTGCGTTGTTCTCATTATCAAGCGTTCAATTCGCTACGCTTCCCACGAGAAATTAATTAAGCCCAACTATAAGCAAAATTTTCCTCAAGTTTTTTCGAGAGAGTTTTTTCCTCAAGTTTATTCGGCTTGACGCACGAATAAGGAATGCAGAGGAATTTTGATCGAAGAGAACCGATCGATTAAATTCTCTTTTTGAAAGCGTTACGTCTTTTTACTTATCAAAACTCTTTCCTATCTTCTAATCTTCACCAATTTTAATCTCTCAATTTATCAATATAGATCAATCGTTAAACTTCTCTTCGTCAAATCTTTTATCTCGTACCAACAATAAAAATATTCAATTTTTACAGAATTTCCATTTATCACTTTCCCATAGCAAGCGAGAAAGCTTAATTTCTTTCCAAACTCGGTCCAAATCCCCCAACGACTAACGAACGAGACACGAAATAAACAACGCCGAATGGCGTCACTAATAGCATCCTATCAAAGGCAGCCATTGTACTCGAATACTTTCGGGGTGCACCATACACAAACCTCCATCCTCCTTGCAACTTTCCTTTATGATTGCCAGACCGCGACTCCAATTTCTCAAAAACGATCGGTGGCTGACGTGGCGCTACGCGAAATTTACTGTATCTGGCGCCGTTGCTATATTTACGATGGGCAGCAAGAGAACGAGCGATACCTACGTGATCCAACGAACGCGTCTCCAGAATACCACCAACCCCCCTCGAGAACCTCCTTCCGCTTTTCCATTCCAGCTCACGCCCTTTCGCGCTGAAATTAAAACGCGAGCCCAGGCAGGCGGACGTGCGAGCACCTCGATGCTCGCAAATACGTTGTCGACGGTAAATAATTCCTAATTAGCCTGTCGGCCGAGCCAGGACAATAACAATGGTGGTAGACACCTCTTGTTGTTGTTGAAGACGAGAGGCCGGAAAGGTGACCGCGAATCGTGCTTTGGATGATACTTTTGTAATCGATTCGCACGTATTTTTTATGTCGATGCGACCTGCCGATACGTGTTCAGCGTAAAATCAAACACTATTGTCACTTCTTTTTCAGAAATCTATCATTATAGTTAGATTTATAATATATATAATCTTTAAAATCGAATTTAATCTTATCGAATTAATATCGTAAGGAATATCGAGGGATACTCGTCGCATCGAATTCGGGCGGATCGAATCGAATGGGGAACATGGAGGAATAAAAAACGTGGAGATGGTGGTTGCTTATTCAAATGAAACGGCAGAACGAAGTAAAGAAAGAGAGAGAGAGAGAGAAAAGGAGGGAAGAATAAGAATAAAAAGAAGAAGAAGAAGAAGAAGAAGAAGAAGCGCAAGAAGCAGGAGAAGAAGAAGAAGAAATTGCTATGCGGGACGCGGCGGAGCAGCATAACGGTAAGGCCTCGCTGGCAAACGATCGTGGTGTCATTGTGCCGTCACAATGCAAGGTTATTCATCTGAAATTCTCACGGCGACATCAATCCTATCGCTCGATAGAAATCTCCCCTCTGCCTGACGAGTATTCCAGCTTCATTAGAAAGACGTGGCCCATGAATATGCGCGATGCGGCCGACCTGATCAAGCTGCCATATCGCGTCACTTATCCGTGCAGACGATTTTCCCTGTAAATGCGACGCGGCCAGCCTCGCTCGCGACACGTGTGCCGCGAATTTTGACGGAAGTCTCGATTCTCGTCGGTGCCGCGTCGGCTCAACGACTGATTTATCGGTCTCGAGAGAGCTTCGATGCCCGTCCAATTTAATTTCACCCCCACCCCCTAAAAATCTGTGCGTGAAACTGGCTAGAAAAGAAGAATTATTCTTCAAACTTCTTCTCCTCCTTCACCTTGTCGCGAAGGTGAATTGATTTTGATTTTTATCTCGAATCAAATTTTCAAAAATCTTTAATCCTTTCTTTGATCTTAATCTCGTTTCGATAATACACGTATAATATGGAAATTAATATTTTATGGAATATTGGATGGAATTTCGATTCTATTCATAATTTATCATATGTGCGTCGCTTTAAATCATATTATTATTATCGCCAATACGGTTAACGGATAATCGGAAGTGGGCGAGACAAAGACACGGTTAAATTAATGGTATCGAGGGTATCGAGAGTCAAAGTCGTCGGCGGTTGCGTGGGTTTCCGAGAGGAAAAAAATAAAGCGGAATAATGGTCGCCGTTCTATATTTCTTGGCGCAATCAAGACATTGCTAGGTAATTTGTGGTCGTGGAGTCCAGATACTTCGGAGGGGCTACATAGTAAGGATCTAATATACCGGACTCATAATCATTAATCACCAAAGAGAAATCACCCGGTGGGATGCTAGTGTTTGTCGCTTTTTCTCTCGGCCACGAAGAAACTGTTGTTAGCGTGTGGTAGAACGCTCTCGACAGCAGCCTAAATCATTTACAGTAAATAATGAACGCTGGCAAAGAAGGTTCGAATATTTCCTATTACTTGTAAAAAATTAACAAATTATTATTATTATTATTACGTAAATATTTTAAGAAAATTGAGAAACGAAGAAAATTTAATTTGAATAGAAGAAAAGAAATGGAAGATATCCCTAAGTGAGGGAAAGGGATGTAATATACGTTTCGATGTAAGCTTAAATAAGGTTGTAACGGATTAGCCGTTTAGAAAAAGGTGTTTGAACGGTAATATCTTAACCCAAATCTATCTTAACCACAGTTCTATCTGTAAAATACCGTACTTAATTTAGGGAAACATATGTAGCTATGTGGAAAACTCGGAAAAGATCGATACGAAATAAAAAAAAAAGACGCTACATAATACTCCAATTATATTCACCACTTTAATTTTAATTTACTTATTTTTTAATACCTTCACCATATACCATTCCCTTAATTCATTTTACTCAAATCCGATTAAAATATACCTCCAATCGGAAAATTATCATCCAATAAATTCACACGAAACAACAGAGAACAAGAATCAAAAAATGATCATCAAACGATTAATATCCCTTCCTTCCTCCTCAAATCGCAAAATAAACTGTTCAAACTCGATCTATATATTGTTCGTCCGCAAAAGTGTGATCGAAAAACGCGATTCTTCATTCTTCCTCCGGCGCAGCTTTCTTCAACCCCTCATCTCTCTCTCCCTCCCTCTCTCCCTCTCTCTCTATAGAGCCGCGCTTTACGATCAGCCGCGGGGCTGAAGGGAGGGGGTGGGTGTGGGCTTGCGTTCGCAGGGGTGGCGGCTCGCGTGGAATACACGCCGGTTGCTAACTCAGCTGACCGGTCATTAATAAACCGAAGCCATTACCAAGCAACCTCCGCCGAATGTGCATGGCCGCGTCTGTGTGCACCAACTATGTACACGGGTATGTATCTAAAACCACTATCCTCAGAGTTTCCCTGGCCGATTCAGATACGTACCACCCCCTCCCCATCCCCCTCTTCCCCTTGTGTACCACGGCGTCGCAACCCCTCCCCTCCCCTCCCCTCCCCTCCCCGCCCCGCTTCCTCTTTGGCCGGAACAGGGCGGCAGCCAAGTCGGGTTATAGCTGTGGTCCCGCTGCTATGTCATTTATAAATGTCCTCGCGAAATGACCCGTTCGTCCATCTCATCCCTTAAGCACGGTCATTAAAGTCGGCCATACTTGGCCACCAGGGGGTGGGAATATTTTGGACCGGTTAATGGAATGATTTAGTAAATGGAAGGATAGGAAGGTGTATTTTCGAAACGTGGTTGGGAGGGAGAGAGGGGAGTATCCGTCTTTTGCTCTTTCTCTCTCTCTCTCTCTCTCTCACTCGTCGTTTCGTTTATTAACGATTGTTGTCAGTTATAAACGTAAAATTTTGGAAATATTCGATCGTGTGATGTAATTGAAATCGTGTTTTCGAGATAATTCGATGTAAAAAGAAATCTTTGATATTGATCAGAGAGGTAATTTCATAATTTTTTTTTTTTAGAGTTGTACGTTGAAAATCACGCGCATCGATTATCGACGAGATACACGCGTAATTATATCAGATGCTCGTTTTGGAAAAGTTTCAAGTTCGTGTTTTAGAAGAGCTTGGAAGATTAAACTCAGTTAAAATACATTTAAATTTTTCTCGCAATTTCCACCAATTTTGTAATAATTCTTGTAACGGAATATCGAACGATCTTCTCGAGTAGAGATTTAAATTGCGTTGATAAAAAGAGAGAGAGAGAGAGAGAGAGAGAGAGAGAGAGAGAAGGAAAAATATTAGAAGAGCTGATGATTCGATTCTTATTCGACTCTAAACGTCAACGTGTCATCGTAATTTGATCGTTTACGCAGCTCGGGGCGTCGCATGTTCGACTAACGAAACACGTAGCACCGTTCCTGGTGTTTACAGTGAAAAACGAAAAGCGCGCGTGACCCGTCATTACGATTCCTCTCCAATCGGGGAATCGAGGAATCACAATGACCCGGGATTCTAATCCAGTCGATGCACGATGCAATTGTTGCATATGCTCACATGCCATCATGCGTGCTTCCAAGTAAAGAATGAACATGATGGGATTAAGGGAATCTTTAATTATCACGGAATTCATATCTAATGAGCCTCATTTATTTCGTAACAATCCTATGGAACAATCCGTATATTCCGAGTATCCTCTCTCCAATTCACGAATGAAATTACTCGAATGAAATTGTTTCCCCTTCGATCCCGAATCATCGCGAATCATCAAAATATTAAACGTATTAAAAAAAAGAAAGAAAAAAAAAAAAAAACAACTTCTTCTCGATTATTCAGAGGACAGAAGAAAACGGAAGAAAAAAAAACAATCGAAGAGAAAGAGTGGAAGTCGTGGACGACAAATCCTTTTTAATTATAAAACTCGCCGTTGCAAATTCTTCCTCCCCTCGAACGTCACCGAATCTCTTAATACATTAATCTTCCTCGACTCGATTCTCAATTTTAAAAGCGGCGAGCTTTTCGATCGATATTCCAAATGACGCGAGCCGACGCGGCGGCGGCACAGCCGCTGAGGAAAGGAGGAGAAGCGACTCGAACATTACAAATGATCACGGCCGCCAAGCCAATAATTCAAATCCTCTGCGCCCGTACATGCAAATGGGTTCCACGAACGTTCATACGTTTCTGAGTGGCCTAAGGGAAACGTCACATTCGTTTCAACGACGTTCAACGTCCCTCTGGTAGCGCGTCAACCGTCCAATATATCGACGTTAACCGTGCAAGCCTTGTACGTGTCCTGGCGGCGGACGGGGCGCACTGTTTCCACGCATGTGAAAGGATCGGAATGCGAGCGAAGGATCGGCCGGGTTGGACGGCTATCGTTCGCCGAAGATGAAGATTCTTCGGTCGAGGCTGTCGGGCTTGGATTTTAGGGGAAAATAACACGATGACGGCGGGAGACGTTGCCGTACTGGATCTCGGACGATGACTGCTGCCCGCTCGCTGTGGGAATTTCGTTTGCTTTCCGTTCACGTGCCGCCTATTAGGCTGAACTATGAAGGAGCGGCTTGAATACCGAAATTATATCGCCACGGCTTTAACCGTGAAACGATGGACAGGTGAATAATTCCTCGTTATGGAGAAATGTTGGATCTTTTTTTGCACACCTTTTCTTCTCGTTTTATCGATTTCGATCGAGTATCCATTTGTCCTTTGACAAATTTAATTGAACTTGTTTCAAGTAACAAGCGTTTAAAAAAACGAAAACGATGAAAAAACATCGATCGGATCGAAGATGAGGAGAAAAAAAAAAAAATTGAATTTCTGCAACGCGGGATCAATCCTATCGTTTATATCGATAATTTCATCTCTTTAGCTATCTCAGAGGTATTTATTCGAGGATTATTTATTCGAAAACGCAAGGGGCACGTTTCGAAGTTTTCCATAACTGGTCCCATTCCAGGGATATTTTTCATTTCGCATGATCGATAAGCTGCTCGATCGCGTTCTTGTCGAAAAATGGCTGAGTAGAAAAACTTGTTCTTGTCACCGATCAGGCTTCATGACACCTGTTAGCGCGCGAAATTTGATCGATCGGCAACGACAATGCCGATACTCGCCTATAAGTCCCCGTTGGGAAGAGTCTCCGGGCAAAAAAGCACATTTGACAAACAGTTATGGTATGGTTCCATATATAGGGAATATGTGCCAGACAGACAGGATCGTAATACGATGTGGCTTGCCCGCGTGGAATCATGGAATACACGGTTTCCCTCTCAGAATTGACGAGCGCTTTGCCTGCATCGCGCCTTTGATATTTTTTTCCCCGGGAAAAAGGCGTTTCCATCGATACACCGTTTTACAGCACCGACTTTCCCATATTTCGCACGGTTAACCGGTCCAAACGTCACGATTCAACTCCGAAATTATTTTTCTCCTCTTCGATTTAACAGTTTTTGCAATTACTGCAAACTCCTCCTCCGTTATTTTATCTCCAAGATCGATACTTTTCTCGATTATTAAAATCTTCTCAGAGAGGAAAAAGAAAAAACAAAAAATGTTTGAAATTAGAAGATATATATATATAGTCTATCAAAAAGATGAATCAGAAACGAAAAAAATAAACATCTTCTAATATATTCCCAATATTTCAGATCGCCATGTTCGGAGAAACGAAGCACAATCTCGTGGAATATAAATAGACGATGCAATTGTTGCCCAAGGAAGGAATAATTTTCAGATTGGGCATCGAGAAACTATCGTCCGCCAGGAAGCGGAATTCGATGTGACCAACGCGTGTCGGGCACCGGTCTCGCACGACGAGAATACTCCTCTTTCTTTCTTTCTTTCTCTCCTTTTTTTCATTTTACAGAAACGTATCCGGTGAGAAGCCTGAAAACACCTGATGAAACGAACACGTGAAGCTCATCGGCTAGAAAGGGAGAGGTGGGCAAGGGGGCAGAGGGCGAAGAGAAAGGGCGGTCGAGCGAGTCGAAGGTAGAAACTTGGTTAATGCGCCGTATATTACCGTAATGCCGGCTCTAAGTAGGAATTACATATGCGACGCACTCGTCGCGTACCTTCACGTCACCGCAAACGACATATTTCAGTGGCGGGAAGCCGATCGCGGCTACGTGCCTCGATGCCAAGCTAGTAGAACAAATAGAGCACCGATAATCGAGGAATTTGGAATTCAATATCCGCCGATCGCCGCCCCGTTCACGCGTGTCCTGGGTAGTCAATTCGCGCCATTTGCATCGCGACTCGTTAAGCCTGCGATCGTTTAGCGCCGTGAGAGTATGACGAGCATGAAGCCAGACGAGGCTTCCTAAGCGATCCTCCCCGGATTGGCGAGGCAACCGGGTTAAACCGATCGTCGCGGATCAGATAAGCGTTCCAACCATGACCGATTGCTTCCGAATCAAAAGACTTTCTGTGCGAAAACTTGAGTCTGAAACTTTGAGCGAAGATGGAACGCGAATGGTTTCGAATTTGATCACAAAAAAAGAAAAGAAAAGAAAAGAAAAGAAAACGGTGACAACTTTTTTTTTTCAATATCGTTAATTCGTAATCGAAGATAAATTAAAAATTGTTAGGGGTTATAAAGCAATCGGTAATGATTGGAGGGGCAATATCGCGAACGGTTAACATTGGCGGGTGGGTGGTTTTCAATCGGCGACCATGGCGCGGCAATCGACATGAATTTTGAAGCGTATCTGATAGCAGCACGGTGCAGCCTAAATATTTGATGAAACATTCCGGCCGCAATATGGGGCCCCGCATTCCCCCGGAAACGCCGTGATCCCCCCGGAACGGCACCAGCCAGACCGCCATTACTTTGATACATAACCTCTCCTCTCTCCGTCCTGCCCTGTCCATATATTGATAGAGGCGATGCATTATTGATGCATTGGTTATATTTATGGGACAATTTAAAGCTCGCCAATCATTTCTCGGGACGAATCGATCGAGCGGCCGCGGTCGTTCGTTGAACCGACGCGTATTAAAAATTCACACGGAACGGCGGGAAATTTGAAATGCGACGCGTGTCCCTGCGGCTTCGGGCGCATTAATGCACGCGGCCAATTACGCGGTAACGCACGATGAAAGAAGACAATAATTCTGGTGAATCGTGCAACCTTTCTTTGTGTAGGAATTTCAAACTTAAGACAAGATTCGTTGAACGCCTCGAGCGTTATGAGTGGACGATGACTCGTCGAGTTTCGAAGCTGTGATCAACGTTTTACCTATTTATTTATTCTCTTTCTTCTACGTCAATTCATTTCACGAAATAACGAAATCGCGTATCGCGAAAAGAAAATTTATTATAACGATATTCCGTGGTAAGATTGTTTAATCAGTCTCTAAATACACTTAGAATATCGTGAGCTATTCGTACAAACGTGAGAGAGAGAGAGAGAAAGAGAGATGTTATCGTTTAATATTTCATAGAATGTTGATGGACGCGTTCGCGTGTGGAGAGGAACGCCAATCCCCCTATGGCGTGTCGGGACAAAGTTGATTTTTATGTTCGAATATCGAGAGCCTGAGACGAGGCTTGTCAGATGCGTAGGGCCGAAGGGACATGTATGAAAAGGGTGCGGAAATAGGGTGAAACTGAACGTGTCGTAGTCACTGAAAACGTTCTCAGGAGGCTTAGAATAAATCCGAAGACAAATAATCGCGACAAATTAATTAAATCTAAATATTCTCCGTATGCTCTCCTTCCCCATTTATACCCTACAATACAATTCAATTTTATACCCTACAATACGTTCAATTTTAAAAATAAATAGGATAAAAAGAATCTTTAAACTTAAAATTTAAAAATCTCAAGATATATTTCTTAAACTTCCCCCTTCCCCTTGCAACATCACGTAGCTACGAAACTTCAACTCGCCATCTTTCCAATTGCAAATTAATCCAACTTCTTACTCCCGATCTTTCGTAGCTCACGGAAAAGGATCACCAGACCAGACCTTCCTCCCCGGTCGATACACGTCGAGCCTCATCCTCCCCCTCCCCCTCCCCCTCCTTCCAGATTTATATTCGACTAATCCCGGTGCAATAGCGTCGCTTGTCGACAAAGCTGCTCTATAACGACGAGAGGGCAGGCCTTAATTGAAGTATTTCTTATCTAAAAACTGGTGATCCCGCAGAACCGCGAGCCGGAAGACCTTTGATCCGTTAAGGTCTGGCCAGCCGTGATTGCGGGGCTCTTGTCTTCTCTTATAATTGATATTGGCTCTCCGTGGTGCGGGCATAGTCGCCGGTGAACCAGCTCGAAACGGGTGGTGGAACGACGAGAAGACCCGAGGCAGTCGGAGGGAGATGGGAAGAGAGAGACATTTCGATGGCCATGGAAAGGCGTGTTGGTCGGAAGGGAGAGGCGGCTCTAATCCCCGATGGCCCCGTCTTCGAGAATAGTTGGTAATCCCGGTGGATAGTTGGAGATCACCGAGTTACACCGGACACACACTCACACTCTCTCTCTCTCTCTCTCTCTCTCTCTCTCTCTCTATCTCTCTCTTTCTGGAGGACTCTGGAGCTTTTATTGGCAGACGCCGGTAGTAAGGTGGATGTCTGTGAAGAGAATTTCGACTTGAGGAACTCTCGCTAGTTGCGCGAGTCGGGGACCAATAGTGGAACTAGGGAGGGGGATAGGGGGTCTAGTTCCAGGCCGGTTCGGTTGATCGTGCTGGAAAGCGCTTAAACGTTCCAAGTCCTCGCGCGGTATCCAAAGACTTATATACGACGAGTATACTTAATGCGCGGGGCTTCTAAGGGGTTCGGCACGAGAGAGAGAGAGAGAGAGAGAGAGAGATGTCTCGATACACAGGATCGAGCAACTGTAAGGTTCTATTGAATCTTGTAAATGGTTAAGATCTTACCCCCAGTTCGAGTCCGGTATTAAACCTGGTATATGTTTGTTCTAAGGCCTGACCGGGAAACGTTCCGTTCACGGGGATATCGAGTGGAACATCGATGCGATGCGCGTACAGCGTTTGCTTTGATTATCGTTACGGAGAAACTTTCTGAACCAACCGAGTGTATATTCGTAATTTTTCACACAATTGAAGTGCGATGCGATTGAAACGAGGGACAAGAAACAAGGAATATATGATGTATTTAATATCTTGTAAATTAGCCTGCTTCCTCTAGTCGACGATTTTTCGAAGAAAATATAATTCCTCCGAAGCGATTTTCTACGGCCTAACGAGAGACAAGATTGTGTTCATGCGATTAAGTCCCTATCGACAGAATTATCTTCTTGTTGATCCTCAACACGTGCGAACTGGTCTCTCTCATCCGAGGATAAGTACGAAAAATCCAACCGCACTCTTTATCGCGAGTTTGACGATATTTCTCGTCCTCTCCTGTTTCTGTCACATGAACGATACAGATAAACGGGACGGCAATCATAATAAGTGTCTTATCAGTAGAAACGATCCTCTGAGTCACCAGATCGATCATATATACAGTATATATATATATATATATATATGCCTGTTTTTCATTCTTATAAAGAACGAATAACATAACGAATGCTCTATTTTCATTACCTTAATTTAATCATTCAAAACTATTCAAATATTCATCGAAGCTATCGCGTATAACCTATCCATCCATGAATGAATAATACCAACTATTAGAGGCTAGAATAATACTTCACTAACTAGATTCATAGATCGTCGAAATGTAGTCCATAAGTCAGGCTTGCGTAAGGAATGAGGCGAAATTTCCATAAAGGTTACGGGCCCGGCACGGTCGCTTCCTTTCGCCCTCCCTCCCCTCCCACTCTCCTCCATCCCCCTCTATATAACTGCATATGCCATGAACACGCCATAAGGCGTAGACGTTCCGATGTGCGAAACCACGCACCCCGTCCACCCCGGGCTTGAATTCGTGTAGACATTTATGTGGATGCGCCACGGAAGATCTTATCGGCCATGAAAAATTCAACGTTTCATCTGTCCCACGGACTGCCCGGACTGCCCTGCCGATCTGCATTAATTTATTTATACCGGCCATTTAACAGGCCCTCGAATAAATTTTGACGGACGTTTAAAAAAATCTGAGAGGTTTGAAGAACCTCGCGTTCTCGGCTCGGCTCGCCTCGGCTCAGCCGGAAATGACTAGATCTTTTCTCTCGTCTCTGTTTTAATTATTCGATTTGGAACGTAATGGCACAGTTTAAACACGATTTATATTATATTCCTGATTTCGAGTATTCGAAATTTTTTTTTTTCGTAAATTTTTAAAGATCGTAATTTTTATTTTTTATTTTTAGAAAATTACAGAGATACGTATTTCTTCCATTCTTAAGAAAATTGAAATAGAAATTTCTTCTTAGAATTACATACGTAATTCTAAAAATTTTCAAAATATTCTTAATTTTATACTCGAGTACGATCCATTGGATTAGAAATCGGCAAGCGAAGATTTCAAGAATTGGTTTAAAGGATTAATCGTAATAATGACAAAAAGGGAAAGGAAAAAAAAAAAATTCGTTTGTTCCTTCGTTCCAATAGCTCGAAATCGTTTCGCTTGTTTAAATCCCGCATCCCGGAGATACACTTGCAAAACGTAAAGACAGAAACATTGGATAGAATTGAACACCGTTCATAATTCACCGTGGCGAAATTAACGACGACGTCTTTATAGCGGTGGTTCATAAAAAGTCGAAACGAGTTTCGCCCTTCGAAAACGTTTCTGATCATGAAATAAGGACTTTGACTTTTTCGATTCCGCGTCCCGATATCGGTCGTGTCTCCTCCTCCACCCATTGGTCCACGGCCTTACAACAACCCCATGGATTCTCATATGCACTTAGTTTTCATTGCTGACCCATCGTATGTAATATAATATGTATCGTAGTCTGTGGGTCCCAGTGGAACACTGCTCGCCCACGTTTCTTCACCAGGCTTTCTGGGCACCAGGCTCTCCTAAACCCGACTACACTTTCCTTCTTAAACGAAAACGAGTTTGCCCCGATCCTGAATTCTTGCCGCCATGGGATTTCTACGCCGAGCCAAGGAATTTTCGAAAAAAATCTCCATTAAAACGTTTCACGAAGTTCGAACGAGTTCAACGCGGCAACGCGGTGGACTTTTATGACCGTTCATTAAACGGATGATGGTAGATAATTCTTTTTTTTTTTTTTCTTTTATCCAGTGATCAAAATATTGGTCGTAATACCGTGTATATTTTATCACAGTATCGCAGCCGCAGTTTATTATAGAGTTTATATTTTACTGCTCCCAAATATCGGCGAATAAATTGGTCATGAATTTCTAAAACTCGAATTTAAATAAGAAACATCTTAGACAATTATAGTACTTCTTAACAAGATATCAGATAAGACTGGCTATAATACTGCGCACAATTTAAATTTTATTACAGTACCGTGCACGGAATATAAAATAAAAAGAAAAAAAAAGAAAAAAATTAATTCTGATCATAACCAGTGAACCATTACACTTTATCACAAATATACTTTATTCACAATTTACTATTACAAATTCCTTAAATCGTAGAAATCAAAAGAATAGAACCTATAATACAATAATAACATTTAAAATTCGCTTAAAATGATATTCCAATGATTCCAATCCACAGGATTGAAACATAAATCCTTCTCTAAACAATCAAACCAGAAGAAATCAAATCATCCCTTCCATCTCGACCAATCTTTCTAATCGAATCAAACACGAGATCCGCACACCCGAGTTATGACTCAAAAAGCTACCCCCGAAAAGCATCGAGGAAAACTCGATTCCGGTTAATCCGCGGATCCTCAAAGCAAGCCAATCCCCCATAAATATTTGAGGAGCGCGCGGTTCGAAAGAGAAAGAGAGAGAGAGAGAGAGAGGAGAGGTGGAGGGGCGATACATCTCGGCGCTTCTTTCTTTTTCTATTATGCCGTGATTTTTTATTGACGAAGTGGACGGTCCGGGGACATCTATTACTTTGTCGGTTTTCCCCGGGTGGCGCGACGGTGCCGCTGCGATCCTCCTCCTGACGAGGGTGGAAAGTTGGAAGGAAGACCGAGTGTACGGGGGTGTTGAGGGAGGGGGTGGAGGGGGCAGTTTTGTCCCAGGCGTGCAATGCTCGGGGCCATAGATCACGCAATATCAGTTGTCAGGCAGGATCGAATGGCCGAGAGGGTGGACAACTGGACACCGACTACCCCCGAAGTGCGAGTGATGACCCTCGAGGGAGGCCATGCAAAAACTGCTCCTCGCCAGCCTCCTCACCCTTCGCGCTTTCACCTTCGCTGTTTATGGCGCGGGACACATAAAAAGGAATATGTGACGAGCACGGATAATTCACGTTTCTCTCTCTCTCTCTGTTGGGACTTCTCTCGGGCAACGGGGACCGACGAAACGAATCCTTCCACTCGATCCTCGAGTGTTTTCTTCTTCTTCTTCTTTTTCTTTCCATCCGTGGATCGTGGTATTTTTTTTTTTTTTCTTCCTTGATATTTCCGGGGAGGACACCCTCTCCCCGTGGAATAGGTGAACGCCGCGATTCGAACCTGACTTATTTATGCGATCGCCTGTGACACAGATCGCGTGAAACAATGTTAACGTGGGCGCGTGTATTTTGGGGCGAGTCCCCCCGTTGATCGGACATCTTCTATCACGTTGTTCCCCATTCCGGGAAAGATGCAGCCGTGGGAAGGTGAAATTTGATTTTCAACGGGGCTTCGATGAGGTTCGTTACTTACGTCGATGGATTTTATCGCGATATATCGTATTCGAGTTATTCGAATTTACTCCGCTACTTAGGATTGATTTTTAAACGTTTTGCGATATACACGCGCGTATAATCGTGAAACGTTGATCTAAATGAAAAAATAAATTGAAATAAGAGATTGGAAGATTCTTATGAATCGTATTACTTAAACATGAAAAAAAAAAAAGATGAAAGTTTAAAAATTTTTCAATTTTAATTTTTCTCTTTGAACAAAGATAGCGAACACGTTAAGAAACAATATGAGATATCTGGAATAAAATAAATCGGAAAAGAAAGTAAACTATATGTACAGAAACTGAGAGAGGACACGAAATAAATATAATTGTAGATAGAAACTTGGATAGAAACTTGTTTCTATTCCAAGATCAAGAGCATAAAAGAGAACGGCGAGCGTGTAATGGAAAATGTCAGCCTCCCTGGCGCGCAAATATCTCATCCTCGGCGAGGAGTGGCGATCGAGCGATCCCCGGCGAAAAGCAAAGAACAGAGAGAGAGAGAGAAGAGGAGAGGAGAGGCCGAATAGGGAAAATGAAGGAATCGCGTGCGAAAGCATTTAGCGACAGCCGCTGCCATTTGCACACTACTGCACGCGGTCGCGATCCTCCGAAAGTAGCGCAGTCATCGGAACAACGGGCTAAGCGGCGGTGAGCGTGGCGAGCTACTCTATAAACGTCGAAACAATCCAGACCGCTTCAACGCGGTCGTAAATCCCTGCCTGTTTCATCGGCGGGGTCCAGGCGAGGAGGAGGAGGAGGAAGAAGAGGGGGAGGAGGAGGAGGAGGAGGAGGAGCACCCCCCTTCTCGATCTCGCCTTTTTACCCGCGTGCACACGCGCGAGGAGCCTCGTGCAAAGAAGAGACGTGGAAAGATAGCGCGCGGATCCGCTCCCGATCCGCCTATAGAGGCTGCGCGCACAAAGCGACAACGGGGTCCAAAATTAGCGCGGAACAATGCACGTGGCCGGATTCACTGTAGAGGAGAACGGATTTTGCATCCCTCCCACCCCCTTCGTTCCATTCCGTACCACTCTCACGTTCCCGTTCTCGATTTCGTTCCCACCTTCCCTCCTTCCCTTTTTTCCTTCCTTTTCTCTTTTGTTTTCCTTTCTCCCCCTTATGATCGAGGAGAGACACGCACCGGCGGAAATCGTCCCCGTCCTCGCGCTCTCGCGTTGTCGCATGCCGCGCTTCCACGATCTTGGATCTATCTATAGAGAGGACGGGGCACGCGAATTTGCAAACACGCGTCGCTGCGACGGAGGAAAAGAAGGAGAAGGGGGAGGAGAAGGTTTCTTGAAGGGAGGTTAGATCGTTTCGTTAACGATGTAATCGATTTATTTTCATTGTTGGTAGATTAACGTTATTCCATCCATGAACGAGATTTTTTTAAAAAAAATCGTGTACGCTATCCTGCTGACACAATATTCTCCTGGGCGGAATCTATAACTCAAAACGGGGCGAATTGAAATTCCTGGGACGGGGGCGAGCAACAGTTTCGGGCGTAGCCAACAAGAAGTCAAACTAATTACCGCGGTCAACGTATCGCGGTATGCGCTCGTGACAGACGCAATAATCGGTGGGAGAGGAATGGAGCGAGGAAGGGCTCCCCCCCTTCCCTTCTCCTCCTTCCCCTTGGATCACGAGAGGCCGATGAATCGAAAGTTTTTGCATTGCCGAGGACGCGCCCTTCCCTCCGAGAATTACGGACGAGGAGGGGCCGAGGAGGGGAGAAGAAGGAAGAGTTTAGAGTTTAATTTGCCGGAAAATTATTGACGGAACTCTGAACACGGCGCAAATCATAACGCTCCGTGAATCCGTGCCCCTTTTCCTACATTTTCCCCGCTACCTTCCTCCCCGCCCCACTGTATTACACCACTTCCAACCCAATCCATCCAGTTGGCGGAGGAACGTTCGATCTCTCTACATCACCCAAATGACTCGAGAGGCCGTCGACGTCGACGGCGGCGGCGTCCCCGTTCCCCGCACGTACACACGTATCCGCGTATCCCTGTGTGCGTATCGCGAATCCATCCTGGATTATCTGCCGTGAAATTGTCTGATTTGCCTCGCATTTTCCACGGCACGCCATTTGTTTCGTCGCGTTCCTCGCGTGGAGCCGAGCCGGCCTAATATGCGCGTGTGTAGTTATGGGCTGGATGCAATCCCGTGGAATGACGTAATTGTTTAGGAGATTGGGCCAAACCGGTTGGCCCAGCTGCGGACGCGCTCGTCGTCATAAAGTTAATGGGCATGCGCTTCTGACTGGAAGCGGTATGACGAAATTGGTGCGATTTCTCTTTCTCTCTCTCTCTCTCTCTCTTTTTCTCTTTTTTTCTTTCGATCGATAATGGTTCGATCGTGGATCGGGTGGATGGATTCGTCGATTTGGATCGAAGGAATTTTCCGGGTTGGAAGCGAGAGAAAGAAAATATTTGCTTGGCGATTATTTTGGAATATTTTGGAATTCTATGAGAGATATGAAAGAAGGAAAGAATAAAAATGTGTGATTCCAGGATAGAGTTCTTACTCTACCCTTATTTTATTTTATTGTTAATGATAAAAAGAAAAGTTATATAAGAATTGGCGCATACCGATATCGCGTGGTTATCCATTCCAACCAGTAGCACCTGTTCACCAACTGAATCGGTTAACCGATTAACTAAGTCCTTAAATCGGATAGCTGACGGAGATCAGTTAACTTGAGCACCCGCAAAACACTAGAACTACTCGTCCAGGAAACGCAATTAGACTGGCAGTAAGACGTTTCTATCATTTGTATGTACAAGCTTCCTAATATCAAGCTTTGAAAATAAGGAATCGCTCTTCGAGTGACTTGTTACCCATCACACTGATTATTGATACTTTTAAAATTTACCGATTTTATCGTCATCCAAAATTCTCTTATTCAAACGACTATATAGAGAAATATATATATTTTCATAATTTTCTCAAACTCGAAGATCAAATCAAAATCAATCAACTGAAAATTATCCCTTGCAAGAGAATAAAACGTTTCAATGGAAATCCTTTCATCCATTCAGCTAAAAGCGTCCTGGCTAAAAGCAGGATGATTATACGACACATTTGTACATTTTTCAGCAAGGTATGACATGTATACCTACCTTGCTCTAAAACCCGCGCTTCTTTGCCGTTCATTGTGTTTCCCTTGCTTTATCGTCGGATTTATGAGGAGACAAATGGAAGAAAAACACGAGCGGCGCGTGTTTATTGTCGACGTGTTGCAAGCTCGCGTTACTTTCCCGCCGCATTTTCCTTCCTTCCCGTCGTTCCACGCCACTTTCCACCTCGCTTCGCGGCGCTTTGACACTCGCCAATATCCGACACGTAGCGATATAACGCGACGAAACTATATGACGAAACTCCGCCATTTTACTTACGTAATCGTCCATCCACGAAATCCCACTAAAACGGATCCAACACGATCTTACGTCTCTGCTTGGAAAAGATTTGGAAAAATGTTTACAAAAATTCTTCCGAAAACTTCCCTAAATTTTTCACGCGAAATCGAAATCGAAAACTCGAATCTTAAATAAACGATTCCAATAAGCAACGTTGAATCGAACTCGAGACAAAAAAAAAAAAAAAAAAAAAAAA